>NC_139977.1:24647304-24989804 GCF_963993115.1 Abramis brama | reverse complement strand
TAACATGAAATTAATTAAAGATGTTCAATTTCAATCTGAAAATATTATAAAAATATTGTGTATTTAGGATACACATAACGCCTTAGCAAGACAAATGAGTCGATCTTTTTTCTAAAAATGCTTAAATGTTATTTCCGTCACTGTCATTTTCTGTGATGCATGTATATAGAGTGTTTGATGTTTACAAATTACTGTAAATAAACTAATGAGACTGTGAAGTTGAAAAAACACCCTAATTCCACTCCTAATTTCCTTAAACTACAAAACATTTTAGGTTTATTTACCTAGTAGAAGCTTTTGGGCAAAAATGCGCATATGTAAAAAGCATATGGCACCATAATAACTATCTCTGCAGATGACATATAATTAAAATATAATAATATACTGTAGCTTTGAAACACCATAAACACACTTATGAAGAACAGACTACACAGAGCAGGTTTAAAGGGGAGGCCAGGGTCACACTGACATTGACTATACAAACAATCAAGCAATCACAAAAAAACTTAACAGAGAACTAACAAACAACAGCTACAGTGCACATTATAAGAAAAGTTCCATAGAGCAAATTTGGATACAAAAAAATACAGGAAACAAGAAATAAAAAAGCAAAGGGAAAATAACACAGACACTTACGCTGCTATTGAGATGTTGGCAGCAGACATGGGGCTGACCTCCTTCACCTCCATGGCCTTCTGAAGAGCCAAGCTCTTCTTCGCTGCCTCCTCTTGTTGCTCTTCATCCTAAATTAAAGGACATTGCAGAAATGAAAGCTCAGGATAAAAGAAACATACTGCCTCTTCAGGTGACATGCAGATATAGGGAGCCTTATTAAAGGGATACTCCACTTTTTTTGGAAATAGGCTCATTTTACAACTCCCCCAGAGTTAAACAGTTGAGTTTTACCGTTTTCGAATCCATTCAGCCGATCTCCGGGTCTGGCGGTACCACTTTTAGCATAGCTTAGCATAGATGATTGAATCGGACAGGACCATTAGCATCTCTCTCAAAAAATTGACCAAAGAGTTTCGATATTTTTCCTATTTAAAACTTGACTCTTCTGTAGTTACATCGTGTACTAAGACCGACGGAAAATTAAAAGTTGCGATTTTCTAGGCTGATATGGCTAGGAACTATACTCTCATTCCTGCGTAATAATCAAGAAACTTTGCTGCCGTACCATGAGTCCAGCAGGCGTAATGATATGACGCAGCGCCTGAAAATAGGTCTAATAGGTTAGACAAACTTAGTCCCGGTCACGTTGGAAGTTACCGAGCTGGGGACTATTTTCAGGCGCTGCGTCATATCATTACGCCTGCTGGACTCATGGTACTGCAGCAAAGTTTCTTGATTATTACTATGCTAAAAGTGGTACCGCCAGACCCGGAGTTCAGCTGAATGGATTCGAAAACGGTAAGACTCAACTTTTTAACTCTGGGGGAGTTGTCAAATGAGCCTATTTCCAAAAAAAGTGGAGCATCCCTTTAAGGTCAAATGAATTACCTTTGTCAGCTCCTGTGCGTTGGCGAGGTTATCCACGGCAATGGCCAAGAATACATTGAGAAGCGTGTCTGGTTGTTTTCAGGTTAGAGAATTGTCTGTATTTCATATTGCATTTCAATTAAAGGGATAGTTCACCCAAAAATGAATTTCATACAGGTTTGGAACAATTAAACAAGTGAGTAAAAAATAACAAAATTTTTATTTTTTGGGTGAACTATCCCTTTAACATACATTAGATTTGCATTAAGACAAGATTATATTTTTACATTTTATCAATAATTTCAAGAAATTAATTTTAATGAATTTGAGTTGAATTTGAATCTTTTTTTCATGAAAAAGTATTATTATTTCTCAAATAAATAAATAAAAATGTATATATATTTATTTAAACATGTTCTTTGCCTCTTAGAATATTCACTGTAAGGTTTTCCATTTGCAGAACTTTTTAATGTAGATGTCCTAACCAGATGCAACTCCGTAACGTGTGATAAAAGGTATCAGACCTGCGATAGTGATACATGAAGAGCAACAGGGGATTCTATTTTAGAAACGGTTTCTATTTATGTGACGTCGCGGCTGGAACAACAACATACAAAGAATAATAATGATAATCTCAGGTACTGATTATGTGCTAATTAAAGTTAAAAGAATTTATTATGAGTTTGAATATCATTTTGTGTGGCCTTTATGACAGCGACGATGGATAACTCACCTCAGATCTTGAAAATAAATGTAAAAAAAAAAATCAAATTGTGAACTCAATGTGAACAATCCTATGACAAAGTTTGTTTCAGTCACTCAGTATGTATTTTTAATAATGTTCAAATTGTGTAATATCTATAAATTTGATTATGTACTTATCCATTGCGAGTGCAGTTCGCTTGCAAAGAGAGCTCTACTGATACGCTCCTCTGATTGGCTGTGATTGATTTGTCATGTCTCAAAGTTGTGTCTCTTCTGTTGTGGACAGACAAATGTCGCTGAAATCTTATCGCATCGAGTCTGGTTAGGACACACTGTGATGCTGAATATTTAAAACATCTGAACATATGTAGAACAGGATACAGTTTCCAAAAAGCGTAAGAACAATGAAGTAGACCGAGGAGAACATTCCACTCCGGACGCCACCCTGGGACTCGATGCCATGATACATCACAGCATTCCAATCCTCTCCTGTCAAAATCTGCAAGAGGCATAAACAGGTCAAGCACACCAAACAGTCTTATAGTTTAATATATATATATATATATATATACTGTATGTATATGAAAAACACATTAAACATTCATAAGGCCAAAATAAAATAAAGTATACCTGGAAGACTGTCATTATGGCTGCAGGGAAGCTGTCAAAGTTTGTAGTGGGTGTTTCGTCTTCAAAATTAAACCTAGTTGGGAAGAGAGAGAGCTTCAGCGCACTTGGTGTAAAAAGGCTTCAGATGTACACTGAAGATTTTGATGTCAGTTCTGGTTTGCTTTAATTTGGTTCAGCGATGCAGGGCTGTCAAAACAAACATACTGAGTTACCAGGATCAAAATTCTGTTTTATCATCATTTGTACCTTTGAGCACGGCACTTACAGTATCAGTAATTTGTCGACTTGAATCTGAGGCACAATCAGAATAAAATGTACTCTAATGACACATGGCTTGTTTTTAGCTTTATTTTAATTTGTTTCATTCACCCTCTGAATAAAAACACAGAGAGATTTTCCAAACCCTAAAACTGTCCCCACAGAGACCCTAGTCTTTCATCTTGACCCCCGTAAAACACACCCAATATTCTGGTGAAGTAAAAAAAAAATTCAGTCATTTCTGAAATACTAACAAACAGATGCACTTTTAATGTTTAAAAAACTGTCTGTCAAGCAAGATTTAGATTCACCACCTCTTGGATGTAAGAAAAGGAATATTTGTCCCTGTCTCAGATGAAATCAACCGGAGGATCAGTTTTCCTCTTTTGTCATTTATCTCTGCCATTCTCTTTCTCTTTCTAGCATTTTATTTTTAGATTTCAAAGTTCTCTTTTCAGCCCTGCCTTCAAATCGCCTTTCAGAGTCTGGCCTTCAAGGGAACCAACAAGATCACAGCGGTGACTCATCCATTCATAAAGGAGATTCAGAGCACGCTTGCTTTCACAACAGAGAATTATTGCGCAAGGGATATATAATTCAGTCCTGGCTTGTCGTGGGATGTGTGCATTAGCTTTACATTGTGAACACAAAGAGGTTTCCAACAGAAGCTGCAGTAGATGCATTATTGCATCCTCAGTTCACTTGAAAAAGAAGCTTAGAATATGCTTGATTACACGGAATTTTGTACATTTTGTAACTGCTGGGGAAGCATCGAAGGGTTTTGCATTTCATGCCTACACATGCAAACACTTATTTTCTTCATAGAACAAACCTGAGCGAGCTTGTGTTTCAGGGCCTTCAGGGGCCACACAACTAAAGACGACAAAAACAGGATAAAAACGTTGACAGAGGCTCATTTGACAGGATGTTCTGCTGGAGGGAAAATCTCAAATACTTCCTCGCAGTATGATCAGCAACTGAAAACTAAACCTAAAAGTCGGTTATATCATCCGCAGATATATTTATCTGAAACACAAGGAATAAAACAACCACTTCACTCAGAGCGTTTTAGCGAGCACAGACAGGGTCAAGAAACTCAATGTGCAAAGACTAAATTAGAAAGTCTCTTCAAACCACTCAAATGTTTATGCTTGTACTCTGCAATCCCTTCCAAAACTCCAGCGCTTTCACTGGTAATCTGCATGACAGCAATTTAACAAACTCTAGGGGCTTTTGACAGGACCCCAAAAACACAGTCACCAAACAAAGCCAGGTGAGTTAATACGATCCTGCAGGCATTAAACCTTGATTACATCACAGCCAATGGGAGATGTGCATGTATACTGACGTCACAACACGCACGGGACGACCACCTATCAGAACACATCATCATGAAGATCATAAATGCTTTATGTGTCAAATTAAAAATAGGACTACCAGTGCATGTGAGCTTTATTTGGAAGGGGAGAGTGACTCATGGGTACCATTTCCCATCTGACTCTTGAATATGCATTTGTTCCTTTAGACACACAGCCTGGCTGTGATGACTAATGGGCATTCACACAGGACGCGTTCTTGCGTTAAAAACAGCTAGACGGAGCGCAACTATACTAAAAAAAAAGCCATATTTAAGTGTGTGGACACGCATAATCTATTGCTAACAATAATAAACACTATCACTACACTGGAGATGTTCAGATTCATCTGATTGGATCATTGTTTAAAAATTGAAAATGATCCGTTGTGCACAAGAAGCCAAGGTTTAGCTGGTTAATAAAATAAATTATAAAATAAAATAAAATAAAATAAAATAAAATAAACAAAAGAGGGAGAGAAAGTGGAAGGGCATGACTAAAGCTTTCATTCATCAAGCTTGTTGTCAGTGGGGTGTCTTTCGTTAAGCATATTCAGCTCAGTAATTCTTTAAGCGTAGAGATCTAAATCCTTGTTGGCATGCCGTATCACTCCCTCTGCTCACAAGAGTTGGCACGAGGGCAGAGGAATTATAGAAAAGAAGGGAGCGGATGATGGATGGTTGGACTTAAATTCTGACAGAAAATGCATTTGTAAAATTTAATTGATGCGAGATGGCAACAGAAGAAAATGAATGAACTAATTATTATTGAAGGAAGGTAGGTAGTAAAGTGCGCATCCAGTAGATTCTGACACGAACGTGAGGGTCAGCGTACAGTGTGTGTGACGCGAATTTCGCCATCAAAAGAGTACGCGTGTACTCTGTATTTAATTTTTTGGCAGTACTTACATGGGTTGTAACTCGTGGCGAGAGATTGCTCTAAATTATGCATGCGTCGAACGCCTGTGTACGCGTATGAGTCAAAGGAAGTATACTTTGCAAGGCTGTGTCATGAGGCCATGGGAGAGGATATGTGATCACATGACAATAACAACATGATGTAGAACGTTGGGATTACATTCTGCACACATTCACACTATATAGAACATACTTTTTTGAGAAATAAGTACTTGTACAAAAGAAGTAGAGAGTATGCAATTTAGGATGCAGACAGTGTCCAGGAAGAAAATTCTAAAACAGCTCAAACTCGAGACTGACTATTAAAACATATTACCGGCACTGCACTTGACAGCAGGACACGTTTTTACAAGCCCATTACATAAATGAGATTGCACAATTGAGCACATGTTGTGACCAGTTTTGTTCATGGATAAGGCAGATGGAGCCTAGGGCTGATCTCAGTCTGACAGAAGACACATCAAACACGCCGTCAGGCTTTAGATCAGCTCCAGAAAACTGATCTGAAGCAGATGCCACAGAGATATTACGGAAACTTCTATTACAGCTTCATTGTAGACCCGCTGTGGTCATAAGGTTGCATTCAGACGTGCAATTCCAGCATCTTTACAGTCTGACACAGTCCCTTTTTGATTGTAGTTTTGTTATGCTATTAATTAATCAAAAAGAGCATGAGGGTTGTCTATATCTTTCAATTTGCAAATTGTTTGGTGGATGATATATGAGAAAGATGTGGAATAAGTTTATTTTTTTCGACAGAACACATAAATATTCTGTCTTGGATAAATCAAAGGGGTGAAATTGGACAGAAATGGCTAGAATGATGGAAGATCAGAAATCACTCACTGGCCCCCGAAGAGCTGCATGCCTAGCAGAGCAAACACCACGATGAAGAGGAAGAGGAGGAAGAGCAAGCTAATAATGGACTTCATTGAGTTTAACAGTGAAACCACCAGATTCCGCAAAGAGTTCCAATACCTGCAAAGAGAGAGAATTAACATATAGACCACAACATATAGAAGTGGCTCTGATCACTTTAAGAAATGCTGGTTTCAGAGTGTAAAATTAAAATAATAAAAAAAATAATTAAAATTATTCATTCTATGATTCTGTAAGGGGTTTGTTATATTGTGATAGAAGTGTCAAAGCTGATTTATTTTATATATATAAACACATCTACTTACTTGGTTACTTTAAATATACGGAGCAGACGAAGGGCTCTCAGAACACTGATCCCAAAAGATGCACCCGGCTGGATTGCTGCCCACACCACCTCAAATATACTGCCCACAATTACCTGAGAATATAAATTAAGAGCCTTTCTGTTATATGGGTTTATTTTTTGTGAGCAGATGGCAATTATTAAAACAGTCTGGACTAACTAGAAAACAAATAAAATATAATGGAAAAATAACAGTTGGAGTGAATGTGAGTAAAATGGCTCAGAGCATGAATGTGGCGATCCAGCGTGGACACAAGTATCACAGTGGCTGATAATGACTGACTGGATGCAGCCTCACAGGCTCGTCTGAATCATGTGTGCTGTGACTCACCCCAAAGTCAAAACAGTTGAATGAGGAGTGAAAGTAGTTTCTGGGCCCCAGGCCGTACATCTTTAGAGTCATCTCTGTCAGAAACAGACCCAGGAATACAAACTCTGCCAGGTCTAACAGCCCATAGAAATGAAAGGAGAGATTAGGTTATCCATCACCACCCAAGCTATTCCCACACAAACCTTCAAACTAATGCTATTACAAGGTAGAGCTGGGCAACAAAGCTAAAAGAAATAAAATACCAATATTTTTCACCATTTCGACAATCTTCAATATATACTTTTATTAAAAACATTTAAATTAATTGTGTGTATATATATATATATATATATATATATATATATATATATATATATATATATATATATATATATATTTAAATGTATTTATATCTCAATATTTATCTCAAGTTGTTAAATAGATGAGTTCAATCATTTAAGCAAAAAAGTAAAATAATGTAATTAAATGTTATTATAATTTTACTATTCAATAATTATTTTAAACATTTTTATATACACAGTGTTGTTATTACAGTGCACATTATTGTTAGCTACAACTAAAACCATTAAATATAGTTTTGGTAATTGAAAAATTATACATATTACATGAAAAACTAAAATTAGAAATGTTGCTTTGGCAACTAACTGAAATCAATAAGTTTAATAAAATTTGTAATAAATTCACATTAGTAATAAAATTTCAAAAACTAAAACTGAAATAAAAATAAAAAGTAAATAGAAATATTTAAAAAAATATACATAAAATTTACAAGAGCGCATAGCAACATAAATAAAACAAACTAAAATGAAAATGGACAATACAGAATTATAAGCTAATTCAAAATAATAATAATAATAATAATAATATATTAATAACACTGAATATATGAAAAATTCCACAGGCATTAAGTGATTAATCTGAATCCTAGCTTTGAATTGATTCATTAAAACAAGCTGCTCTATAGAAATGAATGAAATTTATCAAGTCATTTTTTGCTTGAGAAACTGAAATGAGATGCTATTACTGTAAAAGATTTAAACGTCTTTAAAACGTCTGGCTCAAATCTTTCATGTTCATGAGTCGTGACTCACAGAGCAAGGAGAGATTGCAAAACTAGTCTACAGACATGCTGTTTAGGAAACTAAATAGCCCAAAAATAATCAATGTGTTTTGACACAGTTCAATTGTATTTGCTAGTGAACAGGAAGCAAGCGCTCTTACACAGGGCCTTGGTGAGCCCCTCAGGCTGGTCGTAATGGACCATAGCCACGCACATCGTGTTCAATCCCACCAAGCAGAGAACGATCCAGTAGAAGCTTTGTGCCTTCACCATCCGCCGGATGAAAAAGCGGATCCTCTTTTCCTTTCGACGGAAGTACGAGGAGCTATCGTTCTTACTGCTCTTCAGGCTAGCTCGAGCGAAAGGTGATCCAGGTGGCGCTAGAGAGATTAAAAAAACATTCAAAAACAAATTAAGGGAAGATACTTAAACTCTGATCACAGAGCTACTACTGTAAATTCATCTTTAATGTGACTATGAATAATACATGCAAGAATATAAACGGCATTTTGTTGAGATGGATTTGTTATTCATTATAGTGTTAGGCAGAGACACCTAAGTGTTTAAGATTATAAATCATTCTATCAGCTTTTTAAATCTAAAAACAGAAGAGAACATCTACTCAAGCTTGAAAGATTTTAAGGCTTATTACGGCAGTACTAATGCACAGCAGAAGTCACCTGATCCTGCTTTCCCGTCTCCATTTTACCCACTTCAGCTAATGGGCACATTCAAGCTAATCTGAGAAACTCTGTAGAGGTTTCAGTTTACTATTTACCAAGTGATTTAAAGTGATTTATTTGCTTTTTGCTGACTATTAATATCATTCTATAAAAGATATATAAAATAAAATAAAATAAATTGAACAAATTCTATTCTAATGCTATATTGGAGAAAAATTTTATGCAGGCTATGTAAAAAAGTAGCATTTGGCTTAGACAAAAAGGGTCATGCATCACAGTAATTGTTAATGAGAGTTTCTTAAGGTTAAAGGTCAAAGCTTACCGACAGAGGAGATGTCTGTGAAATGTTCCTCTCCTTCTTCAGCACTGATGAGGTCGTTTCTACCCTTTCTGGTCTTTGTTCTTTTCAGGACTGAACACAAAAAATGCATAAGCATGCAAATACATATACACAAACATTATGATAGAGTTTAAAGAAACATTAAATTCCTAATCAGATTGGGGAAAAAAATCATAGCACAGTTAAGCACGAGTTAAGCACAAACCAAAACACGTTTTTACTAGCATATGATTTTTATCAAATGAGGAACAAGTGGTTAACAATATTACATCTGGAAAACAATCATTTTAGTTGTCTATCAAAACAATGTAATGTCTTAATTTTTCATTAATTGAATGATATTATACTTATTATATAAGCTTCATATGAGTGTCTAGCTACAGTGAAGTAATGTGTGCACATTACAGGCCTGATCTTGCAGTGACTCAATGGTCATGTGAAAACACAATCCTGAGTTCCCGCCACTCTCACACTTTTACTTTCTCTATCTATCTATCCCGTTCTCTAAATGCATAGATCCAGTCGACACCACTAATTACAGCTCAAGAAGGAACCATAGCTTTAATCATATGCCGAGGTCCTGAACCATAGTGAAAACAGTGAAGATAGAAAACAAACAGATGTAATGACATTCTGTTGTAAGATGGGCAAAGCTATATACAATCACAACTTTACCTGATTTACTTATTGATTAATATTGCTTGTCAGCTCATTAATTACAGCAGGTTAGCAGGCCACTAAATAACAAAAACATTGATTCATAGACTGGTATAAAAAACAAAAACCTGCCTCAAAGCAAACCACATCAAAATAGAATTTTCTATTGTCCAAGTTTTTGAATAAACATAACAATTAAACACAGATAAATGTATATTATTAATACAGCTAATAAAACTAAAATACACCACAACTGCAGCCTGCTGGAAAAACAGCATTACCTGTATTTTGAAAATAGCTGAACTAATGTCATGCTGCAGAAAATGTACTTAAGTTAGTGGCATCACTACTTAGCTAGTCAGTCCCCAACATTGTGTGGCACGCATGTGAGAATGTATGTGTGCATGCATATAATCCAATTATCCCAGTCGTCTTAATCCCTGTAATTACTTCTGGCTTCCAAAACAGCCCAAATTGACAGAGATTATGGGCCTTGATAAAACAGAGTCTGCGAGTAGAAAAGCAAGTAGCTTGCAGTGCGAATATAGGCAATATGGCATTAAGGATAAATAAAACAAATATTTTCTTTCTTCTCTTCACATATTTCCTACTGAAACTGGACATAAATACAATACACATGGACTTTTATGTACATTTATTCTTGTATCTGTGGGAAAAATTGTATTTTGAGAGGGCTCTGCACAACATGTGATCAATTCACTTATCTAGCAACTGTGCCCAGGTGAAAAGATCGAAATCTAAACTCAGATTTACCAAAAGTCATTTTGCCCCATTACAGTGCAAAAGCATGGTCACATATGATGGCTCATGTAACAAGAGGGCATTCCTTCCACTGGCCTGGTTTGTCATAGGATACTATGGTAAACCAGCCCCATTGACCCTTGCCCAGTGCTTAATCTGAGTCGGTTCCTGTTCTGGAAAATGTCAGATTTTGGATTTTTTGCGTTCCGACATTGTTTTTAAACAAATCCGGCATAAACATGCGCTGTCAGTTTATTTCTATGGAAGTTGAGCTTCACGCAAATGTATTTGGAGTTTATGTTTTGCTATTGGACCTCAGCATATATATTTTTTGATGAGCTTTCTTAAGTTCAAAATCATTATCATTGGTTGGTGTTTACTGCTTATTGTTTTGCACGCAGTAAAGCGTAACGTTTGGAGAGTAGAATGAAGTTTGGAGAGAGTGTATATACCTGAAGAATTCTTCTAATATAAATAAGTTCATATTGCCAAAATGTCAAAAAGACAGTCAAGCATATTTTTATTTTCCATATCCACGACTAAAGCTGGTAGTGTTTCCCATCAAAAGAGATCCCAAAGATGGAACTGCAAATAATAATCAGGATAGCGGGAGACACGAGCAACGGGAGTTAGATCAGTCAGAATCAGAAATCGATGTAGTGGAAAAGGCAACAACGTCGTCCGTGAGAGAATATATCACTGATCAACTGAATGATATTATGTCTCAACAAATCTATATACGAGACAGAATAATACACTAGGCTGTAGTTAGGGCTGTGCAGAAACTAGTGAATGATGCTCTTACAGTTGTGCCGTCACTGTTTAGAGACGTCACTGTATGTTCCGGGAAAACTTAAGTTGTATGGTCAGTGTCGGGCACAGTGCCTTTTAATTGCTGTTTTTGATCCGGCAATTATTTATTTACAAATTAAGCACTGCCCTTGCCCTCTTTTCACCTGGGTTGTTTTGCTTCCTCCTGTACCACGCACCATCCAAAGGGGATTTCTCCTCAGCATTCTGATCCTCCTCCGCCAGCAACACCTCCTCTGGAATGAACAAATATAAGTAAGAAAACCAGTGAAACCATTATATGAAATACACTCTATAAAGAATTAAGGTCCATTCTCACTAGTACTGTACAGAGGACTAAATGATACTAAAATTTTTGCACTACAACTATTCAGATGCCGTACTTTCTTTTAAATATATAACAATATATTAGACTTTATCTGAAGTACTTTACAGAGATGCATTATTTCATTTTCAATATCTTGTCTATTAGCTTTGAAAAATTCAGGCTTGATTTGAATAGGGTTGTATTCATATTTACATATTTCTATGTATCATGGTGAAGTGTTCAACAGAATCCTTTGACACAGCATAGAGAGGTCACGTTTATACCAACCTGCTTTGCAGATCCACTCCAGGTATCCAGTGAGCTCTCTCTCAATCTGCTGCTGTCTGCGGAGCTTCAAGAACTCCTGCCTCTTCTCCACTCGCTCTCTTTCTTTGGCAAACTCCCTAAGACCAAACACACATAATAAAAAAATGCACATAAATCATCTAAATTCGGAATGCTTTTCAAGACAATTTTCTGAGTGTGTTGTGTTCGAAAGCCCATCTTATTTTAGGTTACAGTTCTTGCTCAGAACATTCCTATCATTTTGTTTTGTGTTTCTCAAACCATTCCAAGAGGTCTCTCAGAACTGCACACTGTAATTGTCTCACTATGCTGACACACACAAATAAAGTTAACCATAAAGTGAATAAAGTTATCCATTAGTGTTACAATTCATCTTAAAGGGGCAGGAATTTGTCTGGCACAGGACTTCCCAAAAGCAAGCAATCTGAAATCTGCCCTCTTTTTAGAGGGAACCACATAACATTTTGAGCCAATCAACTGAGCCGTAAATGCCATGTGACTAATAACTCTGGAGATACAATAAAATTATGTCATGCAAATAGGCCTACTGATAGACTGATGGTACTGTAAAAACACCCACAGTATCAAACAACGCACTAGTGACTATCCTGAGCTGTAAAGTCAAAGAAAAATATACTATTTTACACTTTAAAGAACCTTCAAGTAAATAATCAGGCATTGGTAAAACATTTACTGTTCACACTTTAAATAATATCTGGTTTAAGTAGTAGCCTATATTTGAACCTACTGTAAAATGAAGGGACTAAAATCAGTTTCCACTGAAAATAATAGTTCTTTTTATTTTCCCTAGCACTGAAGCATTTTTTTTTAAAGACCTGGCAACCTACATGCTGTTGACAAGAAATATGAAGAAGCCTTTCACTTTCATTTTAAGCTTCTACATGATACACGCAAAAGGTAAGACATATTTGAATTTGTCTTGAAACAAAACTAATATACAAGTCTCTAAGAACTTAAATCATGTAGTTAAGAAAACATACAGCTAAACACTTATTCCTGCAAAGTTTGAGGTTCCATGTAAAATATCTTATTATTAACTTATAATGGACATAAGAAAAAAATGGCAAAAATTGACATTAACATAATTGACATTAACATCATGTTACCATACCATTAACATACATAAAATAGTGAACATTTAGTGTTGTAGTACTCGAGATCGGTCTTGGTCTCGAGACCACTTTTTAAAGGTCTTGGTCTCGTCTCGGAATCGACTGCATTTTTACTCGGTCTCGTCTCGGTCTCAGACGAAGAGGACTCGGGATTTGATTTCAAGACCGGTCAAGACCACAACTGAGGCATATCACGAAATTTTTTGTTAACATCATTACTGTGATTAGACGTTAAACTTCCGACCAAGAGCTTGACTCATGTCTAATTTTGAATGTTTTTCGTTTTTACTGATTGTTTTACTGTGGCAATCCCCGCCCACCCCGCACACAGTGTGAATGCGGAAGGCAGGAGAGCAAGCTGTGCCGTCACCGTGGCTGTCGTCGGGGAGATGTCAGCCAAACCCAGGGCTGCCAACTCTCAAGCATTCACCGTGAGACTCACGCAATTTACACTTTTCACACGCTTTCACGCCACACATATTTTTTCTCACGCACAAAAAAATCGCGAGGCAAAGCGGACACGGAGACCGACAGACAAGACAGAGCAGGTTACTTATTGATATAAAAAAAATCAGCTCTCATATTCTGTCTATTCTATTACGAAATTCAAACAATAAAGTTTGCACAAAAATAGTTTTGGCGCTTGTAAATGTGACAGTGCCTCAGTTCAAGCGGCACGTGAACCGATCATTTCTACTAGCTAATAGTAAATAAACACGAATAAACAATGTTGAAAGATACAGTATAACTTACCGAAATGTATATTCCTCATACATAATATCGATCAATCAGTGTTTTTCAACCGTGGAAAGAGGTAAAACAGCCGGAGAACAATTGTCACATAACATTTAGCCTACCTCAGGAAAGCCATTAAATGACCATAATAGCCTATATAACACGTTTAGTTGGCTAGAAAAAAAAAAGCTGATTATTTTGCTAAATATGTGTAGCTATATTACATATTTATTATATTTTACTTATATCATTAAGTTGTTATTATAATTAAAAACGCATTATATTTAATTTGAGTTATTTTTAACCTTAAAAAGCAGCTGATAGGGCTCTCATATGTTTACAGCATTATGTGAGATTTTTTTGCCTATCTTGTGTACCTAATATTTATCCAAATGAGTCAATATTGAATCAAATCACAAGAATTTAACTGAATTTAAATTGTGAAATTTGTGTCAAGCAATAAAAATAGTAGCTTACCAGAAATTGTACCATGTAAACATTGTAACATGTTGTCATGTTGTAACAGAATAAAATTCTGTTTAATTACTAAAATGTTTTGACAATCACAATACACTTATTTTTTTATTTATTTTTACATCCCCCCAATCCAAACTGGGCGATATTAACCAAAAACATAAGTCAAACAACATGTGAGATATTTACAAACTGTAATCAAAATAAAATACAAATACAGGGTTTCCTTCCCCATTGTACAATAAAGCTTCCCCATTGTACAATAAAGCTGCACAATATGTACCAACATGTAAATTATATATATATATATATATATATATATATATATATATATAAATAATTTGTCTACTAGGCAAGACTTAATTCATGGATATGCATGATACATATTCCACCACTTGTTATTCACATTAATATAAGACATAGGCCTAATGGACTGTGTCTAGATTAATACCTCATCGAGATTAGCATTTTTACGGAACTTTGAGTTTTAAAATGGCCGCATATGCATATTCCACATTTTATCATAAGTGTGTCATGCAGTGTGGGGACTTGGTCTTGACTCGGTCTCGGCCTGTCTTGGTCTTGGTCATGACTTGGTCTCGGTTTAGGTGGTCTTGACTACAACACTACGAACATGATTGTTTGAATAAGTTATATGTAAATAATCAATGACATTATTTTAAAATCAGGAAATGAAAGATGTCAGAACAAAAGACACAGGAAGTCTCAAACAGTCTCTCAAGCAGTAAGCTATCCTTCTCTTATGTCATGCCTACAATTAACTTAAACAAATTATATTTTAATAATACACCTTTTGGACAGTTCCAATATATAATCATTTTAAACTATTTTTTTAAGGCAAAGGATTCCCTGAAATCAGAATTATACTGATTGGGGGTCGAGAACTGGGTGGAATAGAATCAAGTGGAAAAAGTTCGGTAGGAAACACCATTCTGGGAAGAAATGCTTTTGTTGTTGGAAGAAGAACTGCCCGATCTGTTCAAGCAGAGGGAGAAGTACACGGAAGACATGTGACTGTGGTAGACACCCCAGGCTGGTGGTGGCATTATGCTGTAGAATATACTCCAAAGTTTGACATACTGGAAATTATAAGGTGCCCAACACTGTGTCCTCCTGGACCTCACGCCTTCCTTCTAGTCATTCCTGTAGATAATATTTTTCCAGAAGTCTATAGAATGGTTTTGAATGAACATCTGAAGGTTTTGTCAGAGAATGTCTGGAGACATATTATTGTGCTGTTCAGCTCCATCACTCCATATGATGATAGATCTTTCAAAAACCATCTTAGAAACTGGCCAGACCTCCAATTACTTCTAAGAAGGTGTCAGAACAGGTATCATGTCCTTAATATTAAAGAAAGGAATGACAGCTCTCAAGTGATCACACTGCTGGAAGAAATTGAAAAAATGGTAGCCCAAAACAATCACAATTACTTTAAAATCAGCAAAATTGTGTCTCTAGAGGATGAGAGAGAGAAAATAAGAAAGGAAAAAGTCAAACAGAGAATTCTTGCAGTCAAGAGTCAAAGGACTGACCTTCAAGCATGCATTAAAGGTAAGAAAATATAACATACTAAAGATATACCCAAAACTGATTTCAGAGTTTGTGATTGTTGCCTTATGAAGTAATGAGTTACACTGAGTTATACTTTAAAAACATGATTACATTACATTGTTACATTTATGGAAAGTAATACTAGATAAGTGGGAATTGAAACTCTGTCTACCATTGCTCAAATGTTTTACCTTTAGTACAAATAACAATCGGCAAACAGTATCTACAGTTATTTAGTGTAAATTACTAGAATCTACCATTTTTTTTACATAATAGCCACTGCATTGAAAAAATCTGTATCAGTCATAAGAAAAGCAACATCAGTCATTCTCTAATAGTACATTGTAAATGAAAGACAAAACATACTGATGCAATAATAGTCCTGAATTAAAACCATGTCATATAAACTGCAACATAATTTATAAAAATAGAGTCAGCAAAATAAATTTGACCTCTTCTTTCAGCTGAGGAACAATCTCTTACTGAAATAAAGATTGTAATACTTGGAGCATCGTGGGCTGCAAGGAGTTCTGCAGGCAACCTCATTCTGGGAGAAGAAGCTTTTCAAGTTGATGAATCAAGAACAACGGTATTCTGTGAGGTTAGGCACGCTGAAGTGGACAGAAAACAGTTGACTATAGTCGATACTCCAGGCTGGTTCTGTAAATATCCTCTCGAAAAGACATCAGAGATTGACAAACTGGAGATTAGACGTAGTGTGCATCTATGTCCTCCTGGCCCACATGCAATTCTGTTAACTGTTCCTATTGCCATAGCATTTGATAAAACTTATCGAACAGCTGTGGAGGAACACATGGGTCTTTTAGGGAAGGAGGTGTGGAGCCATACAATTGTGTTGTTCACCAGAGGAGACTGGCTTGGAGAAACAACCATTGAGGAACGTATTGAAGAAGAAGGAGAGCATCTTGAGTGGCTAATGGAAAAATGTGGGTACAGATATCATGTTGTTAACTGTAAGAATCAGACTGACAGCACACAAGTCACAGAACTCCTTAAGAAGATTGAGGAAATGGTGATGGAAAACAATGGTTGTCACTATGTGCCAGATGAGAAGAGCAATCCATTCAACGAGCTTGAGCTGAAGCTGAAGAAAGGCAAAAAAGACATGGAGAAAGGGCGTAGACAAAAATACATGCTTCAAGAGCTGCTTAAAGGTACAAGATATATTTACAAAAAAGTTGCACAACGTAACAATGCAAGATATTCTTTGTAGACAAAATACAAATACCAATTCTTTCTCATTAACAGACAGAAAAAAAACCCTCTCGGAAATTAGGATTGTGCTTCTTGGAGGAGAAGGAGTTGGGAAAAGTACATCAGGAAACATAATTCTGCAAGGAAATTTTTTTGACATTACACCACAGAAGGTACTTTTCTTATCTTTAATACCAAATTATTTTGTAATTCCTATATGCCTGCAGATTATTATTGTTACATTATTTATATTCTGTCTAGATATTTAATACCCAGCCAAGAACAAAGCAATGTATGATGAAACAAAGGAAAGTAGCAGGATGTCAAATCTCAGTGGTTGACACACCAAGATGGTCAACATCAAATCTGGAAGACGCAAAAGAAATTTTACGCAGTGTGACGGTTTGTTCGCCTGGTCCACATGTATTCCTGCTAGTGCTACCAGTAGATAGGTCTTTTACAAAAAAAGATGAAAAAACAGTGATGGAGTTAATGAGCCTTTTTGGGGAGCATGTCTGGAGATATACTCTAATTATATTCTCTGGATACTGGCTGAAGGACACACCAGTTGAGCATTACATTGCGTGTGAAGGAGAAGCCCTGCAGACTTTGATAAGAAAGTGTGAGAACAGATATCATGCACTCGCTGATAACAGTCACAACATCAAAAATCTGCTTGAGATGATTGAAGAGATGGTGGCAAGAAACAGAGGGGAATACTTTACTCAACAAAAGAGAGAAAAAAAGGCAACAACATCAGTGATCCAGTGGTTTACTGGGAAGGCACTGACTGAAGAAGAGTGGAATAAACGTGAGGATGAACTCATCGTGAGGATGCTGGAAGCAGCAGTTGTGGACCTTGATCCAGAATCCAAACAACCATCTGGCAGACGAAGGCAAAGCTTTGACAACCCGATCCCTAGTAGTAAGTTTCTGTTTATCTATAACTAGTCCCGCTAGAATTTTACTGTGTTAGCGTAAAAGATTATACATCTGTGTAATAAATTGTAGGTCTGTCAAAATTTATGAGACTTTAACTTATGTAATCAAATAAGTTAAGTTGCTACTGTTAAGGTGCCATTAAAACCACCCTACCGCTCAAAGGTTTGGTATAATTAAGATTATTTGAATGTTTTTTTTGTTTTTTTTAAGTCTCTTATACTGATACCATGTCAACAAATGTCTTGGATTATCTTAATTTGTGTTAAGCAAATATCAGATATACTACTATGAGAGATATGCATGTAAAACAAATATCCAGCAAAAAAGAAAATGAACCGAACCTTCTAACATTCATTGTATTTTCAGTGAGTGGAGATTCATTGTCTGATACCACCAGTTCAGTTGGAGCTAATACTCTGAATCCTGCTGATAAAGTATCTCGATGGCTCTGGCATACAAGAAATAATGCACCATCATCTGGATATGACACTATGAGCATTACATTAAGTTCTCAGCATTCAAAAATGGAAAGAATCATAGATAATATTCCAATGGTCCAAAACCATCCTAGTGACATGGACACTCCAAAATATGCAAGGAATATGAGAGGAGAAAACCGTGCTAGATCATTTTCAATGTAGAATGTTCTCTACAACCCAAACTATGTCAGTTTAAATTATATACTGTATGTGCAATGACTTGATATAATAATTAATAACTCAGTATGGTAAGATTTTACAAGTACTTTTGTCAACATAACATTTTCTATTTCACATTGAGAAGAAGCCAGTGTGGGCTGTTGATCAACCTGTTATATGAGTGTGTTTTAGTGACTCTGCACTGTTTCTGTAGGTGTGTGAGGATTATTGTTATTATTTTTGATTCAGAATGGGTTAGCAATGATGTAAATGTATAAACTATAAAAAATTTAAGTTACCTATTTATTATTATTTATTATTTAACGGTAACGCGTAAGGCATGCTATGTGCCTCAACAATTTAAGTCATAACATAGCTATCTTTGCAAATTGTTAGCTTAATGATTGCTTAAAGCAGACATTGAAATCCATATCTTCAACTTATTGTGGTAATTAACATATTTATTTACACTTTTAGTTAACACTATATGTTAAGGAATTAATACATGATGACACATTTAATTAATAGCAATTCATATAGTTGAATCCACTAGATGCAGCGCTGCTGCGTTGTTCATTCAAAACACAGAAGAGCCTCAATGCCGAGAAGATCTTAGTTACATCAAAACCAAGCCGTTCACATAGAATGCATTTTCTGTGCTGCAAATAATTGTTTATGCAGTTTCCGAATTTATATTTGATTTATAAATGTTATGCACTTTTTTGTACAGTCATGTTATTTCATTGAATAAACAATTTAATGTGATGCATTAATATTTAGCTCATTGTGCCTTCTTGTGGTCTCGGGAGACAAGCCAAAAGCTTTTTCCCTCAAACTGAAAATATGCCTTTTAAATTATCCCAAAAAAATATATTACTAATATTTAAGTATAAAATTCAAATTTAGTTTTTCAGCCACTCTGACAGCCCTACTGTACATTAGCTATATCTATAGAATTACTGTACAGTTTTGTCCATAATGAGACTATGCAAGAATAGATTTCAAATATGATATGAATTTCTCTTTCAGTCCACAGAGCATGTGATCAGAAAACTTGAACTTTAGAACTAACTAACTGCAACAGTTTTTGTGACCACCATATGATGCAGGCATGAACAAACTAAGTTAAAAAATAGAAATCTTTTTAAAGCCAGTGGAGTAAAGTAGAATAGTGGGAACAGCAAAACTGAATGAACCTTCTTTTTTATTTCAGTTGTCATTTCAGAAGCAGCATCTTTACTGTATTAATACTGCACATATATTTACTAATTTAGAAGTCACTTTTTCTCACTTTTATTAGGGATGTCCCGATACCACTTTTTCACTTCCGATACCGATGCCGCAGCTTTGGCTATTTGCCGATACCGATATCAATACGATATTTTTATTTTATTCTTGAACTAATACTACTAATAATAATAAAATATATGGAAGCACTTTGCTCAATTAGCCACCTAAAACATCACTCAAATGGAGAACAAATACTTCTCCAGTATATAGTCCACAACAACAGTTGTTGAAAGACTGCCACCCTTTATTCAAACACTACAAAAAAAAACAAAAAAAAAACAGGTACTCTCTCTCTCTCTCTCTCACACACACACACACACACACACACACACAAATTTTTTTCGATACCGATGACGTGGATCGGATCAGGACATCCCTAACTTTTATCAAAATGCACATACATCTTGCAGAGAAAAAAAAAGTATTGATGAAACTCATGATTCAAATTAGCTTTAAATATTTCACAATACTCTCCATCAACACTGTAGAATACATGCACAGTACATGACAGTGGTTAGATCATCCATGATTGAGCTAAAAATCAGCTCAACCATGTGTCTATTTTCACCATGGACAAGGAAAGAAAGTTAGAAAGAGAAGGAAAGACACAGAGGGAGAAAGAGCATCAACCGTGATGTACAACTTACCCTGATAAGACACCCAGGACAAGGTTAAGCATGAAGAAGGAGCCAATGATGATGAGAGGGATGAAGTACAGCCAGTTCCAGGTGTTCCCAGAGGCATCATTGGCCTGTGCATAAACAAATAAAGCAAGAGATGTTACAATAGAGCCCTAAAACAACCCATTCACACAGACAATTAAGAAATCCCCAAGCGCATTACAAATAAAGGTTATATCAACATTGTGTGCAGTATCCATGTACAATAACTTGTGAATGAAAACACATCTAAGACTACAACTATCCAAAGCATTTTGAGACTAATTACTTTAATCATTCTCATGGTTTGAGAATCTAATGCTAAATAAATTAAGTCATTACAAATCCACTCCCACAAGCCACCACTGAGAAAATATTGCTGAAGCCATTCGGAATGAAAAAGATTTTTGCAGCAATGATGTTAGCACTGACTCTCTGCTATAACCTGCATGTGCGTCAGTGAGGTCCCACTTTTTATCACTTCTCTCCTTAAGTAAACATCACTTTTACCTCCATCTCACTTTTGAAGGAGGTATCAGATGTTTTTCAATTCAAAAGCTTTTTTATTTTTTTGGAGAAAATTGAGAACAAATCAATTTAATTTGAACAAAGATTCAATCCAGTAACTTTTGCAAATGTCTAAAATGCATTTATAAACATTTGAAAACACTTCCCTTTGTATCGGAGGCAAGAAATAGAGATAAAATAGTATATATATATATATATATATATATATATATATATATATATATATAAAATATAAAATATATTAAAAGTATTTGAATAGTGTTAAGCTACTTAAACCACATCAAGCTTTAAATAACATCCTCATGGGACACTTCACAGACATCAAAGCAACATGGATCAATGTTGCCCTCTCTATATAGCCCTGCTGCTAATGCCATTGATTGTGTTTCTCATAAAACAACCCCCATAGGTGAGATGAGGCACTAGTGAGACTTAATGCTGCTCAATAAACACCAAAGCAAGAGGGAGATGAGAAACAAGATAAATCATTAATGAACAGGTAAATTATTCAGCCAAAAAAAGCACAAGGTATAGATGAGCTCAGTGATGGACCATGTCAATTACACATAATGTAGAAATACATCTCTCAGTTGTTTTGTTTCCATTGGTTTTAGTCCAGATCAGATTACATGTTAGCACTTTTCCGAAGCCTATCACGCTCATTGACTGAGTATAGGTAGCTGGCTAAAGGTAGCATAACAAACATGGACTGATTTAAGGCACTCTACATAGACAGTATCACTCGTCACATGAAGCATACAGGAGACTCCACTCACAATTAATTTCAATGGAGTTTGATGATAGGATGTTGCTAAGCTAACAAAATGGTATTCTAAAAAACATAACTAAATAAATTTTGAATTATATTGAATTAGTTTTTATTCTTTCATTTTTTTTTATTTTTTATACTTATTCCAGTCTTGAATGAATTTTATTTAAAATCTATATTTCTTTTACTTTTTCTGCCATCTTGTATTTATTTATTTGGGACTGACTTCTCGTCGAAGAATGAATTGGTTGCTGCCACAGAATGTGGCTTAAATGAGGGTTCTTAGAAGGGAGCATAAATATGATGCTTACCTTTATCTAAAATGTCTCTATCTTGTTTTCAATATTTCTACTCGACTTTATATATGTGTGTTATAATTCCTGCTATAACTAGACCTTTTATATATTAATATAAATATAAATATATATTATAAATAATATTACAGGTGAGAATTTCCATCATCATCCAGCAGGTATAGACCTTATGTAGCCCCGCCCCTTTTCAGCGCTGCGCCCATTGTCTTTTGACTTCCGGTCTGTATTTTCACAGCGATCTTGCGTATTTATGAATGAACGGCTCGTTTTAAAATCTTCCCGGTCAACTGACATTTGTTAAGACATCTGCTTTAAACATTACAATCCTCATGATAACTTTCATTAACTTTACATTAAGTAAATCCACTTCAAAAGCTAATTACTCCTGGACAGCAATGCCATAGAGATATACAGAGCGATTGCAAAAACGGAAGTTAAAAGACAATATTCTAAAGATGGCGGCGCCCTCGTTTCTCTGGCGCATAAGGTCTATAGGGACAAGGAAGGAGATTCAATCCTTCTTTTACATAAAAAAAAAACATGACCATACTGAAAATATCATTGGAGACTACAGTATACACATTTTTTCCCACCACCATCAGCGTGTCTCAGTATTCCTGCAGGCTGCTGCGTCTGAGACCTGCACTCAGTCATTTCACTCCTAATTAAGCAACAGTGAGAGGAGCAGGAGGTATAAGCTCCCATGAGGGACGATGGGAACCTGTGTGAAACAGTCCCTCAGTCAATGCTCAGTGCCCAGATGAGCCCGTCTATACTCCCTTATGCTGACGAAGGAACTACTTAGGGAATTACGTTTCTCTGGAACGTCAAAGCAATTCATCATTGCAGAGTGTTAGAAGATAGAATATAAGTGGCTTAGTGTCTACAATCAAAATAAACAGCAAGTACTGTACATTATGTACAAGAACAAACCAGAACATTCATTTTGCAATTACATTTTGAGGTATAGTATGTAATTGTACTGAACTGCTTTATTTATTCACTATACTATGCACTATAAGGAAGGACATTACATGTTTCCCAGCAACCACACGCTGAAATCATCTAAACCGGATGTCTAAACTGGGTTAAGGTAAAGTTTTGCAGCGAAATCATGAATTGCAAGACCTCATGGTTGTGAACCTGTTATGAAAGAGACATCACAGGATTACTACTTAACTACTTAAGCTACTTAACAAAAAGTAACAGAGAGAAGATGCAGCAAAGGTCTCTCAATTTGTAGATTTTTTTTTTATCACAATGCAAAGGCTGCTTGCTTTTAAACAGTCCCAAAAGAACCTGACTACTAAAGCCAAGAAACAATCAACAAGGTCACACACAAAGCAACAATTGTATTTTCCCACAAACATTTGAACTATAATCAGATGCCAAAACAAGGCAAATTTATGGAATTATATATTAGAGATGTGAGAATTTTGAAGCAACTACAGTACAGCAAAAGCACATTTATCATATTCCCCTTAATCTGTTTCACTGTGACATTGCACTTCATCTAATTTATCTTCTTTGGTCTACTGCATCCTTAAAGGCTTTTGTAACACTTCCTTTGAAACACTGTGAGCACACACCTCTATTTAATCTGTAAACGGTGATTATCATAATGCTTTATTCAGCATTATGCACAGTCAACTGAATAAAGTGTCAGAACAAGTAAGTGTGATATTAGTGTAATATTTAGTTCTTACAGGGACACAAACTATATAATAAGCTCTTCTGGTGTAAAGAACATTCGTTTTCTTTCTCTCCCTCTCATGCCAAGATAATACAAATAATAAAGACTGTGGAATGAATTCAAAATTTAAGAATGAACTGCATAATTTATTTGATTTAGCACCTGATTCTGAGCACTTTCCTGAGACCGTACAGTATCAGTCTAATATTGTGATTTATACACCTGAATCAGCTCTTTAAAATGTGTCTCGACTGCACTGTGGGTCTGGATATATGCCCAGATATAATGCTTTTCTCCATCATTTGATCATAATTCGATGATTATTGCTGCCACACCTTTCTGGGCCCACAAGAAGCCCCACGGCTTACTTTAAATATGGTGCAGCGTTATTTCAGTGCACTTAGCTCCTGGTTAAACTGGATTGCAGGGCGATAGGGAATAAGACGCATGCATTTCCATCCACGCATATTTTTCACTACCACTGTAATGAGTTATATCCAAAAAGGGGGGAGGGGAAAGAAGGGAAAAGGTCTGATATGATTCAATGCTGCATGCATCCAAATAAGATTGTCCTCCATCCAGCTCCCAACAGGCTATTTTTAAAGATGTTTAATGAGCTCTGGGATGGGTCTGACAGCCCAGGATGACCGGCTGACAGGGTCAAGGTGCACAGAGGCCTGGTGACTCAGCCTGCAGTAACAAGAGCAAAAACACTGATTACATCCAAACACACACACTGGCTACTGGAATAGCACAACAGCTGCGGGCTGACTATACATTTTAGTGAAACAATTGTCACACATGGGGCTACTGACCACATGGCATCTCATTTCGGGCAGCATGCTCACACACGTCAATAAATGACACCTTATTACCGCCCCGGTGGGAGTTGCTACAAATGCTTGACCAGAAGGTAGATTTTAGATTAATTAAAGATGCTTTAGGTACGACAACATCAAGACGTGACTAATTTCAAAATCACCACAAAAAGGTCCTTTAAAATACTTTTAGAAATTACACGAGACCTTCAACAAGGGTTGTTTTGTTGGGAAAAAAAACAATTTTCAAGATCAGTGATTGAAGGAAAACCAATCTAGTTTAATACTGCATTCCATTCAAAGACGTGGGTTATTCCTACTTCTTATAAATCAAAAAAATGTTCCCTTGCTTGATGCTCAAAAGATGACAGGCATGTAAGGAAACAAAATGGCAATGCTACCATAAAGTATTCCAGTGTCAACAGGTCCAATGTAAGCATTCCTTCTGCAAATGTACGATTATGAACAGAACGTTCTTGTTTTTTTCAATCCTGTTTCTACTAACTGAATTTGTTATGTAATATATGAGTTTAGACTTATTTGCATGCAACTGAATGTTTATCATTAACAGTATATATCTCCCTGGGTTTGGCCATGTTCATACAAATCTCCTTGCCAAATTCAAATGCCACTCTATTGCACTTTTCAAGGTTGAAAATGACCAAAGATGTTGACTTCTATAACACTAGAAAGTCTTAAAACAACTGACACTTTAACAAATCCAATCAAGTACAAATTACAAATAAAATATTAATGAATAATAACCAAACTGTGTGAAGTCATGACAGTATTTAGGTCTCTAAAACACTGTTTTCTGCATATAGCCATGGTGACATAAAGAGAAAGTCTGTCAATTCATTTTACTCTGTAAATAAATTCTAAATGATAAAAAATACATTTAAATAAACTGTCCTCTTTAGATACATTTTATTTAAAGGCACACAATGTAACTTTTCACCACTAGAGGTCGTTTATTCAAAAGAAAGGCGTGGCTTGATGACGCCTTGATTTCGGGGAATCATGGGAGTTGTTGTCTTCACCTCTACAGCCAGTGGAGAATACAATGGGACTCGGACAGAAATCATATTCATGGATGACCGGTAATGTATTAAAAATATATTAACGTTATGAAAGCCGTTGGAGCGGAACGAGGCCGCTGGAGCGATTGCTAAGCAGAGACAAGTACGACACACAGCTCGAGAGCAGTGGAGCTTTTATTATGCCTTCTTCCAGTCACGCGTAAGTGGGGTAACGCAGTGCTGTTTTATCATATTAGATACATTTGAGTGTGATGAAAGTTGTTACAATGCTACTCTGTGTGTTTCTATATGAGACACTTGTTGCACACAGCAGCAATATTAGGCATGGTAAATAAGGTACTCCTGGTAAATCAAGAAAACGAGATTTAAACAAAAAGACTAACTGTGTTGAGCTGTATAATAATGATTCGTTTTCTGTCGATGAATGTATCCAAAAAGTTGCTCACCTGTTTAATAAAACACATAATATATTAAAGCGTCTTTAGTGTTTCCAACTAAAGGAAATCGAGGGTAACACAGGTATGATGTCATTGATAGGCGACACACGGACACGATCCGTGTCCTGGTTAAAACTGCTTATTTCTCTGGATTTAAGCATTTTTAGAAACATTTGGGATAATGTAAGTACACAAATCAACAAAATATATAACATTGTTCTAGTGGTTTTTGGCTATTTTGATCCAAAAATCTTACATAGTGTGCCTTTAAATAAATAAATACATTTCTCAATAACAACAACAACAACATCATCTCCAACAGGTAGTGTTGTTCCACTACAGGGGATCTGACCAGCGTCCCCAAACAAGCATGACACAGTAGTGGTAATTAAGCATAAAGTGATTAATCTCTAGCACAGTGAGAGGGTAATAAAACTAACAGGCATGAAATGAGGAGTGCCGTGTCATTAGCAGAAGACTCCGCCCCCCGCTGGCTTGCTATGCCGCAGCTCATTATGGGAGGAGATAATGTAGCTCCTTAGGTTGAGAAACTTACACTAACCTCTGGCCCTCTGCCTGTCTGTCATTTATAGAGCTACAACTTGATGCTCAATAAAGAAATGCCTTTTCATTTCGACAAGGCACACAACCGGTTGTTTTTACCTAGGATTTGAATCTTAGAATGATTATATATCACAGTCACGGTTTTGCTGCATTGGGAACATTTGGTATATAAAATAAAGAATTTATTTGTATAATCCATTACAAACAATCCCATTATTCCATTGTGCCGTTCCATCACAGCGCTATAAAGACATCCATCCGAGGAGTCACATTCCAGCTACTCTGACATGCAATCTAGAAAATGGAGTGCTGTCATTATTCTTATTTCACGATGTGATCCATCCTGCATTCAAACCATAAACATGATCTCAAAAAGCAGCATATCACACATCATCTTCCACAGTAGCCTTAAAAAAAGTATGCAGAACACCATATTCCCTGAATTAACTGTTTTGTGGAGGAAACACATGTAACGCCTTACAAATATCTTTGGCAACACTTTACAATAAGGTTTCATTTGTTGTATTAACTAACATCAACCATGAGCAATACATTTGTTGCTGTATTTGTTCATCTTTGTTAACACTATAAAAATAACGCTGTTCATTGTTTGTTCATGTTACTTCACAGTGCATTAATTAATGTTAACAAACAACTATTGATTTTAATAATGTATTAGTAAATGTTGAAATTTCATTTTCAAAGATTAATAAATGCTGTACAAGTGCACTTCATTATTAGTTCATGTTAACTTGTGTAGTTACCATATATATGTAGTTATGGTAAAACTTTATTTTACAGTGTCCTTGTTACATATGTTACATGTACTTACCATAGTAGTAACAGTAAATTATGCATAATTACATGCAACTAACCCTCAACAAAACCCTAATCTACCCTAACCCTATAGTAAGTACATGTTGTTAATTAATATTACTCAGTACTTAAATATATAATTACACTGTAACAATGACACCTTAAAATAAAGTGTAACCGTAGATACATATATGATGTAGTTACCATTACCGTAGTGTTAGAACATTGTTTATTTAATTATATTACTGTATAATATCTTCTGTATAATATTTGATATACATCAAACTTTTTTGGAAGAAATGCATGTTGAAATGCTGAAGTACTGTATTTTTTAAATGTTTGGTTGAACTGCATAGTGCATTATGTCTATATAAATAATTTGTCTAAATATATATTTTAAAAATACAGTATGTTTTCTATCCATCTACAAGATGGAAGAAAACTTCAAACTTGCTTCTGGCACACCGTTAAGAACTGCCACTCATACGGGTGACTTCTGGGAAAGATCTAAGGCTTATGATGAACAATACATATATTGATTTACTCTCTATTTGTCACCAATTATAGGTCTTTGCTTTTCAATGCAGAGGGATTAAGAACTGCACTGAGATACTTTATAAACGAGTCAGTCTCTGTGAAATAGGATTGAAGTCCCTGGGCTATAAGGAATGGTTAAACTACAAGCTCCAGTAGTTACAAATTGGCAATAATAAAATTATGAAGCCGCTGTGGTCTCCCAGAGACGTGTTTTTACAGTATTCTGAGAACAAACGTTGTTTTTAAAGGCCCTGCAGAATGCCTGAGGGGCCACCAATGCAGTTTGAGAGGTCATGTGGCCCTCAAGCCCATGCTAATCAGATACACTCACGCATACTGTACACGCAGGCTGTGCTAAAGTTGCCTTGTGAAAAGGTTTATCGTACTTAATAAGAAAACTCGTAGCAAGTGCATGAGTGTAGAGAGAGGAGAGATGTGCTGTTTTTTAGTAATAGTGATTTTTAGCTAGGTAAAAAGATGTAACTGTCTGACACCGAGGATTTGCCAAATTTGCAAAGTTTGTGACAATCTTGGTAGCATCAGTAAGAATGGTTTAAAAATTACAATTTAATTATAGTAATAAACAGTCATGTACTGTATGCCATCATTTTCCAGCAAAAGTGTTTGTATCATTACAATAGCTGTATAATTTACAGACATATTTCAACTTTTCTTTGTAAGGAAAATCTAACATTTAGTTAATTATTAATTTACATATGCAAAATTTTATATTTAAAATAAAATTGCTTGAATTTATCAAAATTCCATGATTTGTGACAGTCTGGGTAGCATCATTAAGAATTGGTTAAACATTACAAGTTAATTAATAATAAGTCATGTATGGCATCATTTTACAGCAAAAGCATTTATATGTTTATATGTATTTTCTTGTATTTTCAGGATAAATAAAATAATAAATAAATCTGTATTTTCCTATAATTTACAGACATATGTCAAATTTTCTTTGAAAGGAAAATCTAACATTGAATGAAAACAATTATGAAAAATTGTGCACAAGTGTGAAAAATGTATAATACTTAAAATATAAAAAATAAAATAAAAAATAATATAAAAAAAGGTTTAATCATCTGTAAAAAAAAATACAGATGAAAGTAGAGTATAATTAAATAAAGTATTATTAGTATTAGTATTATTATATCAACACTTTAAAATGTATATATTTTTTCATAAAAATATGTAGTTTTGTGTTGGAAAAATCAAGTTGTTTAGTTTAAGCAAGCATTAAAAAATCCTTACTTTTGAACCCTGCAAATAAGCTTATTCAATCCTAACAAGTATCAATGAAAAATATTGAGTGTAATTAAAAAGGATCGTTTAACCCAATATTAGCTCTAATTGTTCATTTAAGAGGTTCCAAGATGGTTAGGATACTAAAATGAAGTAGATCGTGAGGCGGCTCACTAGATTTTGGAACGGAGTTCGTGTGTTAGAAAGTGGGTGGGTGAAAGCGAGAGAAAGAGAGAGGGCATCAGCATAACCAGCAGACCTCCACATATGACAGGAACGGGTTGGCAGCGTACAGTTTGAGTTCAGCTTAGCATAATTCACATCTCAGTCTGTGGCGGGAGGAGGAGTGGTGTGGGAACAGGGTGGCATATGCTGCCCCACACCATGTTCTGGCAGTCTAATGCTCTGTATACATTAGTAAACTGTGAGGAGAAGGGGAGCAGGTGAAACTACAGCAGTCTGTCTTTGCTGTCACTCAGCAGGATTTATACTACGCTCCCGGAAGCGTTACTGAGACAGTTCCGTCCATGCCAGCATCTATCCTGAATGTGATATCTCTATAATGACTGGCCTGTGGTAAAAACACATGGCCACAGTAGGGTTTTCTATAAGCGTGAAATTCCTGCATATCATAAATGATGTTCTTTTGCATATTTAACAGTCTGCAATTAAAGCAAACTTCTTTCCACTCTTCCACTTCGTATTCACATCAGCAGGCACACACACACACACACACACACACAGATTTTAGCACCTTTAGACAGTCTCATGAGCTCAACACTCAGACAAGCAGAACACAGGCTGTCAGATGTTCTAAAACACAACACAAAATTCAGAAACAAAGAAATGCCTTTGAGATTACACAAACAATATTCCACATCAAAATTCCACACTGTGCATGCCTGTAAATGCATGTGTGTTTATGTGTGTGTGAGGTTAAAGAGTTCACCTAAAAATGAAATTGATGTTATTGGTTACTCGCCCTCATGTTCCAAAATTGAATAATTTTCTTTCTCCCGGGAAGATTACAATTCTTTCAATGCATGGTAAAGTCATTTTGTGATGGTGATTAATGCCAAGCTCCAAAATTACAAAAAAGGACCATAAAGATTTTTTAAAAAATAGGGCATATGACTTGTGCACCATATTCCATGTTTTCTGAATTTCTTTAAAAAAAAGTTTTGTGTGACCAACAGATGAATATTTAGTGATCTTACCCCTTACTGTAGCCATTTCTGTAATCTGTTTGTCTTTTTAGTCCGGTTTAGAGCCATTTTTGTACAATGAAAACTCTTTCTTTTGAACATAAAGGCCCATTTTCAGTGTAAAACCATATTCAGTGAATATGATTATCAAAATCATAAATGGATCAGAGTTTCCGCTAGAAAAAATGGTGCCGGTCAAAGTGACCGGCAGAGGTTTTGTTTTCCGGACATTTTGATGATATGCCGGTCAAATATCGCCTCTTAATTAGTCAAGTTGAGAAAAACTGGAGGAAGGCTATGTAACTTAAAAAATGACATAATCAGGCCGAATGCAACATGTTTATTAGCCTAACTTTCAAATAAAAAAACGGAAAAAAACATGAACGTCCGATTGGCGTCAATCAACAGTTTAACAAACCAATCCCCCTTCCCCACATAGAATATCTGAAGCCTATTGTTTTTACTCAAGCGAACTTCCCAGTGTCTCTCCACAACCTGCAATGCGCATAAGCCGCGTAACCTTGTTAGGCGACTTCGCTGCTTCGTCTTGATCCGATTCTGCAGCGAGAACCCCCTCTCTGCAGGAACACTCGAGACCCATTTTCTACTATGGTTTTGTACGTTTCTTCATTCGGATCTATTTGCGATCCATTTCATTCTAAACAAACAACGCAGTTTATATGGTTCGTCCTTGCTTCATTATTCATTAAGATAATAATTAATAAATGCACGCATAATTATCAGTGAACTTGATAAATGTTGCAGATATGTTTTGCTATGCATGCACAAACAAATGCCTTTCAACTTATGTGTGCAAAATTCTGAATAAAAAGAATGTGCAGCAATTTGTACAAATAGAGAGTCTAGGTCTACTATACGTGTTGTAGCCATTAAATAAGCTCATTTAGTTTAATATTTGTTAAAATATTATAATGTTATTTTTTATTTTATGTTGATTATGAAAAGTGAACCGCACGAGTAGGATAGGATGCGCAATATCGAGAGACATGGAGCGGGTCAGACATGATTTTGACCACTTAATTAAGTTTGGTTTTGTAGAAAGACTTTTTTGAAGTGAATTTCGTTTTGTATAAATTGTATCTTAATTTTAATAATTTTTTTATCAACCAATTGCCTGTATTTAATAAATAAGCAGCAAATATAGCAGACGATAGGCCTAATCATGCAGGCGCCCGCGCGGTCACTTGCATTGCTCGTGAACGGGAGCGCATCTCATCCTAATTTTACGAAACTCAGCGTAGGCCTCACAGACATGAAATATATCTTAAGAAAGCTTGAAATGTCTTTTTAACAATTTAAAACGAAAGGCTACTCTCTGATTATGTAATCCATGATGTGCATTTCTCTCTATAGGCGCGTTCATAAGGAGATGGCGATCGTCAACTTCATCTTTACAGCTGTTGTTGCTGTTAATAAACTAAAAATGTTTAAGGTCGTTTTTTTTTTTTTTACGCATTAAATTCAGGTAGGCTACTAAGTCACTGTCCTTAGTGTCCAGAAAAGCGCTGAAACGGAGATGAAGGGGAACCCGTTTTTATTTATTTTTTTATTTTTTGGCTTATTTTAACTGGCCCATCCAGTTTTCTGGAGGCCCGCCTACAATCAAAATCCTGTGGCGCCGTTAGTGCTTCGCAGCGGTCTGTTATCAAGAAATAACAGACCGCATTCCACATTGGAATTCAACCAAGCCATATAATAATGTTTAATAACTTTCAAACGGTAGAGCCTGTTCCTTTATAACATAGCCAAAGGTCGGTGTATTTTTGCTTTATAGCCTACATTTTAGCCTTATTCTCAAATTCAGATTGTGTTAGGGGGGCGGGATTATAAGGCAATTTTAATCGGACAATTTGACCGGAGATATTTAATTTTGTCGGACATTTCATTTTTTTTCGGCCAATGTCCGGTAATTACCGGACAACGGAAACCCTGAAATGGATGCTGCTTTATTAGGGCATTACTTGTCCCTATCCCTAAAGCCCACTTCCTCTACACTTACTCCTAAACATGTGTTTAAAGTACTTTATTCCCACAACTAAATACCTGTTAGGCACTTCATTTCCACTTTTCGAATATTTTCTAACTTATTATTTAAAATAAACTTTATCAACTCTTTGAGCTGATATGTGATGGGAAGAGGGAGAAGAATGAGTTTGGAAGTCTCTGAAACCATTGGCTTATAGGACAGTGAGGCGACAAGTCTCGCATAAGCCTAAGCTTTCTCAGCCTATATATCACCTCAGAAAACTTAGAAAACGTAGTGCACAGATTCGATGGAATACTTCTATGATGCTTTGTTTGCCATTTGGTATGATAATTCACCATCTACCGTTTTATGGAAAAGAGCTGCTCACACATTCAGCCTCACATCTCCATATATGTATGGATTATAGAAGAAAGAAAATAATAAGGATTAGGAATGATGTGGGAGCAAGTAAATGACAATTTCCATTTTTCACATGAACTTTCCTTTAAATTATTTTAACAGCAACTCACATAATATAGTACATCAGTCCATCCTTCCATGGTGATGCACTGGAAGACTGTGAGGATGGCGAAGAGGATGTTATCGAAATTCGTGATGCCGAAGTTGGGTCCTTTCCAGTACTCTTTACATACTGTTCCATTGGGACACCGTCTTGAGGGAGGCTCTAAACCACATGGGTAATCGTCAACCTTTTCTCCTAAACAAACAAACAGAAAAGAATCATGTACTGTACATAGGCCTAAATCAATAATCATTACAAACATGAAGGGGAAATTACTGCAACCACCCTTTCCAAACTGGTCAAACACACACACACACACACACACACACACACACACACACACACACACACACACACACAGTTATGTTGTGTTTTCATGTTTTTGGGGGACCTTTCTATCTTTCCATAGATATGATTTTTATATTGTACAAACTGTATATTCTATCCCCTTACACTCTGTAAAAATTAGTATGATTTATAAGCTGTTTTCCTCATGGGGACCAAAAAATGTCTCCACAAGGAGGACAATCATTTCGGATATTGCTATCTTTGTGGGGACATTTTGCCCCCATAATGTAGGGTTTACCTGAACCACACACACACACACTCTCTCTCTCTCTGAGGCATAGCACCTGCTGATGTTACTGATTGAGGTGTGAAGCAAGCAGCAGCTGAGCACATGTTAGCAGCTCAGCTTCTTATTGGAAACCTCATTACCAACACGAGCTAATTACGCGCAATGTGTCAAACTGAAATAACTCACACACACACATATGACATTAACGACCTGTCAAGATCCCTCACACCATGGACACCGAAATATAGTACATAAATACACAAACATGTGTGCACGCACACACAGACACAGCCTCCAGCTGCAATAACACAGCTTATGTCCTCATCTTCAAGAGCCGTGCTGTGAGGATACAATAGAAAAACATTTGCTCTTCAAGCTCTCGAGAAAAATATTATGCGCAATTTTATACAGGATATGTTTTGTTTAAATACTAAATAGAGGATATTTATGTTATAATTGTACAAAAGTACAAAATTAGCATTATTAAGCCTAAAACATTATTTAAAATATAATTTTCCCTAAGAAAACTGGAATTTTTCTTCACAGGTTACTGCGTGATTGAGCTGCAGTTGGCTCTGCAGGACGGTTTTGTGGTTTTGTGGGTAAATGTCAGTCAGTTAAGAGCAAGGCAGGTGAAGGAAATTTGCATAAGCAAAAGAAGAGCCTGACAGGACCGCTGATAAGAACGGGTTTTGTCTAGCTTTAGTGTTGCAAGTAAGAACAAGAGGCTAAAGTTTGTGAACAAACTTTGATGTTGGATTGAGAAAGCCTGAACCATAAACCGGGACTCAGACTCAGGTCATCTTGCAAATGTATTGTTTTGGCAGCTTTGGAATTCCACACCCACAGTGATATTGCTCTGACATTACAGCTTACTTTTAACAGTTATTTTGTCTATGGAATGAGATTTTAGGCTCAGAATAATAATAATAATGAGAAATATAAGTTTAAGTAGTATAACAGTATGTTGGCTTTCTCTTATTTTATTCAATAATACTTTCCCATAATAATTCTGTTTACAGAGTGTGTTCCAATTTTGTTTTTCTTTTGTTTTTTTGTGATACCAATGCTGGTTTATTTCTGCTAAAGTGTCTTTATTATCTTCGTTCTTCAACATAATCTGATAAGGAGTTACTTTCCTTGGACAACCTGAATTTGTTATTTCATGTGTGATTCAAAGGGATGTTTTGAGATGCTGTGCTTTGAAACGTCTCTGACTGCAGTGGCTGTATGATTTATTTCCTGGATCCTCTCATAAGAAGCTTTACACTCTGATAGGAAATTTTCAATAAAAAGAAGGGGGAAAAAAAACACCAAGAAGTAGACTAACCTGTTTCCAATCTAAAGCAGGTGAAGTGGAACTTGCCCATGTAGAACTCCACACCGATGATGGCAAACATAACTATGGCAAAGAACAGCAGCAGTCCAATCTGAAGAAGGGGAACCATGGCCTTCATTATGGACTTTAATACTACTTGAAGACCTAAAGAGAGAACCAGATTTGGTTACATTTGGAAAAACTGTCTCACTTTATCAGTACTACCTATTTGTAATGTCTGAATATCTGAACAAACAGTGTTAAATCAAAGTGTTCTGTACTGCCAAACACTTACTTGGGATTCCTGACACCAGTTTGAGGGGTCTCAGGACTCTGACGGCCCGCAATGTTCTTAAGTCGAACTCTGAACCAACTGTGGTTAAAATCCTGTCACAAACACAAACAATGCGAAATTCATTAGAAAGCAGGGACCGCCATAGACATTTAGTTCAGATTAGTGGCCAATCAGTTTGTTTTTTAAATCATTCCATTTGGCCTGCTTCCATTTTGGATATTTGATTACATCCTTTATAGAAATATAGAATATATAATGTTTAAACACATTTAAACAAAACAATTTAAATATAAACAATATAACATTGTAAATAATATTATTTATAATAATGATATTTACATTATATTATTTGTATCTATTGTTTTTATTTGATACATTGATGTTCATAATAATAATAATACTTAAAACAATTTATTGTAATTAATTTCAATATTCAATTATCATATTTTATAATATTCATATGATTTTTTTTGTAATTTATTAATTATTTTTAATCATCACTAAACGTTGAATTTAAAGATAATAATATTTATAATAATAATAACACAAATTTGATTGTAAAATGTTATTGTTGTAACAAATGGACTTAATCAAAATGCTCTAGACATCATAAAACCTTCCCCCTCTCCCCGTTGTCATCGGCACTCAAACCAGTTCTCTTCAAAGACCGTTATCACCTCTGCTCTCCTGAACGATCTGAGCAAGAGACTGTGTCTGCAACCCTCAAAGACAGCACAGGAGACCAGACGGCACCGGCCATTTGGTCAAAGACTATAGAGATAAACTTCCAATGCACAAGGACATTTACTCCATTCTTGCCCACAAACTTTCCCAAATGTTTATAGTATTTCTCATGTGGTTTATGCATGTCCCTATGTTTTATTAGCCTAGTTATGATTCTTTAGTTATGTTAGAGTAACTTCAAATGTTGATTTCCAAAGATGATGTATCACTGCTTTAATGTCTTCAAATCCACTCTTTCTTGATATCAAAAGAATCCTCATGTTAGGATAAATATTTTTACCATACTTTTGTGTAAAGACTGCACAAATTCTCCATACCACCATGAACATGCAAATGGAGATAAGATGAAACAAAGACTTTCTCCCGGTCATCTTTGATTGGTCACCTCACCAAATGGGTGTGAACTGATTGGACCTTTAAGAGTGTCTGATTAGTTCAGATCTTTGCTCAATCTCTTTGAGACAATGTTTTCCTGTCTCCTTCCGGCAACTTCATCTTCAAGTTAACTTCTTTGAATTCGACGTGGACCACCCCAAGAACCCAGACGAACGCTTCAGCGCACTCCTGGCAAAATTATTAAGAATCTCCCGCATCTGGACTTGTTCAGCGACCAAAGTCAATGCAAGTACCCATTCGGAGCCTTTAGATGCGCTTGTAAGTTATTGTGCCCCTTTAAGGTGACCCTGATTCTCTGATGTTTCTCTTAGGTTGTGGTTAACTGATTGTAATCTTGCCATTCTCTTTTCTTCTCTCTCTCTCTTTCTTCACTTTTCTTTACTTTCTTGATTCTGTACAATATTTGCTTAGTTCAGTTGTATGTGTAGCCTACTGTAGTTTCGTTTATAAACCATTATATCCATGCTTTATTGTCTCTGTGTTTGCCACTCACAAAAATATCGAAGTCACTTAAACGTCTTGATCTAGCGATACCTATGCTATTACCCTGCTAGTACTTTATTTACTTTATTCTTTCTTGGCCAGGAAGATAATTTATTTCCTAGAATTAATAAATTATTATGCTTTCTGTTCATTGGATGAACTGATTAAATAATATTTGATATATTACATAATATATTACAAATATTTGAATTATTTTTTAGAACTGACTGTAGCAGAATTTATTAAAAATAATTCAAATATTTATAATTAATTTTAATCCTTTAAAATGAATGATATATGTATATTTTTTGAGCTAATTTGCTTCATTGTAATTCATTCAATAGTCAATTATCATATTTTATAATATTATTTTTCTGTAATTTATTTGCATTCATCATTAAATATTGAATATAAAGATTATTTATATAAGCATTATTAAGATTATATATAATACAATCATTATTTACATTAAATTATATACAATTTTTACTTGTTAATTGATACTACAACTACTGCTACTACTAATAATTTATATTGTTGATACTGCTAAAATTATGTTTTATAGTATTCATATTTATGTTTGTAATTTATTATTTTATGCATTCATCAATAAATATTGAATTTAAAGATTATTTATATAAAGATTATTCATATAATACATAATACATTTGTATTTACATTACATTATATACTATTGATAATTACTACTACTACTAATAATTATCGGTCCCCAAAATGCAAGCAAAACAAGAGCATTAGAAATCTACAAGGATACCACAGGTGTCACTCTATACATTTAATTCTCTTTTTTCACACACAAAAAAAAAAAAAAAAAAAAACATGCCAAAAAAAACGTCTTTAATTCTCATCTCACACTGTATTAAATGGCTGGATCACCTTTTTGGTCAGTGATTCGTGTAAGGTAGCAATCACAAGAAATCTCTCTGAAGCAGACTGTCAGCTTTCAGTGTTGTGTGTGTTTATGTTCTGGAAAATCAGCATAACCTAATCTAATCTAATCCCATCAACACAGTGACACCGCCGAGATGACAGCCATTAGATGTTGCCAAGGCAATGTGCCTTAGCGTAGCGCACATGAGCCTGTATGTCCTCAGCAGCACTGGAGTGGAACCAGCCGCGCACTGCATTTGTGCAAATGTGGCCGTGAATAAGATCTTCCCATTAAATCACAATCATCAACTCACAGCAGGCAAACTGAGTAAGCTTATATAAAAGTTACAGTTCTTATGTTTGGCAGAGGAGCATCTTTCTTCACTGACATCTGATCTGATTTGCTCATAACATGAGAAAGAATAGGAGGATGAGAGATTGAAAGAAAGATGGATGTCTGAAAAGGGAAGAGAGGATGGCAGCAGAGGGTTGAGGTGGAGGGATCATGCAGAGTACTGTGAGGCTGAGCAGACATGCCCCATTAAATATGATAGAGCTGCCGCAACACCCCCGCAATCTATCTAACTCACTACACAAACAGGGAGGAGGAAGAGAGGAAGAAAGTTAGACAAGGATGAAGAGTTGGCAAAGTTTTCAACATTCTTTTTTTTTAATAAAGTTGACCTTTTCAGGAACACGTAATCTAGTGTAGCGACAACAGCACCCTCTGCTGGAGCTGTGCAGTCAGAGTCTGAGCTGTGCATCTCACAGATATGCAATGCAAGTCAAGGGCTATCGACACATTATGAAGAGCCAAAATCTCATTAAATGCAAACACTCAAAATACACCGTGACATAGTGAATGTGATATATTAATTATTATTGCCACACGATCAACATGTCACAATGACTATTTTCACTTGCACAGACACTCAGTGTCTGTAATAAAGGTAAGTTTTAAAGCTAAACAAGATTCTTACTTTACTAACTAAAATGTGTATATGCATGGTGATATTCGACAAAAAAATAAATTCAAAGTAGATTCTCTGAAGTTTCTAAGAAAATATAGTAAAAAAAAAAAATCACACATAAAAAACGTAACCGCTGATTTTCAACGCGATTTGTATTGTTACAGTGTCAGTAGTATATGTAAATTACCAATGTTTACTCATTCTTTGTAGTTACCTGGGGCCTGTACCATGAAGGTAGCTGAACAAACTCGGAGTTACAGGATTAGTTTTGAGTTGACAAAACCAAACCGATGCAATCAGGCTTTATTGGTACCATGATGCAGCTCATCAACTTTCTCTGTCAACTCAGGCTTTGATCCTTAAGCTATGATTACTCCACGCGCGCGTGCACATAAAAGAGTGACGTCGACACTGAACAACCAATCGCGGGTAGAGCGAGAGCGATATATTTTTCCGCGGAGGAGCAAGAGATATTCATTCAGAATTACGATGAATTTAAATATGTATTTCAAGCTTGAAACAATACGTTCTCTGCTGCCAAAGCAAGACAAGACTGTTGGAGAAAGATTGCTGATTGTTAATGCGTAAGTTAAACAAATACGTTCTACATTTATGTAAAATTATGTATGTATATATGTATGTGTAGCCTATGTGTAATATAGCCTATAGCCTATTTTTATAATATATAAAAAATGTGCATGTACGTACTAAGAAAGATTAATATTCATTGATTTTTAGATTTTTAGATGCAACCCCAACTCCAAATGTTCTTGGCAGCAGATAAAGACAAAATATAAAAATATAATTCAAAGTGGTGAGTATTTACCACAACCTTTTATTACATTTGTGAACATTTTATCACAAACACTTGTTTGCAGCAAACAGAAATAAAGAATTAAATTCAGAAAACCAGAATACACTGTGGCGGAGGAGTTTGCTCTGAGTAGGCAATAAGGGATGGACGATTATGGATGGGATTACAGGTGCTGTACAATCTGTCTGTGTGTTCTCAGACAGTTGCTGATGTGAATGCACTGGGCTTTTTATTATGGCAAACATTTGAATGTGTGGCATAAAAAAGGGACTGGCCCTTACACATCTCTTTTATTGTAGGATTTTTCACAACCTGCCCCAGAAACGGAGGCCTCTACCTCAATGGGCTTCAGAAGAAATGTGTAAGGATTTAAAACCCTTGACATAAATTACAGTCAGTCCTGTGTTTGTAGGAAGTCAAGGAACTTTTTGTGATTTTGATGAGCCTCCAGAAAACTTGTAATGATCATGTTTGTGGTGGAATTATTCAGGTGGAAACAGACTCGGTCAGGGCCCTGTACAAAAGGAGTCTAGACTGCACACTAAAGGAGACTTGAACTAGACTGCACACTAAAGGAGCTGACTGTGAGCTGAGGAGGCTCCAAACAAAATCAAACAACTGGATAAAACTGATCTCAGTATATATATATATATATATATATATATATATATATATATATATATATATATATATATATATATATATATATATATATATATATATATATATATAAACTTATTTAACCAAGTAACACTTTAGTATGAATATTTATTAATGCAACTTTCTCTTGCTCTCTTTCTCCCTCCCATCCAACAAAACCAATAAAACAGTTTGAGACCTATCTGCAGTTTCAATGTGCTTTTATTAAGTGTAATATTGTATGGTGATTGCATCTACATCTGCACCAGCTGGGTGGTCAAGTGTGATCGGGTCAGTTTCATCGGGGAGAAGCTGGTTTTGTGGTGTTTCTCGCTCCTTTCTACTGGTGTGGCCCATGCAGCCACTATCTGTGATGCCCGCTCTGATGACTCTGAAGCGCTGAACACAGTTGAAATGTGCCTTTAGGATGCCAAAGGTCATCTCTATCTTCACTCTGGTTTTACTGAGGGCCACATTGAAGCAGTGCTGTGGCCCTGTCTGAGGGTCATGATGGGGTTATTGTGTAGGTTTTTCTAGCTCAGTTCAAATTAACGGTGTTTTGTACTGTACCAAATTTAACTTGATTTCCTCAAAGTGCTGACACAACACAGACTCATGGAAAATTTGTAAGACAAGCACTGGAGCTAGGCCATTTGGCATCCAAACTTGATCATATGTTCATGACCACAAGTCGTCTGCAGATGAAATGTTTAGTAGATCATTGTTATATCTGTTAAAGTTACTATTAATTTAAAGATTCATCTCACAGAAAATAATCATCTCACATATTCACATCATCTCTACCTGAACATTATGGCTGTGATAGGACTTCCTATTAACATAATCTGCCTCATGTTCCCTAGAGCAGTGGAGATTGGAGCAATAGACTGCATACATGTTGCAATGACTTGGGAATCCTATCATAAGATTATCAGAATAATAATAAAAAAGATTCAAAATAATTCTTAACATGTACATTTGTGAAATTTGCTTTTTGAGAAAAAAAAAAGTGTTCATGTGATGTCACCCTATCAATATATCTTACCGGCAATTTTATAAAAGCCCTCTTTTATGGACATGGTCGATAAATGTCCGGGGAACATTATTAATTAAACTTTTCATGTACTCCTTCAGAGCGAGGACCACCTTGCGAATGGTTCGACAAACATATGTTTTCCCCTAGCTTCTGTGCGTCAGCCACCGTGCAAGAATGTACCACTTGCAAAAAAAAAAAAATGCAACGCAATATTTGCGGTACAGTAAGTGCATGAATTCGACGTGTTAAATTCTTTATGTGCGGCTCAAGAAGTTCGCAAAGATAAGACATTCCTTCCGCGGAAAATCTGTATCTTTCATACAAGTAACTATCAGTTAAGGCAAGGGGATTTTGTCTGGCTAAAAACTCTTTCTCTACGAAGTGCTCGTCAAACAATTTGCGCTGAGATGTCCACCGGATTTGGAAGAAAAGGTGAAGTCATTGTAACAGACACTTGGAATAAGTTACGTCACCTAGGCCTATATGTTTCTTTGCTCTCAGCTGATTGGTCAAACTTCGGTCTGAGATCTTGAATCCAGAACATAACCTGCCCCGGAGCAGGTTAGCCGTGCAGCGTAAGATACCATGGCAACGAACACCGATTAAAGCCGAGCTACTTTCATAGTACCTAAAACCCAGGGTTGGCGGAAACTAAGCTGAAACATAGCTGGCTAGCCACCTAATCCGGCTTCATGGTACAGGCCCCTGGAAAGAGAAATTCATGTTTATTTGTCAGCAGAAGCCCACTGGATGACAGCTCCAGGGCTTTTTGCAGCCGTCAGCTGCTGCCTACAACATGCTGGATCCTTCACTGGAAACCTAAAGTAACTCACTACCACTGAACATTTTCTCTTGGAATTTTTGCACCCGGGATCAATACAAGTTGACACCATTATGACTAAAAATTCGCTAAGAAGTATATCCTACTAAAGCAAGGCGGTATTTGGTTCTGGTCAAGCGTATCTATAGCAGACTGGTGGGAGTGGCCTTGGACGACAATATACCCAGTGCATTATGGGTGTTGAAGTTTTCCTACCTATTTGGCAAAAGGGAAGATATCAGCCCATTTTCTCTGTTTTCTATAGGTTCACCGATTTCAAAAGTTCACCTTTCTACTGTATAGACAGGCAAGTTTTATTGAAAGCCCATTTTGCAATAATAAATACGATTAAAATTACCATGAAATCCCATTTGACAATTCTTATTTTTTATGGAATATTGCAGTGTTTATTATAATTTATTTATCCGTGCACATCATTATTAATATTTGTATTCATGTGTCCTTGTAATCTTTAATTAAAATAACTTCCCCTTCCTCCGACATTGACATCTCTTCTCGTGTTTATTGGTGCGGGACAACCTGTCAATCACATGAGATCACAGCAATAGCAAACCACTACAATCCAACGATCCAATCCATTCCCGATCAACAAAATCAAGTTCTGCCCTACTTTTGTCTTGTTCAAGAAACCATTTCATTTAGATAAACGTCATAATATGGAAGAAAAGACTATCACAACTTCTGTTCCATGCTTACTTTAAAGCTACAATGTGTAATTTTTTTCGCGGCTAGGGGTTGTTAACCTCTTACAATAACAAAGGTGTAGGTTGATGACGCAGTGAGTAAGCGGAATGATGAGACTTGCTGTCATGCTGATGGATCTAATAATGTTTATGGATGAGTGAAAGCATTCATGTTTTTTAACATGACTGTGGTATGAAGCAGGGTGCGATTGCTAATAAGAGACAGATATCAGCGCCACACACAAGTTAATGGTGTCATACATGGTCCATAATGTTTGAACGAAACAACAACAGCGTGCTGCTAGACGTTACGCATTACGCAGTTGTCCACGTCTGTCGCCATGGTTACTATGGCAGTACAAGCGGAAACCAGGGATAACGCGGATATTACGTCATTGACAGGCGACAAGTGAACAGGGACAGCACTTTTTAAAATTGTGAATTTCTCAGAGTTTATAACACTGTGCAAGTGGTTTTTGGATATTTTGATACAAAATTCTTACATATTGTACCTTTAATACATCATTTACTTGTGTATATCATTTCATACTAAGAAAAGGGCCATTTTCATAGTATAAAACCTGTAAGTATGGGATACATGGCAATGTATACTCGTTAACTATTGGAAAAGATGACCGATATATATGACTTATAAGATTACACTTTATATAAGGACTCTTATAGGACCCTCATGGTAAGATATGACTCTGATTGTCTGTGGTTTGGAGAGACTAGACTAGAAAAAGACCATTATTATTTTTAATGTAGCAGAGTAGCTGCAAGCAAAAAGGAAAGATTTTTAATATCCTGCTTATCAATGACAGAATATATCTCTACATGAGGGCAGAAAGCTCAGGCACAGGAAATATGGCTGGGAACGATATCTGCTATTGGTCAAAGAAAAACTCTCTCACATAAAGAAACAAAGGCATATACACAATAACACATACATACAGTACACAAAAATAGATTCTGTCATGAGAAATTGGCATTCAACTCCTGCTTTGGAGTCCCACAAGCTAAAACAAAAAATTCAGTGAGTTACTGGTAGATTTGGCCCAGCGCATAATGAGAATCGAGACAATAGAAGTCAGAATGAGCATATGTGGCTGTTTCGACAAAGAATTGCAGTCAGATGATGAACCAGAATTAAGTAGTTGGGAGCTGAATTTTTATGAAAGCAGTCCCTGTGACTGCGGTTCATAACTAACACACACGTGATTGACACGTCTGCTACAGAGGTGAAGGGCAGCTGACTTCTGTGGCACTCAACTGAATGAGCTGCTAAACTCACGCTGCACTCGCCAGTGATACAAACTGAAAGAGAGGATGAAGAGGGAGAAGTGGGAAAGACAGTGGTGGAAAGGGAGAGCGTGAGGGAGACTTCTCACCCTCAGCGGGGGTGCCGTGATGTAATTATCATTGCACGGTGCACATGGTGCTGGAATTAGGTTTTTCACAAGTCTCAGAAAGAGACTTATCCCTCTCAGATGATCATCCAGTGTCAGAGGAGAGCTGTCAGTCAGCCTCGGGCACACAGTGACCTCACGACCTCAACCGAGCAACTGAGACCTCTAAGATCAGAGAACAAGCCTGAGCAGAATCCAAAGGGAAATGTACCTGGAAAATGTTACAAGCAGTACACCTGTCGACAAATGATGATCTTACAGGAGTCAAGACAATCTGTTGTAAAAAATCGTATCATATCTGTAGTGTCTCAATTGTTTAAATGGTATTTTAAATGCTATTTTAAAGGCTCCTAATTTTGTTTTGGAGTCTCAATAGGTTTACATGCATCCAAGTTCAAAAAACACTTTCATTTTCTCACAATATACACTGCATAACCTCTTTTTTCAGTGTCTGAAACGGTTCGATAAAGCATTCAGTCTCTCATCCCCTCCTTTCCGAGACTTATTCTGCTCTGATTGGTCAGATGGCGCAGTCTGTTGTGAACGGTCAACCGCTTACAGCTTGTGTTGAAAACAAATTGCCCATAACCATATCTGAATTTCACCTCTGAATAGGGACGCAGCTAGTGATTTCAAACAGTAACAATGGCGACGGTTTTACTGTATCAATTCAAGCCAGAGTCCTCATCCTTTGTAAGTGCATGTAAAGTGAATTTGCTTTTGCAGCACAGAAAACAAACAGCATCTTCTTGACATGTCGACAACACAAACTCTTTTAGGCCTGCAATTACAGTGTTTGAGGGCGGGTCAAAGTAGATGGCGTTCGCGGGCAGCCAATGAAGACCATAGGCTGATATTATGCAAATTTGTTACAAGCCTACATAGGAAGCAAGACTGGAATTACTGAAGACTCATTTCAGGAAGTTCAGAATAAAGCGGAAAAAGCATAATAGATGCCACTTTATATATTTGTTGCTTCTAAATATAGCATCATTTTAATCTCAGCACAACTTTATTTTAGAGTAATTTTAGAATTTTAATCTGATATTTCAAGCAGAGCGTCACTTGCTTATCTAACGGAACTTTTGATGTGTCACATGATCCGAGTTGCTGTCCTGTGAAACCTTGCGCGTGCATATTTATGGGCTTTCTGGATGTTGCGCTCAGACAGATGTTTTCTTCTGAAGCCGAACTAATCTGCAAAGTTGAAACCCTTGTTTTGGAGGAATGATTGCATGCTAGGTCAGAAGGCAGTCTTTCGCTGTTGCCCGAGTCGCATCAGGATGCTTTAGCGTTTACAATGTGGTGACGTGCATTTCTGACTACTAAACAAGATTTTAGTGATCAGTGGAAGTTTCACAGGGCCCTAAAGTTTCAGAATAGATCACAAGAATGTCACAAATTATGCAAAGATTTGTCAAAAGTCATTTAACAGAGTTTTCAATTTTCTTTTATTTTCAATCTTCTTTTATTATTTTATTTTCAATCTTCCATGAACAAATTACCTGTATTGTTATCTACATTCATTTAATATTAAACAACTTATATTGTACACACTGTCGTTCAAAAGTTTGCAGTCGGTTAGATAAAATTATCTCTAACGCTCACCAAAGCTATATTTATTTGATCCAAAACACAGTAAAAACAGTAATTTTGTGAAATATTATTAGTATTTAAAATAACTGTTTTCTATTTTGATCTATTTTAAAATGTAATTTATTCCTTTGATGTCAAAACTGAATTTTCAGCATATATTACTCCAGTCTTCAGTGTCACATGATCCTTCAGAAATCATTGCTGATTTTGGGCGCAAGAAACATTACTTATTATTATCAATGTTGAATAAAGTTGTGCTACTTAATATTTAGCTGGGAACCGTGATACATAAGAGTCTGTTCTATCACATAAATTTAATGCATCCTTGCTAAAAAAAATTATAAAAAAAAAAAAAAAAAAATCGTACTGACTCTAAACTTTTGAAAGATAACATACACTGATAATTGTCTTATTTGTGTCTATTTCTTTTTTCTCCACTGTCATTATTGAAAATTGATATAGCTGAGAAATGCTTGAAAATATGTTAGAAAAGTCATTCATTTTGCAATCCCAATTGTTGACGCTAGTGGCAAAGAAATTGCACTGCTTTAAAAAGGAATATAATAAATGAGCGATGAAACCTTTGAGCAAAAAAATAAAAAAATAAAATTCCTTTAGTAATGGCATAAAAAGATAAGTTATGAAACTAAATCTCTATAGTTCAATGTCCTGCTCAAGTTTCAGAGAGATTAAAAACCCCAAAAAGGGTTCTTTTTTTTTTTTGAGGAATTTCAACCCCAATTGATTCCCCTAATGTAGAAAAATGAGTGTAGCCACACAGCCCTTCTGGTATCACTTAGTCATAGATCATTTCCTGAATCAGTGTTGGCATCTGTCATGTCTCTCTCCATTACTCGCCACACTTTTACCTTCCTTAGTTCACATTATGTCACCACATCATGCCACCACATCATGCTCAATCAGAATAGAAACAGTCAAAAGGTCACAGCATTAGACATTAGACGTGGAGCTGTCCAGAGGCACATGACCAACAAGGAGTGCCAAACAGGGGGTTCATTGCCATGGTGCCCATGAAGGGAGCGCTAATGAAGTCACCCTGCCTGCCACAAGGCACCAGCGTCATACAGAGAGCTTTAATGATTTGCGGTTAATAGATACACACACTTACACACAAATACTTACACCAAAGCAGAAGCCTGTCTCATTGCAACAATTACACTCGTATAGAGATGCACTCTATCCACTCTAATGTGACACATGCACAAACACACACACTCCTACGCACATGCCCACACACATTAAAAGCTGCCTGCCATCACCTACATCCTTCAGATTACACTCAAAACACAAACCTAAAAAAAAGCGCAATCATCTTAAAGGGACAGTTCTCCAAAGAAAATTAAAAAAAATTAACCTCATCATCATGTTGTTCCAAACTTGTATGGCTCTATTTGTACAGTGGAACAAAAAAAGGAGCATTTTGCAGAATTAGCAAGTGAGAATGAATGCTCCAAAAATAACTACACAAGTAAAAAATGGCTCATCTACTATATTTACACACACACACAATTGTACAAAGGTTTGGAAATGTAAATAAAATTAATAAAATCCATAGTAAGTTAAAATTAGTATGAACAAAATGTAACTGACAAATGCAAGTAAAATTAGTAATATTTCTATTGAGATTTTATTTATTTTTGTTTCAGCTTTAGTTATAGTAATTATAGTCCTTAAACTTATTTTATTTCAGTTTGTTGCCAAAGCTTTCATCTAATGTGTTTATTCTATTTAAGCTATTTAACAAAAATGATATTTTCAATGATGGGTGAACTGAAAATGATAATATATAATTTTTGACTTTTTGGGATGACGAAACAAATGGCAGATTGTTTTGGGTAAATCATTCCTTTAAAAACAATACCTTCATCCTTCAGTATGTGGCTGACAGAAGTGTTGGAATATGTGTTTTTGTCCTCTGAGGCCTCTTAAGCTGTTGTTTGCTTCCAGCAAAGACAGTAAAAACAGCGAGCCACAGCAATGTCTCTGCGGAGTTGTCTTTCCGGCATTAAAACCTCCCGTGTTAAAACCTTGAGTGTGTGGTGAAACGGCATGATTAAACGAATAACTAAGAGCGTGTAACATGATCAGTCCCTCCCGTTATTCTTCCCAACTTCCATTTATGTTAAAAATGGCTTTAATTAATGTGTCCCCTGATTCAACTCCAATAACTGCGTTAAAAAAATAGACTCATCTCTATATCCCCCTCCACCTTGCTTTCATCTCGCCATCCATTAGTCACATACAGCTTGCATAAAAGGAACAGTAACAAAAGGAGACAAAAATGGCTGCCAATACTGGAATAAACTGGACGCAGAGGACACAGGAATGTCACATATCTGGAAGTGACTGGTACTGGGTCTCAACCTTATGCATCAGCCAGACCATTACCCTAGTGAAAAACAACATGTTTGGATGCAAAGAAACATTAAGCTTGACTTGAGCATGAACATGAAACAGCCTGGTTAAAATCTACAGCTAAATCTATCAGTGACATTTTCTTTGTGGATGCAATGGCGAAAGTGCTTCCTCAAAAAGATGGATGATCAACAGTTCAAAAACAGTTCAATTATAAATTGAAATCTCAATAAAAGAGAAATCTCTTTTATTTTACTTGAGGTCATTATGTAATGGTGATATATAGGGGAAAAACTGAGAGATAAAGCAGTGTCTGATTACTGTCAATGTGATAATGCCAACCTGTTCGCAACCTGTTAGTAAATCAACAGACAAAGGTCAAACTGGTGTAAAAAGTGTCATATTTAACATTTAAACAAATCAGCCACTCAGTCCTCGGGCCCTATTTTAACGATCTGAATCGCAAGTATCAACCGCGAAAACGCAAGTAACTTTGTGGACGGATCTTGTTGCCTTTATACTGGCGGGATAAATTACTCTTGAACCCAACGCAAATCTAAAATGGGTTGATCTGAAGTAGCTACATTACTCATAGGTGTGGTTTGGGCGTAACGTGAAATAAACCAATCAGAGCGTCATCTCACATTCCCTTTAAAAGCAGGCGCGCTTGTTCCATGGCGGATTGCTATTATAATGGCGGATTTTCCAGGCGCACACCAGGAGCGGTTCACAGCCGAGGTAGTCTCAGCCTCAGACGTCACGCCCACGGAACGTTGGCTAAACGTCTGATGCATATGGTACACTTAACTGGAAACACTTCAGGAATGTCGAAGTCGTCATCTGATTGGTTGAATTTTATCGGATTTCCGGGGGGCACGAGTGTCGTGTTTATTTTCGGTCCGCCGGGAAACAAAGCGCAGACGTGTGATTGCGGAAGAAAAACTGTTGTGTTTACATGAGTGACAATGAGCATTTATCAAGATCAGCTAAACGTAGGATTCTCAAAAGTATGCGAGGTTCACGGCATAGACTCTTTAAGAGATGTCCAGGAGTTTTGTTTGAGGCACTTAGTGTTTTCTTATCCTTCTTTGATTTTCTATGCTGACTGACTTGTTGCACGCCGGTCTGTTGTTGTGGGGACATTTCCACGCCCCGAAACGTGACGCTGAACGAAACGAACTGTAATTGGTTGTTTGACATGTCGGTCAAACGGCCTTATGGGCGGGCCTTGGCCAAAGAAAGCTGCTATGAATTCCAGACCTTCAGCCGTCAGTCTGAAGGTCTGGCTACGCGAGACTACAGCCGAGGAGACCGGCGTTCTCGTCAGGGCCGTAAAAGACAGCGAAGTGACACTGTATGGGGATAGGAGAAACCCACCCAAATTAGCTTCGGTTAAACAGGCGTATAATAATTTGGGTAAATGTGTAAGCTAGATTTATGCCTATTTTTTCACATCTTTATGGACACCACAATGATTTCCCTTGTGTGGTAATATTTTTCCTTGTAATTATGTATGGTTTGCAATAGGGCTGTAGTCAAGACCACCTTTGTCGAATCCAAGACAAGTCCAAGACCAGGACTAGTCGAGTCCAAGTCAAGACCGAGTCCAAAAAGGTTAGAGTCCGAGTCAAGACCGAGTCCAGGACAGGAAAAAAAAAGTCTGCTAAAAAAATATAGGCTAGCCTATAGAAATTAAATCATTATGTAATAATGAAATAATGAATAATTTTAATTTTATTTAAAATAATTGACTAATTCAAAGAACAACAAAAAAATAATAATTATATAGGCCTAAAGGAGCACACACATTCCTTTCGACTGTCTGATCAGCCTTACATTCTGTTCCTGTCAATCATACACGTGATGTCAACCAATTAAACTGCATGAGGGAGGGCCGAGCCAACTCACAGACACACACACACACACACACACAAGAGATGCGGATAAACCGCGGATCGGGCGGATGACGTGACGAAAAATAATATTTTAATTAAATTCGGGCGGGTGGCGGCTGAAGCAATCAAATGAAAAAAGTTTGCCACTAAGCAAACCTGCAAGTTATGAGCTGGGTTATTTTGTTTCGATATTAGCTATATTTTAAAACAGCCAGTCATTGGAGCCTACCACTCGTGGAATAGGCAAAGAAAGAAAGGTAAGAAAAAGGCAAGCAGGCTAGTTTTCGGGGTGTTATGGACAATTAAAAATGTGAATATTCACGTTGCACTAGCGGTGGACTTTCAGCGAGTTTATTTAAACATTTATTTTTTAAAGAGCCGTTTGTGAGTCAAAAGAGCCGGCTCTTTCAGTGAGCTGAGTGAAACGAGCCGGCTCACGAAAAAGAGCCGAGATGCCCATAGTTATTAGGTGGCCAGTGTTTCACTTTCCCTCCAATAATATTTTGTTTTAATATCGTGGCGACGTATGTGTGATTACTGGGAACATAATAAAGACACCTGGACTCGGTCGAGACCAAAAGCCATATTTGGCAAGGCCAGTGGCCGAGACCGAGACAAGTCCGAGTCCGAATACTAGCGAGTCCGAGACAAGTCCGAGACCATAGAAAAGCGGACTCGAGTCCAAGACCGGACTCGAGTACTACAGCCCTAGTTTGCAAAAATGGGAACTGCTGCCTGCGTCTGTGTAGATGAGAGAAGCAAAGTGTATGCGCGTTGTGCACACGCTACATTATGACCAAGTATGCGCCCTTAAAATAGCATCTGAATAACACACCACTGACTTTAGACTAGGTTTTTCCTGGTGTGTCGCGGAATTGTTTTCTGAAACTGCAAAATAGCACCAGGGAAGAGTTTGCGCCAGAACACGCCTCCTCTTTCCGCTGAACCGCCCCCGGGAGCGCAAGTTCATTCCCTAATTTACCGACGTGCGTCTGTGGAGGGAAAAGTCCGCTGTGCGGCGTGTGAAAAATAGGAATGATACATGCGTCAGTGTACAAAGTCAATTGCGCTGGGTGCAAGATAGGGCCCCTGTCCTCATCACTTTTGGGCACATCCAAATCAAAACGAAATGATTTGAAACACAAAATGATGGGCGAGTTGGAGCACTCAGCTCAATTAAATCACAGATGTAACCAAGGTTTATTGCTCGGCACCAGAGCCAGGCAACTAATGGGTCTTTTGGAAAAGAGTTTGTTGGTTCTAGCAGGTCTCTTATGATATTAAACACATTTGAGGTGGAGAGAAGCCTTGGCCTTGAGGGAGACGCAGCGAGCGTCATTACCTCATTACAGGCCCCAGTGCTCTGGCAAGGAGGACAGGATGAGAGCAAATTAAAAGGACTGGCTGGCCATGTCAGTCTGGCAAAGCAATGACACAGGACCCAGAGGTGTACGTCAGTGGTGAAATTCCTTTAACATAATAAACAAGTCTAAAGGCAGGAATCATTTTACTCAAACTTTTGAACAATTATATCATCATAGTAATGCATCTGCAACTACAGTAATTGAACACACATACCAAGACATAAATTATATGAAAACAACTCTTCAATGGAGTGGTACCAATTTTGGACTAAACACTACTGTTCAAAATTTTGGGGTTTTTGAAACAAGTCTCTCATGCTTAACAGGGCAACATTTAATTGATTTAAAGTACAGTAAAAACAGTAATATTGTGAAATATTATTATAATTTATAATTCTGCTCGAAAAACATTTCTTTACTATCAATGTTGAAAACACTTGTTCTGCTTCATATTTGTTGTGAAAACCGAGATACAGTTTTATATAGAATAGCATGTATTTGAAATGAAAAGCCATTTTTGATAAATTTAATGTATCCTTCCTGAATAAAAGTATCCCCTCCCCCCAAAAATCGTGCTCATCCCAAACTTTTGAAAAACAGTGTAGTTAACTCTACACTTTTATTGAAATAGTGTTTTTGAAGAGTACTGCTGGAAGGAGGGGGAATGAGAAGAACAAGAAACAGATTAAGGGACCATGGGTGAAAGAAAAAAGAAAAAAAAGAAGAAAAAAAACTCTTTCATGCTTGGCATGCCAGTGAAGCATCATGGGCGACTGTGCATGCACAGTTGGAAGTTAACAGCTAAAGCATGCGTTGTGTGAATCTCATCCTTCTCTGGTTCTTTCAATTTTTCATTCAGGATGATTAAAAAAAAAGTCAAATTTGTGCTTTGGAGAAACAATTTACAAACCTGAAAGTCTGTTGGTGGCAAGATTTGAAGAAAGTCTTCTGACAGAAGTATGAGATTGTAAACATGGAGGGCGGCATTGCTGAGAATTTGCCAGCAGGCATTAGATCTAGTGCAAGGAGCCTGAATATGTGCAATAAAGTGGAAAAAACATTCCTTTTCCCTCATACTTCTACTTGGCCCTACTATTTTAATTCTCTTTAATTTTTTATTTCAGACGGTTTAGATCCCGGAGACATTGGAATCATAATTGTTTCAAATCTCCAATCTGGTTTCACGTTATCTTCAAAAATTGTGAAGACAATGTGTTTAAAAGTTTGAGGTACAACGTCCTACCACATCTACCACTTATAACCTCATTGTTAAGAAACAAAACAACACAACATGTAAAATCTACAAAATGTATGTATTTATTGAATTATTTAATTAATAATAGTACTAAATTTGTAATGTTTTTAGTGTTAGCATATATGTTTGTTTACGTTTGTATGATTAACAATTTTGGTAGTGTGCTGGGTCACCACTATATAAATCCAATGCAAAATTTGGGTCATGAAGCAAAACAAAGAAGTGGTACTTTTTTGAAATAAATGAGAGAGGAATAATATAAATGGAAGTTAAGCATTTCTAGACAACCTCTTCACTTACAATGGGAAATTCTGTCATTTCAGAAGACCATACAAATGCACAAACATACACCAGATCCGGGAAGCATCTGTCCAATTACACAACAACCCTCAAAGTGCCTAATAGAGATCCCACTGATCAGCCAGAATCCGGGACGGATGTGTTCCCCCCAGCTGCGCTCCTCAGAGCTGTTTTCATTTTGAGCTCAATTTGTCAAAGCACTTAAAAATGGCCAGAGAAAAGATGCTCATGAAGTCGAAAAATGGGTGATTAAGCAGTATTCAGATTAAATGTAGTGTACAGTTTTTTTTAAAGCACACTTTTAAAGGAAAAGACACAGAGGAATGAAATAAAGAGGGTAGACATAAAAGTAGCAGCTATATGGAATGAGGACAAAGTTCAGTGCCGAGAGTGAGAAGACACTTTAAGAACGAGTCGCCAAACAGACCCTCAGTCAACAAGACAAGTATACCTCATTATTTGTAGTGGCAAGGCAGCTGGGTCCTCTTCCTACACAGCCACCGAGAGAAGCAATATCAAGACACAAATAACTGTTTCCTCAAGCTGTTCAGATGGACATTTTAGTGATAACAAATGCCCAGAGAACATTATTCTTCACATGTCTTTTAACACCATAGAAACCAATTACACTACAGTCCATTTTTTTTTAAATGTTTTAAATAAGTCTAACCAAATCTGCATTTATTTGATCGAAAATAGAGTAAAAACAGTAATATTGTGAAACATTATTCCAGTTTAAAATAACTGTTTTCAATTTTAATATATTTAAAAATTTGAATTTGAAAAATTTGAAAATTTGAAAGTTGAATTTTCAGCAGCCATTAATTCAGTCTTCAGTGTCACATGATCCTTCAGAAATCATTCTAATATTCGATTTGGTGCTTAAAGGGTAACTTACGCCAAAATGCAACTTAGGGTCTTTTTGTTAATCTACCCGAGGCAAACTTTCGTTTAAAAGCATAATTAGAATGGAAACGCCACTTTTAAGTTTGACCGTATTTTCGTTTTCGGTCAAATTGCCTTTTGAATGGGAGTGCTTGGAGCACTTCTATGATAGCATCAAAAATCGCTATTTTTAAAACACTAAGAAGGCTCGACACAACATGAAACTTTGCTCGAAGTATCACCAGGGGCTCTACACATGAACTCGAGCATTGAGAACATTGTGTACACAGAGTTTACTAAAAAGAACGATTTTGAACAACTCGCTGTAGCTGTATCCGCCGGCATTTTGTCAGTCAAAAATAGTCGATCTCCGAATGCGAATGAACTGACTCTGAATTTTAGTATTGTTTCTTATATGAGGATCCTTTTTCAAATACAAGGTCAATATTGATTTTCACTAACGACAAATAAATTATCCGTGAATTTATATGGAACTAAGCTTTAGGAGCTTTCCATCTTTACTCTCCTCCCTATTACGTTGCATTCGGAGATCAACTATTTTTGACTGACAAAATGACGGCGGATACAGCTACAGTGAGTTGTTCAAAATATTTCTTTTGAGTAAACTCTGTGTACACAAACAATGTTCTCAATGCTCGAGTTCATGTGTAGAGCCCCTGGTGATACTTCGAGCACAGTTTCATGTTGTGTCGAGCCTTCTTAGTGTTTTAAAAATAGCGATTTTTGATGCTATCATAGTAGTGCCCCAATCACTCCCATTCAAAAGGCAATTTGACCAAAAACAAAAATACGGTCAAACTTAAAAGTGGCGTTTCCATTCTAATTATGCTTTTACACGAATGTTTGCCTCGGGTAGATTAACAAAAAGACTCTAAGTTGCATTTTGGCGAGAGTTACCCTTTAAGAAACATTTCTTGTTATCATCGATGTTGGAAACAGATCAGAATGTTTATTGGTATTAGCTTGTTTGATATTTCATTGAGCATGTTCATTTTCTCTATTTTTGCACTGAAAAGACGATGTATATTACTGCTTGATATACTGTTAACAAGAAATCAAAACGTGTTTGTTCTTCCCTGAGAAACTAAATTAAACACAGGCAAAATCCTCCCGATATTTTTAGGGAGTATAAGAGGATTTAAAGAGACTTTTAATCCTAATGCAGATGACAACACACAACACTGCACAACCAACCTTTAATACCGAAGGTCTATGGTTTCCAAAACCCACTCCTGTTCGCTCACTACAATCTCATTTTGGAAGCTCCAGTAGCTACTGAGATAAAGTCTACATTTCATTTCCTGTGGTGCAGGTCACAACAAACATCGAGGACAGATGTATGACTCACTCCGTCTTCCTGTCAAATGTTTATCTTCTTCCTCAACAGAACGCATAGATGTACACTACAGGTGGAAGACAATCTGTAAGCGCTCTATGCAGCCCAGTGTTTCGGCTGAAATGGAAGCTCATTATTTCTTCATGTGTTTAACTGCCTTTTTAGAAGAGAAAATCAAAGGAAAATGAAGACTGACTGCTCTGGGCCATTTCCTAAATGGTCCAACAGATAAATACATTACTAGGAGCCAGGAAAAAGGGGTGAGGCTACTTGAGAAGCAGGAATATTGAATAATACCAAATGGTGACAATTTTGATTTAGGGTCGTTACAGAGAATATGCACAAATTTGCAATTTATAATACAGCCAAGTCGTGACAAAACTCTGGAATACTTGATTCTGATTGGTCTGTTGCAACATTGAGCAGTCAAATATTTTATGTTCATGTATTTATTTACTGGATAACTAGCAGTCTAATATGTTTGATATTGTACAGTCATTGTCAGAAAAATAAATAAAAAATGTGTGGTCCTGATAACCCTGTCAGGGTTTATTTGTATGATAATGACTTGCTGATGTGCCAAATCTGCTGTTATAACAAAACACGCCAAAGTCGATGTGTAAAACAGTGTAAAAAAATCCTCCTTCAGGATATAATTTTCCCATATTCTCCTCTGAATATGAGGGAACTGAAACAGCAGAGGGGTTATTTTAAACCCATCTGCTCTCAGGGAGCTTTAATCTTTGTTGAGTTTCCATTTCCATTCCACCTCAGTGACCCTGTGCGTCTCATTCAGGTCTCAGGTCAATGAAGCATTGACTGCGCTGAAAGGCCCCTGGGCCCTAAGTTCGAGAAAACATATTTAAGCATAATGACAATAATTATTCTCTGCAATGGACAGATCATTATATATTTATACTGATGATGGAGGGAACGAGAGGGAGGTGATTGGAACAGATGTCTCAGCGGCTGATGGATACCCTTCCGACATTCTCCGCTAAAGGAGGCGTAATCCAATGAGCTGAGCCCACTACTCATCAGCTCTTTGACGGGTTGACGAATTAGGCGCTGTTTGATTCGACTTCGATTGCTTTGAGAGACTTAGTCGTGGGGAGAGCCGGGCATGATGGCTTAGCCTGGCTTAGCGCTTTAGTGCGCCATCAATTCTCAACGGTGCCGCTCTAAATTTCACCTCAGAAAACTCACTTTAATCATTGTATACTCTCACAAGGTAACTAGATGGGTTATTCTTCATCAAATGTATAGCTAATGATAAAGTAATTAGCTTTTGGGTTGACCCTGTAAATTGTGTTGACATTTCATTTAGCCTCAGCTTTATTTCAAGCGTCACTCATTATACACCAAATCATTTCAAGGCTGGATAACAGAAATTTGGGGAAAGTCGTTAATCCCTGCTGGAAAGAAACACACCAATTTAAACTAGCCTAAGAGGTTTGCTTGTTTAAGCTGGTATACCAGTCTGGTCACTGAGATTTTGCCAAGTAAGACATGTTACTGCATCAACATAGTTTGCTGATCCTGGAACAACATTCTTGTCTGAAAGACCTAACCCTACCCATAACTGAAAGCAGAGGGAAATCATAGGTGAATAACACTGATGTAGAATCAAATAACCATGATTGTAAGCTTAAACTTGACATAAACTGTAAACGTGTCCCTCACATCTGATTGGAATGTTGTTCCAGGATCAACAAAGATGTTGATCAGGTTGTGAAATCAGGTTCACCATACCGGTCTTGCAAGGCCAGTTGAACTTGCCTAAAACCCCTCTAAAATCATCACAACAGCCAAGACGGGACATTTCCCAGGAATGTTGAATATATTAAGTATTCATATCTTCAGAATTAACTTACACCATATCAGGAAACACCTTGCTAACACAGTACACTCTGTCTGTTTCAAACTGATATTTCAGATAAAAAACAAAACAAAAGTTGTAGTACCCTCCAAAAATTATATCAAATAAGTTAAAATTATATCTTATGTATTATTACTATTATTTAATTCACTAGAGTGCAAACAGTAAACATAGTTTTTACAAACTGAAGGTCATGTTTAAAATATTTCAGTGATAAATGACAGCAACTTGTCTTTAAAGGCTGGCCCACACTAAAAGAGTTTTAAAATCTTATCAGACTTTCAAAATCTGAGATACCACAAACATGACGATAAAAAAAGCATTATATAACAGTTTTGTTTGACTTTAGAGTAAACATACATGGTGGACGACGGGCAAGAAGAAATGTTGATAAAAGTGTTTGGACCATTTTTTACAAAAAAAAATTGCGGGAAAAAAAGAAAATGATTTGGATGAAGTCATGTCATGCTTTTTCCATCAGCTCTCTTTTTGATTTGATATGGTTTTGTTTCACGTGACAGTCTACAAAGTGTGTGTGCATTTGAAGGGGAATTGGGTCTAAAATCGGCCCAATTATCTTGTAGCCTTAACATGGAACATTACTTTAATTAAAAAAAAAAGAAGAAAAGATTATTCATTATATTTTCCTGGCTCAACACAAAAGGAAGGCCAATAATTAGAGTGGAAATACTCTATTCCAATGCACAATGAAAATTCAGTGTTGATTGGACAGGAATACTTCACCTGGTGCTTCTGATCTGGGTCAACCACATTCAGAGTTTCACGCTATGATCAGGCATCACCGGCCATTCCACAATCTAATTGGCCCGTAACACTAGCAGGTGTCAAAGTCCCAATGTGATCCTAGCACAATTTGTCTCTGGAAGCTCAACCGTAGAGAGTGAATTGAAGTTTTTATGGTCAGATAAGAAAGTCGTTTTCTGCTCCTGGTTACAGATATTGTTGGTGGGATGTAGGTATAATGAACAGATCCTCAATCATCAGAGCAGACGTGAGTTGTAATGGTTCAAAAGCTGCAGTAAATGAGGTAGAAAAACACCAGATTCTGCTTGGAAAGCTGCGTTCATTCACACTCCTGCCAGAAACAGCTTCTCCCCAACTGGCCCACTGTCTGTCAGTTAGTCTCCTACTGACAAAGATCCCGCTTTCAACAAACACAACTGCCAGTAACGTCTTTCATGAATGAAAACACATTTGGACATGCACCATAAATGTTGCTGTCAGGGGATATAACAGGGCACTTTAACCTGCAAAACAAAACAATTTTTTTTTTTTTGATTGACAGACAATCTGACCAGTCATATCGCCGAATCCTCCATTTTGTACAACAAACAAACCAGACAGGAGAGTTAGTAGATTAAAGTCGGTGGACTTGAACTTGAAAAATAGTGTGAACTGACGTCTTTCTGCGGTCGAAAAAACATACCTTCTGATGTTCATTCATGTTTATTTCATGCTGTCTACTAGGAAGAGATGATCGGTTCAAGTGCCACTTGAACTGAGGCGCTACAGTGTTCTGTCACCATAAAACAGTATTTATTGTTTTTTATTTATTTTATTTTAAATTTATCAAATTTCTTAAAAAAATTGAAAGCTGAGACTTTTCATACCAAAAGTAACCTGCTCAGTTTTGTCTGCCAGCGCATTGTCTGTTTCCTCTTTGCTCAGCAATGTATTTTTCACTGTGTGAGAACATATACGGCATGATAGATATAGATAATAAAATATATTTATATATACACACATGTTTCTTAATACTGCTGTATAATTTTAAACTGCTTATTATTTCTGCTAAGACTTTCGATGTATGGAATATTGCAGATAACATTTCTGCCTGTACTGTGTATGATTTCATTTGTGTCTTGTTCTTTTTGACACACACACAGGCATTTTAGAACAGCTTTCTGCTGTCTCTTAGTCTTAATCTCTGTATAGCTCTATTCTCTGGAGGAACTGGACCTGAAAGAACTCATCATCTCTGGCCAAAGGCACCTAATGTAGAGGGTCAAAGTTGCCAAGTAATTAACCAAGAGACAAATACTCTGCCACCCGCCAACACACAGATGGAGAACCATATTTTTGAAAGAAATAAACTAATGACAAACCATCACATCACTATAATAGCGCAATAAAAAAGTTGTTTTCCTCCTACCCTGCCGTTCAACTTCATAATTTAGAGTGATTTCAAAGTCTTTAGATATACAAAGACATTGCACTTATATTACTTATGAATGGGAGAAAGTGCAACACACAATATGGAGGAATAAGTCCCACCTTCTAAATAAAAGAGTCAATCGTCGATTGTTAAAGTCATCACGTCACTGCAGCTGCCGTTAGAAGTTCCACTTGCTAGAAACAGTCTGTGTTCTGAGACGCACATTTAGGATTGCACATGCACAATGGTTGTTCTAGCCAGATGAATAAGCTTTTTTAACGCTATTTGAGCATAAGAAACAGCATTTATGGGACAGTTCATGTCAGATTGTGTTGCTGATTTGAAATATGTTATTTAAATGTGAGTTCGCCAAGCAGTTTTTGATATTTCAGGATTCCCGCATTCAAGTAGATAGGATTTGGTTTTGGATGCCTGAAATAGCTGCCCGGAGGCGTTGCAAAAAATGGCTGCCGAGTGAACAGACTTTCATTGAAAGGGACTTTGGTGATGTTAATGCACACATGTCCCTCATACACGTGCATGAAGATTTCTGGGGTATAAATGTGAAATTATGTAAGACTTTTACCCCTTAGGCTGATTTTGGATGTGTTCTACCGATTATAATCCAAACTTTTGACACTTGAAGAGATTATTCAAAGCTGTCTGCTGCATGGGAAAACTTCAGGTTATGCCAAACAAAACTCCTCCATATCTTCTCTCCTCAGGCATAAATACAACTCAAATGACAAAAAGTTTGACAGCCTTACAGACGATATCGCAGGATCTCCCTTGTTGCAAGAAAATCGGGTAGCCTCTGCAAAAATACTGGGCAGTCTCTGTAAAATAGCTGTATATATATATATATATATATATATATATATATATATATATATATATATATATATATATATATATATATCTATATCTATATATCTATATATATATATATATATATCAACCAAGACTTCAGTTACAAAAAATGTAAATATCTTGCACATGCTCACACAACAATGACCTGATTAATCTGACCTCTGACCTTTTAAGTCACAATGCAACAGCGTCCTCAGAAGACACTGTTGTCCTATGAATATATGAAGAAAACGGTGAGGGTACCATTAGCCATCAGTTCACTGTCTATGGCAAAAAGTAGCTAGAGGGAAACTCTTTTTGTTTTAATGTTATAGCTGAAACCACTGAGCTGTCTATAAAAGCAGTCTCAGTGAAACCACACACACATAAAAACCTACATTTGAGAAAGATTAGTTTATGAGAAAAGATTTGAGCGCACCGAGTCACAAATTAAACCTAAAGGAGCGAGTTTAATTTATTTACATAAGCGCATGAGTTGGATGGAAGGCTCTAATTACCTTCTCTGGGATGGCGATAAGACAAAGTACAAACAGGGCCTGGAACAGAACGAAGTGCATATCCAACACGACGAAGGAGCAGTCACATAGAAAGTGGCTCAAAGCAACAAGAAAACCTGACAGATACTGGTGTGGAGCTGCAGGGAAAGCAAGGGAAAGAGGGAGGAAAACGAGTGTCAGTCATCCTCATATTTGGACAGACAGATGAAAGTCCGAGCCATAAGTTACAACACACTCTGATTTCCATGAATTGCACCCTCAGACCTTCAGAAAACCCATTTCAAGCTGTGCACTGATGCTAGTCAGCTTGTGTTTAGTCTCAGAATTTGTCAGTGCGCCCACGGACCGCCCACAATCCCTTCACTGTCCATGTGATGCACACTGCTCAGTGCTCACAAAACTGGAAATTACTTTATAGATATGGTAATAATCTGATTTGCTGACTTTATAAAATTTTCTTGTGTAAGAGAATGCTTTTTTTTTTTTATCCAGGTCACCTAAAATCAAAGTCATGTTTACAAAGTACTGGGCTGATACTGGGCCACATTAGACCCAGCATATAATAATAATAATAATAATAATAATGAATATATGTTATATATAAATATTGAAATATAATATAAACACTTATAAAAGTGACAGACTTTTACATTGTTACAAAAAATCTTTTTAAATAAATGCTGTTCTTTTGAACTTTCTTTTCATCAAAGAATCTAGAAAAGTTACTTTAAATCGTAATAATATTTCACAATATTAGTTTTTACTGACCAGTTTGAATAAACAGAATTGACAACAAAATGTTTAATACATCTCAGAAAACCAAATGTTTAAGTTTTCAGGCATAAAAACACATCAAAGGCCAGATTTACTAACAGCTTGCGTCAGCGCAAACCCTCTTTTGCCGTTGAAAAACTACTGTCAGGATTTACTAAAGACACGAGGTGAAAAATAAACGCTGAAAAGGCGTGGACACAGTTATTTTTGCGGCTAACCTTATTGCATATGCATTTGTAGGGGTTTCCCTATCAGACGCAAAATTTATGCGAGGAGAGTATTAAATGAATCATGCAACGTGATTTACTAAGGTTTGCGCAAGTCAATTTACTGGTATTTGCGCAATTATTTAACGCCCAAAAAGCATGTCTTATTAAACCAGACGCTAATGTGCGCTGCTCTTGGTAGATTGTTTTGGTCTTTATGGAAATACAGCGTCTGTGTTCTTTACTTTGCCCTTCGTCAGTAGTTAATCTATTTAGTAACTCTGGCCATAAATGTACAAGATCAACAAATGTCAGATGTAGCGACAAAGAAGAACGGGTCTGATAGGGCCGCACTGGGACAGCAAGCCATCAGGTCTGGCTTCTGCTTGACAGTCTAGATGTGGGAAAAGTGGGAAAAGGGCTTAGATTGCTTTTTAATGGCTTGGGAAATCGGTTTAAAGTCAGGTTCAAAATTGAAACTCCCGTTTTAGGTCTGCTGGGATAAGTGCCCAGGCATAGTGTTACATCAGATTTGTTTGTGTGAATGTTTAGTGTAGTACGTTTGGCACACTCACAATTTTCACATTTCATATTTTTGGGGATTTGTCACAGCAAAAGTGTATGTGCGCATGTTTGAATGTGTGAGCGAGTGATAGTGGTGAAACGTAAACCACACTAGATACAGCCCATTCTTTGTCACCATAGAAACAGGAAGGCAACATGACAATGACTCCATCAGGATTATAGGAGAACAGCAACACAGAGATAGAAAAGAAAATGGGGGGGGGGGATGAGAAAGACGACAAAGGGCGACAGATCATATGTTGACTTTCATTTAGAAGATGGCACATAAAAATATGCCTCTTTTCCCCCCACCCCAAAGGCAAAAATTAACCTCTTGGACTGTATTAGTGCATAAAGTACTTTTTGCTTATCAGAACTATAAAACTGAACCACAGGATGTACGCTATGATAAACAAAGCAAACAGCATCTCATGTGGTGTATCATGTATTGTGGGCTGAGTTTGTGCGACACTAAACCCAACATCAATGGGATGTAGATACCTAGAAGTGTGCTTTGAAGGGACAGGTAAACTCAGAGACCCTTGAGCGGAAATGGGAGGACAAAGCCAACGGCACTAGAACTGCCACAGAGCATCATGGGGGTTTTATTTAGATCTGAGCTGGCGCTAACATTTAAATGTCAGGTAAGGAGATGGAAGGACTTGTTGGAATAAAAGCCTGAGGCTAAATGACAAAAAAAGGAGGGAGAGAGGGAGAGGGAGAGAGAGAGAGAGAGAGAGAGAGAGAGAGAGAGAGAGAGAGAGAGAGAGAGAGAGAGAGAGAGAGAGAGAGAGAGAGAGAGAGAGGGCAGGCAGTGAGAACTGGTCATGTAGCACCATCAGTTTGCTCTCAATGTCCTTATAAAATATCATCTGAAAAGGCAGTGGGCGTTTAGTATCTATGCTTTTTCACCTTAAACAACTGCATTTAAAAAATCTACTAATTGACAAAGGCTTTTGCTCTAAAAGCAAAGATGTATGATGGAAAGATCACTTTTTTTAACTAAATGTTTCCTACAACACAAATTCATTAAAGCTTTACATGTTTAAGAGGTTATATTGTGTCTTTTTTAGTGTATTTTTCCCTGAGGCCCAATTACAATGTTAGCCAAACACCAAAAACAGCCATCATTTAAATTTACATGAACATTTCCACCTTATCTCTGACTGCAGTGCCTCTAAGACATCTTTCGTGCCCTCATGTGTCTTTGCTGTTGGGTCAACGTATTTGAGATTCCGATGTCTGAAATCCAATTTTGAAACAAGACATTTTTTGCATTTGAGTTTAAATAGATGGCCTTTTTTGTACCATTCATGATTTGGTTAATGCTAAAGTGTGTCATTTCTGGTTTGACAAAAATAAACAAAACCGAGACAAAACAAAACGAGAAACAAAACAAAGAAAAAAAAGAGACAAAACAAAATGAGAAACAAAAAGAAGAGACAAAACAAAACATTTCAGTTTAAACAAAATGTTGATTTGGCAAAAAAAAAAAAAAAAACGAGACAAAAAAACAAAAAAAAACAAAATGAGAAACAAAAAGAAGAGACCAAACAAAACATTTCAGTTTAAACAAAATGTCAAATCAAGTTAACTTGGCAAAAAAACAACAACAAAGAAACAAAATGAGACAAAACAAAATAAAGAAAATAGACTAAACAAAAACTCCTGGAACAAAATGTTCCTACTCAACAGTTCTTTTAATATTCACCAGAACTGAACAAAACATTGCTGCAAAGTGAATCTGAGGCACCACAGCATGTCATTGGAAAAAAAGGTACGCAAGCGACAGTTAAAACCCATCAGGGCCATTATCATGTCTCATGGCAGAATCGTCACAACAAGCAGATATTAATCAGGCCTCCGGTTTTCTTCGCTTTAGCTGTTCTACACACAGCATGAAGGAACAGTGGTAAATCAATTGCCATGACGACTAAAAGGCCTCCCGGTGCTCCGAGCCCAGTCTTAAAAAAAAAAAAACGGCAAGATAATGAGAGAAGTTCATCATATGAGTCACTCTCTGTACAGAACAAACCTGAGTGTGCGCGTTTAAAGGGCTGGTTAACTGAAATTACATTTAACGCATGTTCAGTTGTTAGGACAGATCAGACAGTGAAATATATGACAAGTACAGATTATAGTGCATTTAGAGAACTTATGTCTTTTATGATAATTATATTAAGCAGTTAAAAGTTGGAATTCGAAGAGTTCAAATATTCCGGTCACAAACATCAGAATCAACCTGTTCTGACACTTGAGTTATTTAAGGGGAAAAGACAAAAACAAGTTTCCGCCCGAATGAAAGTGAACCACTTCCATTCTCACCTCCAGATCTCCCGAGACCACTCTCATGCTCGTCATCAGAAGAGACAAGTCTGATCACCTGAGACTATCCACACTGTAAAGCAAGGATGTGTTTCAATCCACTCTCTCACTAGTCACAAGTCAGGTAGATTTTTAGAAATGGAAATCATTCCATTGCTTCTTATAAATTCTCAGAATGCATTAATACATATACAATAGTACATTTATCTGTTCTGCAAAATAAAACATTAAACACATTTCATAATGACACTGTACTTTTTAACACTTACAATGGAATTGCTTTATGGCATGTTACACAGCAATGTTTCTGATAAATATAAATTATGTTTAAATGCGAGACCAAATCAAATTTCTTTTTACAATATACTGGCACAACACAGGAAACTAAGGAGCAGAATGAGGCACAACCCAAGCATAAATTACTATTATTACATGACCTAACAGGGAGAGCATGCTAACAGTGAGACTAATGTCATGTGGGCGATTAATGAACCATGACCTACAACAACTAATTTGCCTAACTATTAACATGCTGGGACAATGACGACACAGTGTATTCAGCCAACATGAATACGCATTGACATTTGTTTAATTAAGGATAACAAAAGTCTTGTAAAAATAATGACATTTCCAAACACTCCTACTGGCCTCCCCCATTATTTGGTCAACCAGATAGTCTACCCCTGTTATTGGTTAAGCCGGAAATTGACATGCTTGGATGTTCAGACAAGCAGAGCAATGTTTGGAAAGGGCCACAGAGTGGCTTACTTATATTATCTCAGCAAATGAAATTGATTTAGTATCTTTAAAAAAAAAAATATATATATATATATATATATATATATATATATACACCGATCAGGCATAATATTATGACCACTTTCCTAATATTGTGTTGGTACCCCTTTTGATGCCAAAACAGACCAGTCGAGACATGGACTCCACTAGACCCCTGAAGGTGTGCTGTGGTATCTGGCACTAAGATGTTAGCAGCAGATCCTTTAAGTCCTGTAAGTTGCGAGGTGGGACCTCCATGGATCGGACTTGTTTGTTCAGCACATCCCACAGATGCTCGATTGGATTGAGATCTGGGGAATTTGGAGGCCAAGTCAACACCTCAAGCTCGATGTTGTGCTTCCTCAAACCATTCCTGAACCATTTTTGCTTTGTGTCAGGGTGCATTATCCTGCAGAAAGAGGCCACAGCCACCAGGGAATACCGTTTCCATGAAAGGGTGTACATGATCTGCAACAATGCTTAGGTAGGTGGATGGATGGCCACATGGATGGCAGGACCCAAGGTTATATATATATATATATATATATATATATATATATATATATATATATATATATATATATACCGTATATATATATATATATATATATATATATATATATATTATTTTTTTATATATATTTTTTTTTTTACTTCAGATTTTAGTAATGTTGATTTTTATTTCAAAAATGCTAAAAAAATAAATAAATAAAAAAAAAACAGAAAGAAAGAAAAATAAATATATTTTATTTAAAAAAGAAGAAAAAAACTCAAACCAGGCTGCTATTGATTCTCTGTTCTGACTACATGACTACAGTTCTGACTATCCTGGATATCAAAAATGCTGACTGGCCATTTGAACAGAGGTGACAGGAAACAACGTGAGCAGAATCATATAAATGTCACAGCTGGATATCAGCCAAGAGTCGTATCTGTGCTGCTAGCTGTGCTTGTGCTCTTGTGTATCTGCCATAGTGTTTTTATTCTACAGACAAACACACAAACAACTGAACAAATATGTCTAAAAACTAATGACAAATTGAGCGGCTAATAAACATCCAGGGCCACAAATAAAAATGTTCTTTCTATCTGACCGCCTCCAGGGCTTGCAGCCAGCCTCAAAATTACATTAAAGTGCTTTGTGGAAATCTGCATTGTCTTGGGCACACAGAAGATAAAATGCTATTGAATTAAATATTACACAAGGGCTCAGAAATGAGCTGTAACGCTTCATTCAATGTCAAATGTAAAGCAGCGACTGCCACCTGACACAGATACCATGACACATCTTGCTGAAGGCACTGTAGTAAAAAGAAACAAACATGTCACTGCGTTAGCCTTATTTTTACATTACACTTTTTATATATATATATATAATATATATATATAATACATACATACAATACCATTTAAAAGTTTTTGAAGAAATTAATATCTTTAGTCAGCAAGGATGCATTGAATTGATCCAAATCAACAGTAACAATATTTAAAATGTTACAAAAGATTTCTATTTCGGTTGAGATTACATGACTTGCCAAACACTACTAACTTTACTATCACAGTAAATTAAGATTTGACACTTTAGCTGACAGAATAAACTGTAGCATTTCTACAACGGTATCGGTAGCCAATAAAATAAGTCCAAGAGTATAGCAAAGTGCAAGCGTCCCAAAATCACACAAAATGACAGAACATGGGCTCTAATTCAGTATAATTACAGCGTACACCCAGTACGTGCCTTCAACCTTTATCACTCTCTTTGTTAAACATTTGCTCATGAATTTCCCATCTATCTCTAAACCTAATTAATTTCCTTGCACAAAACCATTTTCATACGTTAGGAAAGAAGCATTCTGTATTACATTTCTGACATACAATGAGAAAAGTGCTGCCTGGTTTGACATTCAGCCTGCTCTGTCAATCTCCAAACTTTAGTCTGTTTATCTAATTATAAAAAAGGATGAACAGCAAGCCAAAAGCCACAACAGCAGGCAGAAGAGAAGCCAGGCGAGCTCTTGCAGACAGACGGAGGCAGATTGTTTTCCTGGTTGTGACTTGACAGAGACTGATAAGCAGAGAGTGGAAGAGTGGTTTGTTTGAAGCCTCAGACAAACAGAGTTCAGAGAGAGAATATATAAGGCTGTGTGAAGTTTTTTCTCTCCTCTCCTCTCCTCTCATGTATCCCCCTCTTAAGCGACTGACAAACACATCTAGTTGACCAGAATAACTCTACAACAACATGGAGAACTAAATCTTCACAGAATCCTGTCTTTTGCATAAGTCACTGCAAGGCTCTTGAAATGATTACAGAGAGACTCACGATATGTTCAGAATGCAATACTAGAATAGTGCACAGTATACACTGAATACTGCGTACTATTTTATACTGCATATGCGAAACAATGCACATTATGCAATGATAAACATTTCAACACAGTTAACTAATGCTAGGTTTACACGACAACGATGTACTAAAAAGCAAAAGTTTTTCCTTTGCGCTACATACATACAGAGGACAACATTGTCAAAATGATCCCCGTTCACACAGATCCATGAAAAAGACAAAAAACGTTGTTGGTGATGTCACTTTGTAAAGAAACACTTAGCGCATATAGACTGAGTGAACATGCATGCGCATGACATCACCGTTTTCACAAATTTACGATAATCGTTTTCAAAAATTTCCACTTTAAAACACGTTTTCAAAAGTTTCCATTTTCAGCCCCCCAAAACGCCGTTGTTATGTAAATGCACAGCCAAAACGCATAAATTTTTTCCTTGTTTTTAGTTGAAAAAGACCTTAAACTATAATAATGTTTTAGTAATTAAAATAAATAAAAAATTAGAAAATTTGCCTTGGCAGCTGACTGAGATAAATAACTTGAAATACTAAAATTACTAAAACTGAAATTAAAAAAATGAAACCTATATACAAATATTTTTGGTCCCACTTTATTGTTATACAGTACTTTGTACAAACATTTAAATTAATAATTTGATACAATGCACATAATATATTGTCTACATACTGTATGATTAACATTGTATTCTGCAGGCACCTGCAGGCACTTACAGCTGTAATTCATTTCTGTGATCTATATATAAGTAAATTGTACTTATTTTTTTATGTTAGTACATAGTAGTTAAAGACACCTGATATAAAGTGTGACCAAAATGAAATAATAAAAATAATAATTACTAATTACTTAAAATTAAAATAAAACTAATAAATATAAAAATAAATGCCAATTCAAAATCTAAAAAAACTAGTATATAAATAAACACTGTTGTAGTACGTTACATCATTAGCACATGACCTCATTATATGCATTAATCTCCGAGCAGCTTCCATTTCGCATGATTAACAATTAAAAACTGTCATTTTGCATTTTTGTTTCAAAACATTTAAATTCTAGGCAGTCTGATGAATAGTGTGTCAATAAGCTGAAATTTCTTGCAGTTAATGAGTCACACTGGGAATGGAAGGTCAGGTCCAGAACACTGCATTGAGGTTACATACTGCGCACAGTATGCATACTGCAGAAGTAGAGTAGTATGTTATTTCCGAACACAGCCTTTTATGAAATCACATTTTATAGCCCATAAAAAAGCCAGGGATCACTTCCTATAAAACTAAAGTACATAAAAACTTGAATTATACTTTTAATTACTCAATTTTATAAGGTCTGCATGCAGGTTAATACAACCTGACATGGCACTAACGCTACATGGTCTCTAGATTTAATAGATATGTCTACTGAAAATAATACAGTGCTGAATTTTTGTTATAGCAATAATCTACACGGAACAGTCCAAAGAACTGTGATCGTCTAGACAAGCCTGCGTTTGATGTACGTTGTGTCATCTGTCTTACAGGTTCCCCCGTATGAACTCTTCCTTCAAGTGTACTTCAAAAGGTCTGTTTTACGGTCACCGAGACAAACGGGTGGGGGGGTGGGGGGCACGTTCATGTCAAGCGCACAGTGAAGCTGAAAGGTGACCCCCTCCCTAAGGGGGGGAGATACGCAGCAGGGCTCTGTTAAGAACCCGACGCAAATGTCACAATCTCTTCTACAAAGCACTGCCCTCTCTCTTTCTCTCATACATATTGCAATACATGTTGTGCACGTGCACAACATGACATCTAGTTCTGAGGTTATCATTGGACAGAAACAACATAATGAGAAAATGCATAATAAACCGCATCTGAGCCAGCTGTTGCTTGATCAGTTGTTATATGCTGTAATGCGACTGTTGATTCTCTCAGCTTACATATTAATCTTCACTTAGACTTGAGTGAGAAAAATAAACGCAGGTGTTGACCTGCTGAGTATTTGAATCTCATTCTGTCCTATTGTGAAAGGAAACAACAGAATACCACATGAGTTCCACATTAATGTGTCAAGTTGCTTGGCAACCGTAAACAGCTTACAGCTGAACTTTATTACTTGGCAGAAAATGGTGATTAAAATAATTATAATTAATAAATGTAATTATTTTGTAATATTGGAGTATTTCATCATTTTGTTGTTGCTATCAAAAAGGCAGTACACCACTTGAGGGCTTGGGGTTACTTTGCATTGCGTCATGCTTAACAAGCCCTCTGAATTATGGTAAAATCACTGTGAAATTTGGTCTCTTGTGGCTTATTGCTTCATTTTAATACAATATGATTCCTGTAATCACTGAGCATGGCATCTGGTAGATCCAAATAATAATAATAATAATAGCTAAAAAGTTTAGATAACCACATGCTTTTGTCCAAACCTACAAATGAGCAATATCACAATCAATATAATATAATATAATATAATATAATATAATATAATATAATATAATATAATATAATATAATATAATATAATATAATATAATATAATACATGCCAGGCCAGTAGTTGGCGTTTATACTTGACGTGCTCGCCGTTGTACTATTCTTTGAAACGACAGGGGGCGACTCGAGTAATTGTCCTCTAAACCATCAGGAATCAGCAGTGAGAAGAAGAAAGCTATACACACGTGACAATGTTTATTTTAGTACACCACCACCAATACCACACTACAAAAAGAATCGTGTAAAACCCAGTAAACCCTGAGATTATTACTCGTGACAATAAAACAAAATATATGGATATGAGAATGTGTATACAACATAACTAAATTAACAATCTCTTACATATTTTCTAATTTCACTAAACATTTCATTAAGTTTCGTGAACATTTTTATTAAACATGGACCTTATGTTCATTAAAAATACTTTTTATGCTATTGTATGCTCATTTTTTAAATGTAAGCAACTCATTTAGACGTGCAAACTGGGTGCCGGTGTGGTGAGAAGTTCGAGCTCGGCCAGATTCGGCTCGAAGTCGTTCATCTTCGGATGCGGCGCCGCGCGCGTTGTTACAAAAAATGTCGCGCACACCGGCAGGCGAAATTGGGTCTTGCGAACCCAACGCGCACGAGCGCAAAAATGACGTCATTGCGGTGTGTGCGGTCGTGCGCGTTGGGTTCGCAAGACCCAATTTCGCCTGGCGGTGTGCACGACATTTTTTGTAACAACGCGCGCGGCGCCGCATCCAAAGATGAACGACTTCGAGTATAAGTCCGGACGCGTCGAGTATAAACCAGGCTTAACACTGCACGCCTATAGACTGAACCATACATAGACTGTAGAAAAATTATTAAATTTGAGAATCCCTATGCAATGAAGGAGGGAATGAGAGACATGCTTCTCTTCTAGAGAACTCCAGGGCTTGCCATCTGTCCAGCAACAGGAATTATAGAAATAATAAAGCTGGACAGCACATAAATTATGAGCATACTGCATAGGCTGCTTGGCTTTCTTCCTAAGTGAGATGAAATACACACTTTAGGCAAACTAATCTAGCAAAAAGGTTTGGCAAAAACTGTTTTTGAAAGACCATCACTGAGAACCTACAGTATGCAAATGTTTCTACACAACTGTACAGACCTGCACATGTGGACCTATTATCTGACATGATATTGACTGGAGATTGAACTAAATCCTTAAGTAAAGGCATGTGAGGAAAAACAAACACTTGAAGAAAAGGTGCAAATAGACCCAGGAGACATCTATGAAAACAAAGAAGAAAAACTACAGAGATTACAGCACAAAGAGCTTTTGAGTGCATCCAAAATCACTTCTGTACCCTGCAGAGGAAATGCAAAGAAAAGGGACTCGCACCTGCAGCCACCCGCTTATCAAATGCCAGTCAAAAGTGCTTTTCATGACCCGAGAGCATTGTGTTTCCGAAAAAATGTCAAGGGATATCATGGGAGGACAATGTTAGTGTACTTCTCTTTTTATTAAATAAACTACTCTTTTCACTAAGAGGAACTTTACAATGTGGCCTTTCTACTAAGTGACAAAAAGACTGTATTGTATGGATTCACGGTTGGAAACATACGATAGTCTCAAGTGTAAGCATCAGGTGAGAGATATGAAGTGTAGCGATGATAAAAGAATTCAATAGATGAGAGAGAGAGAAAAAAATACATTCCCAGAGGGCTCCACTTGATAGAGAAATGACTAGGACAAGCTGCTACCTTCCTGCAACAGTTTGAAAATCCACACTGTGCATCACTGATCAACACACAGTGAAGTCAAACATGTGGGGTAATATAACTAAGCAAAGTTTATCAAGATGCGTGTTTGTAGATAGACAGATAGATAGATAGATAGATAGACAGATAGATAGATAGATAGATAGATAGATAGATAGATAGATAGATAGATAGATAGATAGATAGACAGATAGACAGATAGATAGATAGATAGATAGATAGATAGATAGATAGATAGATAGATAGATAGATAGATAGATAGAGTCAACTGTGCAACAAGAAACATTGGCACACATTCAAATGGTACTCCATTATGAATCTCTTTGACTCCAGCACAAACAAAGCAAGGCCAGGTCCATACCACTCATTGTCTCAGTGCATCCAAAACACATGAAAGACATCAGAATTGAACACAACTCTTTGAAGTCAGCACTTTGTGTTCCTGGATAAGCAGCCTCAGCTCTGATCGGAGTCCTGAATATTCTGAGTGGGATAAAGAACCAAGAACAAGCGCAGACGATGGCAACCCAACCCGCTCTGCCTCAACCTAAGGGGAGGAGCTGACGTCAACATGGACAGATGTGAGACAGACAGAGATAACATTCAAACATCCTCTCTACCAGGCCCTGGAGCTGTAAAACAAGCTAATTAAAGAAGATGAACAATAATCGTTAAGGCAAAGGTAGCTAATAGTGCTAGCAAGCGGCTCGAGCCTTGAGTGCTGTCAGGATGATTAATGGCATTTTTAAATGACTTCCACAAAGACATCACAGCGGTGTTAACGGTCAGATCAGGTCAACCGCAGCTTTGGTTGTTACTTACTGGCTGAATGTTCAACCGCCTGTGACCACAGAGAGAGGGAGGTGGGCTTGTAACCATGGTAACAAGCTAAGGCAAAGCATCCTCTGTAAATACCGGAGTACTAGGTTTTTGAACTAAACTGGAGATGAACCTGTTTCACCCAAGGCTTCGTTTGGATTGGCTCAAATGAACTTGTGTTGACCAATGAGGCTTTTGCCATAGGCGTAACGTTCCATCAAGCATAACGTTCTGCCCATTCAGACCAAGGTACATCAAAGAGCTAACATACATACCAAAAGAAAGGATAGACATTTTTTATAGCCATTTTTTTCTTATGATATTGCAGTGATCTTATTTTTTACATTTATATATTTTTCTTACAGTTGAATTAATTAAGGCGTGGTTTGTCTAAATAAAAGAGACAGAAATAGGATAAAGCTGAGAATCTATCATGTTTGCTGCAGTTTTTGCACATTATTGTGATATCATGATATATATGTTGTATTATGAAGTAATTTGCAATAGATTATTATTGACAAATAATTTAGAGACAGGACAGGAAATTAGTGGGAAATGAAATTACAACATATTCACTTGAGCAACACAATTCTAACCACTAGGCTTCATTTATGACAGTAAGGACACTACATAGGGACCCTGTGAATCAGTTATTAACTCTTTCCCTGTTATTGACGCAAGTAATTTTCCGTCATTTTTGAGACAACGTTTCCGCTTTCCGTGTTTTCGCGCTATTAGGCATCTTCTGAAAGAGTACAGAATCTCCGGATCAAAACACAGGCAAAAAAGGAGCATAAAACAAGTGATAAAAAAGCATTGCTTATGCACGTTGTAGTCTTTGAAAAAGAAAAAAGAAAAAAACGCTTTTTGTTCAAAATGTTGCTTTTTTGCATTCAAGTGTCATGTGAAATAAAAAGAATGCATGAAGCTAGAATCAAACTTTTTGTTGTTGTTTAAAAGCAGAGGCTCAGTTCTTTTTCTTTTTGTTGTTGATATATTGCATGTTCAGATATTCATACAACAAAATATTCTGGGGGCCATGAAAGTTTTGTGAAAATTATCAAAAATGCTGGCGGTGGCTGGCAACTTAAAAAATAAATAAAAAAATGCTGGTGGGGAAAGAGTCAAGAGGAATAAAAATTATGTAAAATAATTAATAATAATAACAATACATTAAATAAGAATCAGATATAGTCTTATGGTAGACTACTCCATCTTCATCTTCCTCCTTTCCTTGCCCTGCTTGATTTGTTCCTGCTGGACATTGTAGTATTGATCTGAACTTCAGAGCGGGGAGGGGAGGAGATTTATTCTCCTATTAGAGGCTTTTGCTGTGTGATGGCTACAGATTAAAGGTCTGCTGCTGCCCAGAGCAACACCGTTACACCGGCCTATTCATTAAACAACTGAATATTGAGTTAAGCCAGGGTTAGGCCAGCTCAGGCTGAGTGGAGAGAAGAGAAAAGGCATGGGTAAACAGCACATCCTTTTACTTCTGATGTGGAAACCACTTCACACACCCATGCACTCCATTTGATCTAGAAAATCTATAGTCTGCTGTATTATATGATCAGTATGTCTGTCAAAGTCCCAGTGACAACAAGTCTGAAACACTGTGCTTATTACCAGACCCAATGACTTTTATGTCTCAACTCAGACCTGTCTCCCAGGACAGCTAGGTGACTAGCTTGACCAGATTTAAAACCCATGTAATAAGTTTTGTGCCTGTTAGTCCATGTCTATTAACTTTGAATAAATTCTAGAGTAAAGAAAGAGATTGATTGATTGATTGATTGATTGATTGATTGATTGATTGATTGATTGATTGATTGATTTAGTTGATTGATGCAAGGCACTACAGGCAAAACCATGTATGAAATGTATGTAACCAACATGTATGTATGAAAATTAGTGCATATTTAATTAGTTAATGCATCATTTACATACAAATATTTCAGAAAACTTTTGTCAACTGTCTTAATGTACTGAGACAAATCAACTGGGGAAAGTATAGTGATATCTAATAGTTAAATGTTTCACCCTTTTCACATGTAGTGTCTTGCCTTAACTAAAAGAATAAAGATAAAATCACAAAAGTCTCAATTTCTCAGAGAACCATCCATTTATTAAGTAACCAAGTACATTAACGATCGCATTTCACTTGTAGCACCAACCCTGAGATTGGCCTTTCAGTGTCTTTCTGTCCTTTTTTCCAGTTTCTCTCATTTATCTTGCTTGGCTGCAATGGATGTCTACAACTTGGCGTCTGCATTCTGTCCCTTTCTCAAAACTGGCTCATCGTCTCTTGTTTTAAAGCTCTCCTTTAGTGACGCCCTCTCCATCACTTCTTTCAAGGCATCGTCTCATGACTCTGCATGTCGCCCATTAAAAAAAAAAAATCATGACTGTGATTCCACTAGGAGCTAAACAATAATTTAGTATGAATCTAAAAAGACAGACACTCCACTGAGATTTCACCTTCAGCCAAGACATCTTTAAATTAATGAGCACATACTGTACATGCGATCCGAGCAACCTTCACGGCACGTGGAAATATAATGAGATGAAGACCGTCTGATAGAAGAAAGATGAAAGGAACCAGGCAAATAAAAAGTAAGATAGGATTGGTGGCACGAGCGTATTATGGGACACTGCCTTAAGCCAAGTTCACAACGACAGTGATTGCAACAAAGACACCAGAAGTCATTAACTTTCTGAGAAAGTTAGCAAGTTCTCAAAGTCCAGTGATTCGACAAAGTTGAGAAAAGTTTAAACTTACTGAAAATGAGAAGCAATGCGATTCGGTGACTACCAATCCATGAAGTTCATGTTACTGTGAACAACTTGACTGTTCTGGCAATGCTTTGTCTTTGAATGCATACATTGATATAATAATGGCTGCATAAGATACATTATATACACTCTTAAAAATAAAGATCCTTTATTGGCATCTATGGTTCCATGAAGAAACTTTAACATCCACAGACGGACCCTTTACATAGCACAAAAGGTTTTCTACAATGGAAAAAGGTTCTTTATATTACAGAGAGCTGCAGGGATGACATATTTTTGAAACAAGTTAGCATTTTTGTACTTCGGGTTCCATTGTGCTGAAGTCAATGTTTTTTTGGTTAAATGGCTGAAAGTTATTTTCATATTTTATTCTATGGCATAAAATACCCCATTTTGATTATTTAAAAGCTCAACTTGTCTTGAAAAAGGCGGTTGCTAACAAGTGGCTGAAGGAATACAGAGGTTAAAAGTCAGCAGCAAAACAGGTAAACCCATCTGCTCACTAGGTCCTTTCACAGTCTCTTTATGTTCATAATAACACCATTGCAAACTATTCTAACTCAAACTGTTTTTTTAAATAAAGACTGAAAGCGTTGTCAAAAGCAAAACTTGAAATGGCTCAGCAATTTACTGCAGAGCAAGCACTGAACGCTCATGAGATGGCGAATATGAGCCAAATGCTGAACGTACTGGGAAATGAGCTCTGATGAGGACAGTGATGATGGTATAAATCTGCTTAAATTGGACCCTTCCAAGCTCCAAAAGGTAACAAAATATGCTTTATTTTATTCTTCTGTAATTGTTACTCTAATATCAGGAGAGTTTTATATTATCGTGACAGGTAGAGATCCATCCGTGTTAGATATAGATCCGGGTAGCTAACGACCCAAAATATATAATAATGATTGCTGAAACATTCATGCATTTAAGGGTTAAAAGTGTATATCTATAATATCTGTGTGATCATTTTTATAAGCTAGTTATGTAGCCTACCAATAGCATTAGTGCATCCTGTGGCACGAAAGCCTACCAACAATAAAGTGATCTCCAGCTATTAAAATCACTGTCAATGTGAATGCGGTTTTACAGCAAATGGTTTTTGAGCCATTTTGATGCATCCACATAAAAACAGAGTTAAATCCGTAGTGTCTCGCAGGAATCAGATCAGAGGAGCAGTGGGCCGTCGACGTGAACGATCACAGTGATAAATATAAAAGAAAAGAGCATGCCATTGTTTCAAGGCCTAACCGGGTTGCCTGAGGACAGCATGGGCCAGACTACTGTTGTCGAGGTAACAGTGGGCAATGGTAATCGCAGTGTACTGTCTGGGCGTGGAAATGGTGATGCCCTCCAAAATTAACATATTGTGAAAAAATAATCTCCTTTTTCTAGTCTGCATAAAATAATGACTGCAAGACCAAGCAAAAGACTCTGCCAACTGTTTATATCGGCTGTATCATGCAGCACTAGTAAGTGGTCATTTTAATTTGGCTAGCGCCCAGTTATCTGCTAACAGCAAACTATTTATGACTACTGGGTGAACACCTAATTAATATATGTATTTATTAATTATGTATCTAATTATTATATATATATTTATATCCCAAAATGCTTCTATACTCATTCTAAGCTGTTCCTCTCTCTTCTTCTTCTTCTTCTTCTTTTAAACTGATCACAGTCTGCCATACCCCACTTACTCTGTCTGCTTTTTATCCTCGCTCATCTTTGATTTATCTGTCAAGTCCATTTTCAGAATTGCAATTATCTGCTCCATAAATCCACAGTCACTGAAATTATAACTTGAAGCTTGACAAACATAAACTGTGGACTGAAATGGACCACAATATAAAGAGCAGGTGTTGGGAATACAGACACCTGGAGATAAACAATGCAATTGCACTACAGTTACAGATCAGCCAGCAAACCCTGGTCCCTCTTAAAGGGATAGTTCACCCAAAACACAAAGGACTTGTGACTTGCTTGACTAAGGCCGCATTTACATTACATGGTTCAAGTGATCCAATTTTTTTCCTCCTATGTGGAACAGATCGGATATGACCCACAAACGTGTAAGCAGGAAAAAAACGCATGAATTCCGATATTCTCAGGTTTCCGGCCTCATTCATATGTGGAAATAAACCTGATATGGATCAGATATGTGCATTTGCATCAGCGATGTAAGCAGACAGACCGGATATTTCCCTGTCAATGAGAGTCGTACATCATAGAAAAAGCGACGGTGGCGAGTGACGTCAACTCAGGTGGACATCAACTGTGATCACATGACTCGTTTCAATGGCACAATGGAGTACAAAGGCTCAACCCAGTGGAGTCATGCTAAGGTTTTATGTCATTTGAGCCTTTAGGGCGGAGAGACAGTGACCTTTAAAGATGATGCAGAAAGCAAAAGCTTGTTTTATCATTTTGTCTGCATCCATTACAAATCACGCCGTTTTTACTTCCTTTTCAGCCTTTTCCAGGTCAGTACATCTACCAAGGGAAGTTTTTCGCCAAGTGTATAGTGAAAATGCAGATATGTTTCACTTCTAAAAGATGCAAGCTGGTCGTTAAAAAAAACAAAACAAAAAACGGTTATAGTCAACAAGCAAGAATTGGGCATCAAGACCTGTAGTGTAAATGCGGCCTTTATGAACCAATACTCGAGACTGGACTTGGACTTGAACTGCATGACAACACACAGGGCAACACGTAGATAGCAGCACTGCATCAGTGATTCAGACAGCAGGAGAGAGATTGCAGCTCAGCAGTGGGCTGGTTCATATACCACAGTTTTACAAAGGTACGCAAGTAAAGAAGAACCTCCCTCTGGTGTCCTGAAGTGCCCAGATATACTGAACCATGAATATTTATACCACTTAAAATAAAGTGAGCAAGCAAGATAGAGCATATTTTTCTTGCTGTATTTCAGTGGGGAAAAAAACCCTGCATTTTATTCACTAAGCAATCGCAATCCAGTTTATGCAGACATTAAATGTGCTGAAATAGCATAAATATGGCATGTAATTTAGGCTCATTATAGCTTGCATTGTACCTTTTTCACAAAACTCAGCACTATGTGCCTGGCTAAAATCGAGCTTTACCAACAACAGAAACCACCCATACCTGCTAGTATTAAATTCTATATCATGACCAGAGGAACAAATGTGAGGCATTCACAGATTCTTATTTGCTGCTTTGGTGCACAAGAAAATGTCTCATTATTATCAATGTTGAAAACAGTTGTGCTGCCTTTTGTGGAAATCATGATGTTGTCAAAAAAAATAGGAATATTTTAATTAATTTTTCCTTTATAAATGTTTCAACAATGATTTTGGACATGTAGATAATGGCCTAAATCATATGGGGAAAAAATAGAACTTTCTTTTCTTTTCTTTTTTTTTAAAAAGAGAGAAGTTTACCTGTATTAGAAATCATTGCTGGTCTGCAAAACTGTCTGAATCAACTCTGTGATTCTGTAAAGCCTGGGACACACCAAACCGACTTCAAAGAACTAGCGGCGACAAAAAACACAGATATTGTCACCTCGCGTCGGCTGCGTCTGTACCAATAAGCTGCGCTTGAACACACAGCACAGACTACAGCCGACTGCAAACCAGCATGTGCGTTCTGCGCCTGCGTGTAAGGAATGAACTGTCTGTATCAGCAGTTATCAATAATCTATATTTGTAATTCAAAAGGAGAAATCGAAACAAGGATATACGAGATATACACAGATATATGAATTACGAAACGTAAACAAATCAGTGCTTGCTTACCATTTTGAATATCAGTTATGTTGATAACTTTATTCATTTTAAGCCGCTCATGTTGTTATGAATACATTCGCGATTTGGAATTCTCGGGTAGGATTACATGACATTAGATTAGCCTTTTGTCTGTGCCGTCTTGACATCATTCTCGTGCACTCGTTCGCTAAACTGATCATCCAATCAGAGTTTCCACTCTAACCGATGTCCCCGACGCCAATTCAACATGCTGAATTGGGAAAACTGCTGCCGACGAGAGCCGGTGTGTGGAACGCACCGCAAAAACTAGCCCGACGGCTGACCATCGGCTTGGTGTGTCCCGGCCTTAATAACAGTAAATGTCAGACTTTTCTGTCAGCAAAAGCACTATTCCGACAGGACTAGTTTTTCCTGAGGAGGTCAGATAATTTTGAGTTTACAGAACAACTTCATTGTAATCCTGTCACACAACCCTGGCTAAAAATTACAAACCAAATTACCAGTTTTTCAGCTAACTCATGGGTCCTCTGAGAAATCTAATCCTGTCTGGGTAGGAATGTCTGTAAATTCAGAATATTTTTTCACAACGTATCCCCTCATTTATTTTGACCTTTGTCAAATATTGTAACTAAAGCCAAATTTTCTTGTTGTACTTCCTGGCGCACCTTCATTATGGATTTAGACCTTTTTCTAACACTCTAGGTAAAATAACAGTTCAATTACTGCTGGCATTTAATCTGATGGAAAATAAATGAATTCCTTCCCTTAATATACATAAATGTTGTAATTATAACACACATATAATTTACATAAACTGTTTACATACTTTAATAGGATTCAGGATGACCTTCAATAACACTTGATTCCAGACAGACACTCTTATTCCAACCTAAAACCAACAGGCATCGCGATCAACATGAAATCACAGATGTCCTCTGTCAATAATTGTAACTCAAACGTCATTTGGAAAAGGAATGCTGTCTAAATAGTCCAATATCAACTTTCTTAGGAGTACAGGATTGGCCAGAGGCCAATGTTTACATAAACTCAGAAGGGGACCGGACTAGAACACTTTGTAACAGGCACTTTTGCAAAGAAATAAAGCTATCTCTTACTTTCCTGAAGACATGGAACACACACACATCCATTTGAAACTGTTTCTGCCTCCCCAGCAGTGGGTTGCGGACTCACCCTGTCAGAACGACCACAAAGTCCATTACGTTCCAGCCGTTGCGTAGGTAAGAGTCTTTGTGAAACACAAAGCCCAGGGCGATGATCTTAATGCCGGCCTCGAAACAGAATATTCCGATAAAGTAGGGCTCTGTGTCGTCCTGTAGGAAGAGAGAGCAAAAAGAAGGACAACTTGTTTTTTAGCGTGCCTGAAAGAAGAGAGGGTCTATTGATGCATGGATAAAAGATAGAAAGCAGAATATAGAATATAGGTTGAAGCTTTTCACTTTTTTTGCATGACACAGGGTCAAGATGCATGGATTTGCACTGTGATGGGGAAGGTGAAGATGTGACAGTCTAAATCCATTGAAAGTGTTTTACATGGTTATTATTGTTAACTACAACTATTACAAAAATATTTCAGTTCACTGAAATAAAGCTAAAATAAAATATAAATATTAGTAATTAGTAACTAAAAGAAAATTTAAATAAACTGAAATAAGTTTAAGTTTAACTGGAAATAAATACAAATTAAAAATAAAACTGAAATAAATAAAAATGTATTAAGCCCAAATAGCATTTAATAAATAAATAAATAATAATGACAAAAGCACATAACAAAATGACTAAACATTAAACTAAAATTAACATGAAAACTAAAAGTATAAAATAAAGGCTTAATTAAAAAATATTAAAACTAAAATAAAAACTAAAATAACATTAAAGGCATTAAATAAATATTATTAAAAATATAAAACAAAGTATATATATATATATATATATATATATATATATATATATATATATATATATATATATATATATATATATATATACACACACACACACAATTTAATTCAATTAAATATTTATATAATAATATATTTAATTTTAAAACATTTCATATGCTATTAGTACCACTGAAACCAGAACATTTTATCTAACAAGAAAAAGGGTCTCAAAATTCTGAAACCTAATAAAACTGGAGGAAATATACCAAGTATGAGTTAAGGAAACTGTTAGAAGAATGTACTTAAAAAGATTCAGTCCTGGCTACAGCATGTCGCATTGCTTTTGAACTCATTCCCATTAATGTCACCAGAGCCCTAAGGCTCTACAGGCACTTACACCAGACTAACCTCTCCAGAGCTCTGCTCTCAGCAATCCCTCCCACTTTATGAGTGCAATTATCAACCCTGCTCGCAAATAAGTCTTCTTATGGTGCTCTTTTTGATGGAAACCTTATCCTAGCAATATAATTCTTTAATATAGTCTTCAATAACAACAGCATGATGCCATTTTGTGATGATACTTTGGTACAGCGAGGAAAACGCTGCACTGTTAAATCTTTCTGCTCTCTGTAAAAATAAATGTGCCTTTGGCAATGCATTATATAACATTCCATTAGCAAACACAAAAAAAAAAATTAAACAAACAAAAAATAATTTCATGTTGAATAGTCCCTAAAGGTGCCCAAAGCTAAATCACACTCTATTGGTGTATATTTTCTCAATAATAGTCTAATTATCGTTGTGGTGCTAGACAGCACCTGTCTTGTTGTCTCTGTGAAATCACTTGGCAAAAATGTGCTTGCAGGAGCAGATGTGAGGCTGTGCATAACGGATGATTTATGGAAGCGGAGACATGAGTGAGCGTTGCAGCAGACAGCATATTTCAATCTATTATGTATAGATCTAAAGAGTTTATTAATAATGAACATCCTGTCTGTAGTGTCTGGGTATAAGGGGCCCAGTTTATCTCTGCAACAGGTAGGGAACTGGTTGCGTTGCAGTGTTAACCAAACAAGATGTTGATGAGTTTGACAGGTTGAGGTTGAACCCTCACTACAGGGAACAATGAAGAATGAAATAACTCTTCAGTTAAGCACTGTCACTATCTGGCGTAAAACACAGGTCCTTAAAAGGATAGTTCACGCTAAAATAGCATTTACTCACCCTGGTGTTGTTTTAATGTCATATGCCCTCCTTTCTTTTTCAGACCACAAAAGGAGGAATTTTTTTTTTAAATGTCCCTCTCACGCTCATCCATATAATGGCAGTGAATAGCAACCAGCATCAAGCTTTTAAAAAACGTAAGCAAAATTATCACAGAATTTTCCCATGCAACACGTGTCATATATTCCGAGTGTTCTGGGGTCAGGATTTTTGTTAAATAATACATAAAATTTCGCTTTGTTTTTCACGAAACCCTATCGTATACCCCCAGAACACTTGGAATATATGAAACGTGTCGCATAGGACCATTGTGTGTGTCACGGCTGGTTAAAATACAGGAAGAAAAAGGTGAGCTGGATCTATTTGCAGGCCAGCAGTTTGTAAATAAACAAAACTCAAAAAGGTAACAGAAACTCTCAAGAAATCTCGGAATCAACACAGGAATGGGACAACCAACTTAGTAAGATGAATACCGAACAAAGACTGACTGAAAACAAGCTCAATATATACAAGCCTGAAAAAAATCAAAGAAACGAGTAACAGGTGAACAACTTAGGGTGCTTTCACACTGGCAGTTTAGTTTGAAACGGGGCATGGTTTGCATGAAAAATTGCAAATATGAAAGCTGTTCTGCGGACCCAGGTGCACACCGAGGTACCGAACCAGAGACTACCTGACGGAGGTGGTCTGAGTTCGGTTGCACTTGAACTGTGCCACGATTTGCATGAATGTGAAAGCAACACGAACTCTGGTGCACATTTGTTCAGCAAGTAAAGCAACCTGCGCATGCGTTTTAGCCGAATACGATGTATTTAGCTCAATAAAACACATGGGATGATGGTGTTGATGATTTCCCTTACGAGCGAGAGTCTCCTCAAAAGAGTCTGTTTGAAAGCTGCAAAAAGCAAACTTCATGCAACGCACATACAGTAAACCCAAGTGTAGTTTATTAAGTTGCGCATAATAGCACCAAATTAATTATATATGGACCCGCATTCTGTTTTCTATCAGGCGCCGTGCACGTTTGTGATGACGTAAGATGAATGCAAATGCACCAGGGTTCGATAGAATCAAGCTGAGTGTGAAACCAGACTAACCCTGCGCGGGGCACCTGAACCATCGCACTTGGACCGCAACAAACGTGCCCAGTGTGAAAGCCCCCTAAATCAATCAATGAGAAACCATAGAAACAAACTCAAACAGAACCAAAACACGTGCAAAACCCACCCAAAACAAACACAAGCACAGATCACCCTTGACACTGTGATACTTTTGTGTCTTTTTTAAAAAGCTTAATGCAGGTCGCTATTCACTGCCACTATATGGATGAGCATGAATGGGACAAAAAGAACTGTATACTGCACAAGAACAACACCAGGTTGAGTAAATTATGACTTAACCCTTGTGTGGTGTTCACAACCCAATTTCCCCTGTGGTGTTCCCAGACAAAAATGGCCGGACTATAAAAAATAGCTTATAAATCTCTCATTATACTATATTTTCACCCAATATTGGATTCAATCTTTTTGTCAACTTGTTCTCTTTCAGTTAGGACTGGTTTTATATTTCTATTTGCATCTGATTAATCGTAGGCCTCATTTATTTGAGAGTAGGCATCTCATTTTTTGAGTAAAAAAAACATTATTTTTGAATAATTTTGGAAATATTAAATAAAATCTGAAGAAAATTGGCACTGTTTATCACACTAGTCTACTTTAATTTTTCACCAGGAATTTTGTTTTGAAAAACTTTTATTTTGTACAATATGGCACATTGTCACTCGTGGTGTTCCCGGACAAAAATGACCGGACTACAAAAAATAGCTTATAAATCACTCGTCATTCAATATTATCACCCAATATTGGATTAAATCTTTTTGTCAACTTGTTCTCTTTCATTTAGGACTGGTTTTATATTTCTATTTGCATCTGATTAATCATAGGCCTCATTTATTTGAGAGTAGGCATCTCATTTTTTGAGTAAAAAAAAACATTATTTTTGAATAATTTTGGAAATATTAAATTAAATCTGAAGAAAATTGACACTGTTGATCACACTTGTCTACTTTAATTTTTCACCAGGAATTTTGTTTTGAAAAACTTTTATTTTGTACAATATGGCACAAAATGGCATATTGTCACTCTTGTGGTGTTCCCGGTCAAAAATGACCGGACTACAAAAAATAGCTTATAAATCACTCGTAATGCAATATTATCACTCAATATTGGATTCAATCTTTTTGTCCACTTGTTCTCTTCCAATTAGGACTGGTTTTATATTTCTATTTGCATCTGATTTCTTGTAGGCCTCATTTATTTGAGAGTAGGCATCTCAATTTTTGAGTAAAAAAAAACATTATTTTTGAATAATTTTGGAAAAATAAAATAAAATCTGAAGAAAATTGGCACGGTTGATCACACTAGTCTACTTTAATTTTTCACTAGGAATTTTGTTTTGAAAACTTTTATTATGTACAAAATGGCACAGAGTTACACTTGTGGTGTTCCACTGGGCCATTGAGGGCCATTGTTTCAATTAGCCATTGAAAGTGAATGGGAGAGACATGTGTTAGAAGTCCATGAGGAATATCTTTAGATCTGAGTGATGGATTATGGTGAGTTTGGGCTCTTTTTAATTTTAACAATCTCATGTTAATAATGATGCACCATTTTCCACAATTTATGCATGCTTCATTGAGTTATGAGTTAAAACGCGACATAAGTGCTAGGCTACATCTATATTCAAGGCTCTGGTTGCACCTGTTGGGGTTTGTGTGTTACAACTCCATTAGGAATATCTTTAGATCTGAGTGATGGATTATGCTGAGTTTGGGCTCTTTTTAGTCGTGATAGTCTGCTGAAAATAATGATGTACAGTTTTCTACGATATGTGCATGCTTCGTGAAGTTATGAGCGAAAACCAAACGCGAGTGCTTCATGAGTATATACTTGGCTAGGTGCGTCTGTGGTATTCTCTGTGTTAGAACGCCATGAGGAATATCTTTAGATCTGATTGATGGAATATATTGAGTTTGGGCTCTTTTTAATCGTGAGCTCCTGCTGTAAATAACGATGTGACATTTTTCATGATCAATCTATGTTTCATGAAGATACGAGTAAAAAGGCCAAGTCTAAGCTACCTTGCTTGGCTATGTGAGTCCGTGAATTTCTTTTGTGTTAGAACTCAATGAGGAATATCTTTAGTTCTGATTGATGGATTATGTTGAGGACTCATTTTAATTGTAAGCATCTGCTGTAAATAATGATGTGTCATTTTCATGTATGTTTCATGAAGTTACGAGCGGAAATGTGTCTAAAATTCAGCATTCATATATGGTTTACACATGGGTCTCTTGAAGGGCTTCTTTTACAAAAACCTCACTCAAGTTTAGTAAAAATCCTGAAACAATTATGCTTGTTGTATTCTACTCATTAAGACCTTTCAAATGACATATGACACATGACTATCTGAGCTGTATGATGTATTTGAAAAAGCAGTTTGAAAAGTAGTTTATAAATTATGTTTTTTTTTCTTTCTATTTATCAGCAAATAACTCTGCACTACTTAGGAGTTTATCAAATTGGCTACATTCATTGTAAATTTCAGACTCTAAGCTTTCAAATGACACCTATTTTAAGTTGATCAAGGTCATATTTTTGAAAAATATTATGATTATTTATTTCGCAGCTAGGTGGCGCCTGCGGGGGGTACACTCCGTTTTAGAGTGATAACTCAGCACCCGTTAGGATTTGATCAAAGTGATTAGATGCATTAAAAAGCTGAGATTCTAAGCTTTAAAATGATACATATTTTGTGTTGTTCCATTCATTGATTGCATTGGTCTCTCCCATTCACTTTCAATGGCCCATTGAAACAATGGCCCACAATGGCCCTCAATGGCCCAGTGGAACACCACAAGTGTAACTCTGTGCCATATTGTACAAAATAAAAGTTTTTCAAAACAAAATTCCTGGTGAAAAATTAAAGTAGACTAGTGTGATCAACGGTGCCAATTTTCTTCAGACTTTATTTATTTCCAAAATTATTCAAAAATAATGTTTTTTTTACTCAAAAAATGAGATGCCTACTCTCAAATAAATGAGGCCTACGATTAATCAGATGCAAATAGAAATATAAAACCAGTCCTAACTGAAAGAGAACAAGTTGACAAAAAGATTGAATCCAATATTGGGTGATAATATTGCATAACGAGTGATTTATAAGCTATTTTTTGTAGTCCGGTCATTTTTGTCCGGGAACACCACGAGAGTGACAATGTGCCATATTGTACAAAATAAAAGTTTTTCAAAACAAAATTCCTGGTGAAAAATTAAAGTAGACTAGTGTGATCAACCATGCCAATTTTCTTCAGATTTTATTTTATTTTTCCAAAATTATTCAAAAATAATGTTTTTTTTACTCAAAAAATGAGATGCCTACTATCAAATAAATGAGGCCTACGATTAATCAGATGCAAATAGAAATATAAAACCAGTCCTAACTGAAAGAGAACAAGTTGACAAAAAGATTGAATCCAATATTGGGTGAAAATATAGTATAATGAGAAATTTATAAGCTATTTTTTGTAGTCCGGCCATTTTTGACCGGGAACACCACAAGAGTGACAAGGTGACAAAACCCCCCCTAAAAAACACAAACACCCCCCCTGTGTCACAAAACATTTCAGAAGTATTTATACCATTTGTGAAAAAAGTCACCAAGTTTCAGTCCAAAGCGATAACATTAACTAGTATTTTCGGGAAAAAGAAAATCTTCACCGGACAAAAATGTCCCGAACACCACATGAGGGGTTAGTTCACCCAAAAATGAAAATTCTGTCAGTAATTACTCACCCTCATGTTGTTCCAACCCCGTAAGACCTTCGTTCATCTTCGGAACACAAATTAAGATATTTTTGATGAAATCTGAGTGCTGGATCACTCCTCCACAGGCTTATGGACACTATAACTTGCTGGCCCAGAAAATGTATTAAAGACATTGTTAATATAGTCCAAGTGACTACAGTGGCTCAATCTTAAGTATATCAAGCGACGAGAATACTTTTTGTGCGCAAAAACAAACAAAAATAACGACTTTATTCAACTTTTCATTTCCTTCTCTCTGGGCCTCGAGTCTTTTCACGTAGTGTTTTTGCGCAGCGCGTCTGTGTTGTACGTCACACGTAGGCTCACTATTGGCCGACGCTGGTCATGTGTGTGATGCGTGTGACGTGCAAAAGGTATTCTCGTCGCTTTATAAACTTAAGATTGAGCCACTGGAGTCACTTGGACTATATTAACGATGTCTTTAATACATTTTCTGGGCCAGCAAGTTATAGTGTCCATAAGCCTGTGGAGGAGTGATCCAGCTCTCAGATTTCATCAAAAATATCTTAATTTGTGTTCCGAAGATGAACGACAGTCTTACGGGGTTGGAACAACATGAGGGTGAGTAATTACTGACAGAATTTTCATTTTTGGGTGAACTAACCCTTTCATTTTCATTTAAGGGTGAACCATACCTTTAAAGGAACAGTTCACCAAAATATGAAAATTCTGTCATAATTTATTCACTCGTGTGATGCCGTTCCTAACCTTTCTGACCTTGAAAGTGAGTCTAAGTTGTTCTTTTCCACAGAATCAAAGCATATCGTTCCAATAAGGACCAGAAAGCAACATCAAGGTCCATATGTTTTGTGTGCTATCTTCCAAGTCTTCTTAAGTAATAAGGCAGCTTTATGTGACGAATAGACCAAAATTAAGTCCTTATTTGAAGAAAATCAGCCCTTCCCAATAGTGTCTCAATGTCATGTCATTCCACATAATCACATTTTTGTGTGTGTGTGTGTGTATATATATATATATATATATATTAGTATATATACAGTATATTATAAATTAATAAACAAGAAATGTATACTTTCATTCAGCAAGGATTAATTAAATTGATCAAAAGTGACAGTAAATGATCTTTCATTGTCACAAAAGATTTCTATTTCAAATAAATGCTTTTCTTTTGAACATTCTAATCAAAGTATTTTGAAAAAAATTACTTATCACAGTTTTCACACAAATATTACAATATTAAGCAGCACTTTTTTCAGAGGAAGGGGAAATTTTTCAACAAAAAAAGAAGAAGAGTAAACATCCCTTTTGTGTTCCACTAAAGAATGAGTCATTTGGGTTTGAAACAATATGAAGGTGAGTAAATGACAGAATATTCATTTTTGAATTGAAGTTGTAATGTTGTTGACATGTTTATGTGGTATTTATATGCTTTAAGACAAACCATGTGCAAATTCATCAGTCAACACCATTGCTGAGTATTTTCTCCTTAAAACTGCACTGAACCAAAGACAGTGTCAAAAACGCAGTTTGAAATCGCCCGTTTCCAACCGTCACAAAAATGCAACCAATCCTGTCAACGTACAAGGGCTTTTCTCCACTGACTTTCTATGATGTTCAAAGGATGCTGATTTTTAGAAGGCAGCTGTCTAACTCTGATAAGGAGAACGGTAATGTTTGTGTAACATTAGCAACAAATTATTAGCTGTTTGATAACATAGTCAAGCAAAAGACTAATCATATCAATTACAGTTATGTGTCCGACGTTGTAGAGAGAGATACATAAAAAAATTCTAATACAGCAACTTGTAGACAACCCTTTATAATTTGGTTTCAAACACATATGAAACACTAAATTAAACCAATATTTTCACTTGCCATTGCCATTTACTACAGTTGACCGAGTGGATCAGGAAGTCTGAGCTGGTGTGATTGAGTGGAGGCGGGGACTAACTAGCATATTCATTGCTCTGTGTTTAAGTTAAGCAAGGGTGTAGAGTTACATTCAAGCATGAAGAAATTATTTTCACAGGAAAAAACTTTTAAATATGTCGTATTTTGCATTTTCTAGCATCAGGATGCTGTATTCGAGAGGATCCCATTGACCTTATTGGCTCATGCTGTTTTCCTTTCTGTGATTGCAGCGCTCCTCCGGGGAGTATGGAATCCAACATTACCGCCTCCATATTCAGCTTTACAAAGAGACTATTACCGACTTAATCCGCCAACATGTCCAGTCCCTGCTTTAATTGTGCCACAACACACTTTGAAGCAGCTATGTTATATCACTTTGACTCAACAGGCACAACTGCTGTTGTGAGCAGGGGAATAAGAGCAAGGCAGTGGATCAAAGCCTGCTCTGCATGGGTTAAGGTCGGATCATGAAGAAGCAGCGTTATGCACACATTTGTCAATGGTTCCCAGCAGGATGGGTTTTAATGAGACAGAGACATGGCTCCTGTGTGGAGTGCTTGGGTGGTTCTCAGTGGCCCTGGATGGGAGCTCTGAGAGTGGGATAACAGCCTCTGCTCCAACAGGCTCACCAGTCACCCACGCCAACCAGTGCAAGACCGCTAAAATGATCAATCAATATACTCCAGCGGGGATGTCGGGTGTGTGGGTGGAACGAAAAGCAAGCCAAATACACAGTTATCTCTGACTTGCTCTGCTTTAAGCAGAATGCATTGTCATTGCTGTTTCTCTCTCCTAAGAGATAAGCTTACAGTCGTATTCAGTGCAAAATGAATGATCAAATTTGTGATAGACATGTTTAAAGCAATGAAACCTTAATAATCAAGAGTGAATGAAAAGAAAACAGAGAAAGCTGATGCTCACCAAGCGTTCAGACATGGGGGTCTTGTCCATGGCTGGGAGATGCTGTTCGAGGGCCAGTACGATGCAGTTGGCGATGATGGTTGTGAGGATCAGGTACTCAAATGGAGTGGATAAGTCAAGGAAAAATGGTGGAACAACAAACACCAAAGTCAAGACAATGACAAATCCAAAACATTCTGAAGAGGAAGGTTTATAATAAAATAAAAAAGTGCATGACATAGCTATAGCCTGAGTAAATTGGACAAGAAAAGTGCTGATACATCTGCTTTAAAATATTGGCTTAAAATGTCAGTGCATATATATATTATATGAGAGTGGGATAACAGCCTCTGCTCCAACAGGCTCACCAGTCACCCACGCCAACCAGTGCAAGACCAATGCCAATACATTTTATATATATATATATATATATATATATATATATAATGTATTCACTCTCATGTCATTCCAAACCTGCACTAATTTTGTTCTGTGGACCACAAAAGAAACCTTTGATTTTTTTAACAAATGTTTTTTTTTTCTCTCTCCATACAATGAAAGTGAATGATTGGACCCCCACTGACTTGTGTTCCAGAGAAGAAAGTGAGTCATATAAAGTTGGATATACAAGTATGTCCAACTTCATCTGCATTCATACAGTACCCTCGTCGTGAAGGGCAATATATAGTGTACAGCAAATCTCAACCACTTGCTTGTTGCTTGTATCGCCGCAAAAAGTAAACTATATTATCGCCCAGCTCTAATCTGCTATGACTTTAAGGCATAAAGATATTATTATAACATTAACATCATGATTTTCTGTAAAGTGGCATTGAAACAATCGCTGCCTCTGAATTGCTTTACTTAATACAAATTTGGAATGACACATGGGTAAGAGAATGATGACAGAACTTTTAGGGTGAACTATCCCTATAAGAGCATTCCTTAAGGGTAACTACTAGTGAATTTCCCCCACATACCACACCAAGGACAAAGGGATTGTGTCATTTAAACACTCAATCACTAAATCATTAGGAGATGAGGACAGAGCAAGCCAAACAGAGCTCGACTCACATACATTTAAGCTCAATTAAGCAATTGACAGCCAACACGCCTTTGTGTCCTTGGCATAGATGACCATGTTCAAACCCACTAGAAGTAATGCTGAATACATTTACACCACCTCACTCCATGCTGGAAATTACATACAGAGGTCTGGACATAAAAATGAGACATGCTTTCAACACTGAAGCATTACAGTGTAGAGATTATGATCACACATTAGGTTGGCATGATGGTTTCTCTCTCAGCGCAGCCATTTGTGCAACCTTACTGCGTCTATAAAATGTTTGTGTAAGCCCACCAATCTTGTCATTATTAAAATCTTTTTCATCCTTTTTAGAGGAAATACTAAAAGGCTGCTAACATCTTTATGGATGGTCAGCCATTATATTCCATTCTTAGGACAGGATCCATTTTTCCAACTCATTTTCCATGCCTGTTCCCTACGGCCATAGTCTTTATGGGATTGCTATTCATGTAGGCAAGGAATGGAAAGGAAAGGAAATGTCCAATGGCCACTTCAATCACATTTTTGTCAACCCCCTGAGGGATCTCTACATGCTATGGAAACCTAATGCTATGGATTCCTGAATTTGTATGCATCTTAAATGGACTGCACAACAAATTGGAAGCATTTAAAGTAAATACGGAATATCTGATTGTAAGGTGCTAAAAAATCTAGTAAATATTGGTGACTGGAAAATCAGTGTCGAGATTTCAGGACCCTGGAGAGCGCTAGAGCTCTTCAGAACCACTGTGCTTTCCAATTAAAAATAACTTGGGTTCTTTTATTTCCATTTCGAGTTATGAATTCTAAAATGTAAATGACTCTAACCCTTCACTGAATTAACCGTTGTAAAACGGATTTACATACACCAATTTATTATGTATTAACGAGCTACATCGCCTGGCCATGTTAACAGCTTACAGTTATGCTAATGAACTTTATTAGCCTACTTGGCGAAACTACTACTTCTAGGCCTACTACTAATAACTATTATTATTATTACCATTATTACTACTACTACTAGTGAATGCAACTATTTATTGAACATTATTACTGTTGCCGCTGGAAAATTTAAGAAACTAGGCTACAGTAGGCTACAGTTAGATTATACAGTAGCTTTGTTTATAACTAAATAAAATGTATTACATAGCCCTGAGACGGGATTTTCTCATTTATTAAACGTAATCAGGTGTTATTTTGTTCCATGTTTCACCCCGTTCATACTTTATCCCGGGTTATCCCGACATTTCTTGGAAGAATACGACACACGCACGACCTGTTTAAATAAATGCTTGCCAGTCTGTGTAAACGACGTACAACCGCTTCGAAACGCATAGCAAAACAATTGCCTCTTTATTGTTCGACATTCTAACCGATTCCCCTAAATACTGAAACTAAACAGATCGTAAAAAAGTTTCTAGGAGTAGCTTATAATAGGGATATGAAATAGGGAAGCGCTGAGCCGATTTATGATTGGTTGCCTGTTGATAATCAATTCGACGTAACGTTCTGGCGCCGCTTGTTTCATCACAACTGTATACATGCCTTTGACGATGACAAACCTCTTTTGAAACGGTGCTTGATGCTGGGTTAAACTAGCATTTATCCCAGGGTTAAAAAAAAAAAAAAAAAAACTAAAACATAAAAGCAGTATGACAAACCATTTCGAGCGCTGCCTAAAAATAAATGAGCGACTGCTTTACTTGCCAACGCTTAAATTAGAAAATAAAAGATCAGCCAACACCCTGACACGACCACCAGCTGCCAAATGCCTTAAAGTGCGTGAACACGTGAAGACAAAAGGGTGCCAATCACCATTTCAGCAGGCAACAGTTCATTTGACATTGCCAGATCTAAAAGCGTGTATTATATGCTTCAAAATAATAATAATGAACAGAAATGTAGAAGTGGAGGAGTAAAAAAAGCTATATCCATTTTGCATAAATGTTGAACAATAAGGATATGGCCATTCAGTTATTCTTTTGGCGTATTTCCTGATGACATTGTCCTCACTGAAGATGAACAAAGAGCGGTTGACAGTGAAACAGTTCTGTTTGGTTTGTTTAGGATTATATAAAGCCATTGTCCTGGCTCTCTGAGCCATCGACTGTTTGTACATTCTTTGACCGCCCGAGGGACCTCCCGCCCGGGCTCCCCCTCTCCCGGCGCCCGCTGGACCTCCATAGCGGGTGGGCAGATCGTCTCCAAAGCGAGCCATCCTAGACATGCAGATATCCAACAGGTAAAATCCAAACTGGCATTAAATATAAGATAGAGAATGCACATTACAGTACAGACATCTGTTACCACTTAGAGTCCCCATCTGTCTATGCGAAGTGAAATAAAAAATATATAAAAGTCCCTTTTGACAAGCTCCTCGTGCGCCCTCGCCTCACTCCATTTCTCAGACAATTGCAACAAAAAAAGGAAACTTGTCATTGAAATGTCATTCCTGTTGAGAGCATTTCAAATAATAGAAAATGTGTAACCATCCAATTCGTGCCACATCCGTCCAACACAACCTGATCCAGCTGACAGGTCACGAAACCAAAATGTGCACCATCACTTACGCGTCATGCTAGACGGAAAAAAACTGTTGTTGGAATCAAAAGCACGAAGAAATGTATTCCATATGCACGCGCACACGTCTACGGTTTTTTTTTCTCTTTACCGATGATTTGCTTTCCGCTTCCACACAACAATTCCACTTGGAAACGCGTACGGTACGAATGGTGCCAAGTGAGTGGAAGCTGGTGCGCGAGACTCTCACACGTGACGCAAACGGCCCTATAGGCAGGACCACCTGCTGGAGAGCGCGTGAGGGGGAGGGTGTTTTAATTGATCATCAATGAATGATATTTATAACTATTTATGTCTTATTGTTTGTTTAGACCGATAATTAAGTAAAAGCGCCAAGCAAAAGTACTTAATTGTTGATAAATGACTAAATTAATTTTAAAAGATTTTTTTTTTTTAGAATATAATAGAATAGCACACTGATGGCCAAAGTCAATGGTACAATTACACAAAAGCGAATTGTGGTTTGCCTATTGTTGTCAATCAGTACATTATAAAGGTATAGTGTGCCTTTATTTGGTCATTTTTATGTATAATGTTTTTTGGCAACATACACAGTCATAAAACAGTGGGGTTTATTGCAACGTGGCTAATAATCCATTAGGACAAATTTGATGACTGAACAAATTTAGGTATCTAAAAGGGGAAATACCATAGACTTGTGGGCCTTTTGCTGTTAAATAAAGCTATATTTACTGCAGAAAATATTTTTTCATTATATTTAGTGTGGTTAAAAAAAGTCCACATTAACAATTGGAATTTAAAATTTACATGGAGATAAATATAAAGTTTCAGGATTTTCAAGATTGTAACAAAAAAAGAAATTCTGCACTGTTCCTATGTCACAAATCAAATTAGCAAATTTGTGTCAATCACTTAGTAAACTAAACATATGGAAACATGCTCTTTGGATAAGATTTAAATCATGTTGTATCAGGTCATTATATATAAATACATTATATATTGCATTTGTATTGTTTGTATATTAATGCAAAATAGAAGAGTGATTTCACAAGTGGACTCTTTTGAACAGCATTATGTTTATTTGTTGTTTGTATATTTAGCCAATTATATTTTCTATACCCTATCACTCACATAAACATCATTCCATTTATTATTAAATCTTAATTAAAACATCACTGTTAGAATTACAAATAATTAAAACATTAGATTAGCTGGTCCCCAATTTTGGTCTCAGCCTATGCAAAACATGACACACATTCACTCCACCTCTCTAAAAACGGAAAGATTCTTAGAAAAGTAACCAGCATGTCCAGATGTGAATCTCCTGGCATTACGGTCAGTAAGTGTGAAGGATTTTCTGTGTGCATGCAGCCAGTCAAGACCCAGAGGCACAAAATCTCACGAGAGACTCCAGGCTATTGAGCTAATCTCTGGATGTGTGGCAAACCAAAGCTCCATACAACACCCTAGGCATAACAGTGGAAAGAATTCAAGACACACACACACACACACACACACACACACACACGCAAGCATGTTGGGTTTTCATGTTTCATAGAGACATTCCATAGACATAATGATTCGTATATTCTATCCCCTAAACCTATCCATCACAGAAAATTCTGCATTTTCAAAAAACATCACTTATGATTTATAAGCTGTTTTCCTCATGAGGACCAAAAAATGTCCCCAACAAGGACAAGGATTTCAGATTTTACCTGAAATCTGTGGGACATTTTTGTCCCCATAACGTAGGGTTTATCTAGTGCAATGAAATTCATACATTTTATGTATGCGCAAGTGCTTTTGAGGCTATTACAGTATACAGTATATATCTTTCTGTTGAACTTTAGGACCCCTAGTGGCTAGTATAATGAATTACAACTGATCAATTGTCACTTTCTGTGACTTCTGGGAAATTCAGCTTAGTTAAGCGCTCTCAGTATTGACTTTTAATAGCATTGCACTTTAAACTTCCAGCAGACCATGATAAAGAAGCTAATAACCTTAAGTGTGGGTTACATTACAAATGACTTTCATCCCCTGCTGCTCACCTCTCCTCCCATGGTGTTCCTTGCTCTTGACACATTTCATGGGCACTGATGATATCTATGTTCCTCAGGTCACAGGGCCTCTCCAGCTCAACAGAAGTGTCATATCTGCTAGGTTTAGCAGTGTTCTGGTCATCTCTTGCAGTTTGGCTCTCTTCATACAGACTATCCTTGCTGGAATGTTCTGTGAAAGGTGCTCTTCTGTTCCTCTGCTTGTCTGTTGGCTCAGAAGTATGAGCCCAGGAGCTGAACTCTGTCCCCAGAGTTAACATCCGCCAAGTTCCAAGTGTGGCCAAACGGGCAGCTTTATTTTTGAAATGGGATGAAAGATGAAAAACAGACTGACTGATAAATTGTGCAAATTAAAGGAGTGAGACAAGTGCATGCTTGATACGATAAATTGCCAATTATTAAAGTCCCCCTTATGGTCGATACTGTATCCCTTGAAACTCTTTGATCACCAAAATGACATATTTAAACGTTTTATCCTGTAAAAAAAAAAAAAAAACATGCCTTAAAATAGCTTGAATGCAACTCTACACCCTTGCTTCAAGGATTCTTGAATATGCTAATTAGCCCCACCTCCACTCCCGCCAGCTCACAGATTCACTCATCAACTTACTGAGCAGTGTTGCCAGATGTACGATAATTTTCGTATTTGTACGATAATTTTGACCTCTGTACGATGTACGATCAATAATGGAAAAAATCCTATAATGTACGATAATTTCAGAACTGTGTGACACTTGATGGTCGTTGTAATAGGGCTTCTCATTGATCTAGCTGTGGATTCTACGTCTACCGGGGGAAGAACGTGTAGAGAGAGGGAGCGAGAGACCTTGCGTGTGTGTGCTAGTGTGCCTCACAAAGCGCATGTAAGGACCCAACCAATCAAATGTAAGTGCGGGCGGGCTTTTATCTATAGCTACTCCCGAACCGAATCAGAACCGAACAGTTTCTAAAGTACACTATGGAGAGGATAACATGAAATTAAGAGCAAATGTATACATTTTGAAAAGATATGTGCAACTCTAAAATCAAAGAATATTCCATAAAATAAAGGAATACATATTAGCCTACATTAACTACATTTTTATATAACCCTCCCTCCCTTTTATTTCTAGTTATTTGTTATTTTATTTATTTACTTACTTAATATTGAATATTTGATATTCAAATAATATTACTTGAACAACTATTAGGAATTATGTGTCATTATAAGAGTTTGATATAAATATGTGAATGTTAAATTTTTATTAATATTTATTGTTTTTTTGTCTTTTACCCCTTAAATCATATGTAAAATTGTCTAACTATGTACTTTTTGGTTATTGTTCTAATCATGTGTTTTTTAGGCTATGTGTTGGTGGGTATTATCACAAAAGAAAAAAAGTAGAAGGAAAAATAAGGAATATTTATTGGGGGAAAATATGATGTATTGATGAACTGTCAATTTGTATAATTGTGTTAAATGTGTTTGAATTGAAAGACATAATAAAGTACATATATATATATATATATATATATATATATATATATATATATATATATATATATATATATATATGCTAAAATATTTGTTATTTGGACATTATATGTGCCTTATTTAGAATTTTAAACCTACAAGTGTATTTTTATGATAGCAATAACTGTAAAGGGACTATTGTAATGAGGTAAATCAAATGTAGGCTAATATACTGTCAATTACTAAGCTCAGATTCATCTTACCAGTTAAAATTTATACTGTGCTTTTGTAATTATTTATTTTTAATTTTGTGATTTTAACTTCTGCTTTACAAAGCTTTTTTTTAGATTGTGTTCTAATGTTCTTCTAATAATCATAAACATGTACTACAGTTGGCAGACAAAACCAGAGAGAAATGTATTCATAAATCTTTAAAACAATCTAATTAAATCTTGGGCACAAAACATCCAGCCAGTAAAAAAAGAAAACCTGTAGTATATTGTATTGTATTTAGGCCTATATATATATATATATATATATATATATATATATATATATATATATATATATATATATATATATATATATATATATATATATATATATATATATATATATATATATAGACCTATATATATATAGACCTATATATATATATATGTAGGTCTATATTGTCTAATTTATCATTGTAGCCTTATTTAAGTTGATTTTCTGTATACTGTGTATTTATTTTTGGACTAATAGTGGTTAATAAAGTCCAATAATGGTATGAGAGAGTGTCAGTGGTAATATCATTGTGTTCTTGTCGGTCAGTATTAGAGGATCTGTGTAACAGCTGAGGCTTAGCCTGACAGTTAGCCTGCCCTGGACCAGGCTAGTTTCCCAGCATAAGTTGCCAGGATAACTGAGTTTGAACTATTTTAAGTTTGCTTTATGAAACAGAATCCACCGACAATAAGTCTGACTAACCAAAATAAGCCTGGCTTGTATTCTAATCTTGTTTTATGGAACAACCCTCTGGCATCTCTCGAGAGACTCCCCTACTAGTTCGATGTTAATGATATGCTAAAGCCCGCCGGCACGTTAACGTGATTGGTTACAAGATAGTTTGTGACGTCAGAAACACCAGTCTTTTTTTTTTTTTTACTCCGCAATGGTGTTGACCATGTTGCACATGGTTTGTCTTAAAGCACATTAAAAACACCACATAGACATATTAATAACATTAAAAACTTGATTTTCACCACAGGGGGACTTTAAGAACTCCCTGTGATTTTTAGGCCACATAAAAGTAATAATTATTACAAAGTTTATGTTTTGGGCCAATAAGATTTTTTTTTGCATTGTGAGAATTTTAATGACAATTACAGAAATTTCCCCTATAATCCTTATCACTGCAAAGCAAAAAAATAGTCTCATTACTGTAATGCAAATAAAGAAATACATAAATATTATATGTTATTTAAATTGTAGTTTGCACTTTAAGTATTTATACATTACGTGACCTGGGCATGTTTTTGTGAGAATCACCCACAAAAAAATTCAGTCTCAGCACATCATTTAATGTCACTAAACCTAAATGCCACTAAAGCAAGTTATTTACAGCATTAAAATAAGTAAAGAGTTCACTGTAATGAGTATGAATAACAATCCACAACCCAGTTAATGACACAGCAAGCTTGTAAAACAACCCAGTGAACATCCTACCATAGATAACGGTGGATTTTCTCTCCTCCCAATCAGAGTCACGTCGAGCTGACCTCTTCATAGTCATGCGTGTTTGTTAACCTTGTGCAGCTTTATGAATTTTCACGATCCAATTTCTCCGCCGTAATGTAGCTTATCCACAAAGCGTGATCCTCATAATTGTGCTGACTGAATAGTGAGACATAGTCAGGACTTTTCAGTTGTGGAATGCGGAAAGGCGGTTTCCTGTCCCTTTAGTTAAAAGCCTTTATCGGCAAGTCAGAGGGCCTCAATCACCAGCTTACATTTCATTGGATCAATTACAACCAGAATCTTTAGTAATCAGGAAGAGAATAATCAAGTTTATAAAGCTGAATTTAATCAACAATCAAAAGGCTTCCTGCTTTGCATCGCAAAACTCATTTGTGGGCTTTAAAGTGTAACTCCGAAGATAGAAACATGAATTATCGGCTTTCGCGAAAACTGTAATGGGATGAATAGAAGGGATTGTTAGTTTCAGATTCACATACTTTGTTATTTTTGCATAAGAGTGACAGAGATGTTTATATTTCATTAGTAGTAAATTTATTGAAAAAGAAAAACACAACCAGTAAGATTGTGCATCATGTTTCACTGTCCAGAAATATGTTACAGTTTTCTTTTCATCCCCGCTCATTTTGCAACGTTTTGTATCTATATGTCTTGATTTGCACAAAGGACATGACTACACTACCAACATTTAAAAGACTGTAATAGTTTCACCATCAACATGAACTTATGGAACAAAATTGATACAGGCTAAATATGTCAAACTACAGTTAGAAAAAACAGGTCAATTTAAAAATACAAATGAAAAAGGAAAAAAAAAATTAAACACTTGCTTCTTCATCGTAATTTACAACTTGTATTCACTTAGTGAGTAATAAAAAAATAAACATAACAAAAAACTTTTTCAGCACCATTTGCGTTTTCCCACACCTGACCGCATTAAATTCCACCAGAGCGAAACGTTCCAGTCCTATTCCTAAAGCACGTGTTCCTCAAAAGCATGCTAATAGGTTCTGTCATTGTGACTGAAAGTACGTACAGAAATGTTCAAAATATTTTACAGTTTTCGTTTGCATTGATTGGGGGTGCATGTAATATGCATTTAACAACAGCTGTGTCTATCCAGGCCTGTAACATGCAGGATATAACCCATAGGGCTTGTTTCTAGACACAGATTAAGCTTCGTCCAGGATTATTTTGCACTTCCAGTGGCGATTAGCCATTAAAACGCAGTTTTACTCAAGAACTGGGCTTTTACCGGGAGAAAGAGGCCCGTTTAGAGGCCTTTTCATGATTTCTGTAGCACTGACATGACGTCCTGCGTCTGTAAACCAATCAGAAGAGGACACGCACGACGGGTGCTAACGTCCAATGACTGCTAGCCTATAGCTCATCTCAAGTTAATACAGTCCACTGAAGGACACGGAAACGACTGTTCTGAGAAAAAAAAAAAAGTCACAAGGTTGGTCTTTAAATGTCATCACAATTCTCTGCATATTCTTTGAATGTACAAAAACAAAAAGTAATGTAAAACAAACATGGGTAAAGTGTTAAATGATCATTTCAAATTCATTAGGGAATCAATCACTCAGTTTTCGTTCACCTTGACTCCAAAAGTAAAACCGAAGAATAAAGTTCATAAAAATGTGTACGATAAGTTCGAGTCGGGCAGGAAAACACATTGTGACGTCTGAATTGTGCGACAAGAATAAGGTAGTATTCAACTGTAATGTCCCTTACAGTCTCTTAAATAGCTCAAACAGCCTTATTCTCGAGAGAAAAACAAACAAACAAAAAAAATCCACTTTTTTACGATGTTGAACAGGATGGATGTATCATGGTCCAAAGGGGCGGGCTGCCAATAAAAAAACCCATACAAAATGTGTGTAATAAACACCTGAAACACCAGTCCAACTGTACACCTCTCACCTTCAAGACTTAAACCCCTAAACCGTGTCAACCAATCAGGCTCTCAGACCACCAGAGCGAAACGTGGCACTGTGGGTGTAGCATCAAATGGCCCGGGTTGGTACCCGGAGCTGATTAGAGATGGCAGAGGTGTGCCCGTGCTGGTGATGGGACATGGCAGGCTGGTAGAAGGTGGAGAACCAGATGCTCTATGCTAGAAACTTGGTTGTCGGAGGGCTTAGCTGGGGCTGGCCGAGCTGGTATCGGGCAGGGCGCTGGGCTGCTGGTCTCCCGGCGTACTGTCTGCCTGTGTCTGGCCGATGACGGCTGCCGAGTGCTTGCACTTAGATGAGCCACACTGGCAGCTGAACAGCTTCCCCTTTACGTCCCAGAAGTGATCGCCGTAATCAAACCTGAGGAGGGGAGAGAAATCAAAAACTATGTATTCTAATAAGCATAAATTACTTTAATGAAGAGCATGATGGGAAACTATCCCTATTAGCAAGTAAATGGATAATGATGTGAATCAGACCCAAGTTCGTCTCCGGCACTGATGTTCTTGCAGGCGAAGAACGCGATGTGAGGAAATCTGAGGTCCTGGTGAGAGGTGAACACTCGACAGGGGAACAGATTCGGCTCACAGTGATGGTTTATGAAGCGGCTGATGTTGCCGTAGAAACGTGCGTCAACGCAGTACATATCACCCACCTGCAACAGCAATGGCAGAAAATAAATTGAGAAGATGCTTGTTGTAGAGTGATGTCAGAGTAAAGAGAATGGGATATGAGATTTATTCAGCAGGGCTCAATAAAGATGGGCTGTCTTTATTTTTTAAGTTTTAAAGAAAAAATTTGAGAAAATATTTTAGATTTTAGAATTTTGGATCAGTTAGTAAGATTTTTGAAAATGTTTTAAATGTCTCTTATCTATGGAAGCTTGTTTCCACCACTGAATAAAAAAGAAAAAAAATCATTTCAACTTTTTATTTCACAATTCTAACTTCTTTTCACAGAACTGAGTGATATAAACTCGCAATTGCGTGTTATGAAGTTTATATCACTCAGTTCTGAGAATAAAGTCAGTTTTTTTCCTTAGAACGGGACTTTATATCTCACAGTTCTGAGGAAAAAAAAGTCAGAATTGCAAGATGTAAAGTCGCAATTGTAAGAAAAAGTCAGAATTATGAGATTTTTTTATTCCGTGGTGGAAAAATGGCTACTTATCCTCACCAAGGGTGCATTTATTTGATTAAATACACAGTACTATTATGAAATATTACAATTTAGAATAACTTTTCTATTTTAATACATTTGAAATTTATTCCTTTGATTGCAAAGCTCAATTTTCAGTATAATTACTCCAGTCTTCAGCGTCACATGATCCTTCAGAAATCATTCTAATATTGCTGATTTAGTGCTCAAGAAACATTCATTATTATTATTATCAGTGTGAAAACAGTTGTGCTGAAAACAGTTGTGTTTGCTGAAAGTTCAAACGAACAGCATTTATTTTTATCGGTCACTTTTAATCAATTTAATGCATCTTTATCGAATAAAAATATTAATTTCTTTAAAAAAAAAAAAGTGTACTGACCCAAAAATTCTGAACAGTAGTGTTTTATATGTGTATACAGGTATAATACAGGTATATATAATATTTCTCAGAATAATTAATTTATATCAGTTTTACTCTAATTGCCACATAAACAAAATTGTGATTGCTGGTTAGATTCTTCCTGTCTAAGTGTACGGTTCTTGGCCAGAATAAGCTGCCATGCAGTTTAGATTTTATGCCAACAAACCAACATCTAGCAATGCAAGACGGCCTAAAATACAAGAGTATCATTGTATAGCCAAATAAAACATTCCTCTGAACTGACAGGGGTTAGCTAAATGAATTATGCAAAATTTGCTTGAGGGAGTGCAGATAACCCACAATTGAAGGGAGCAGACAGGAAAGGTAATGTGATTTTATAGGAGAGTCCTAGGACAATGATACCTTGCTATCCAGACTGAAAAGATAGGAGTCATTCTCTCTGACATCTGCTTCGGCGTCAGAGATGATTTCACCCACATATCTGTTAGAAGGAAATGAAACATTAGGGTGCAAACACACTATACACACAGTCATATCCATTCTGACACACCTAAACAAACATCTGCACAGCCACACACACAGTTGGACCTAAACTCATTCACAGAAAGATATAACACAGGCCCTCAATGACCTTTAGAAATATAATAATTTTTTTTTTTTTAAACTCACTCGCAAACAAACGTTCCTTGCGGGATATCCTGTAATGTCTTGACACCCCATCCCATCATCTGCGTCCTGAACAACTGCAGTCTTATCCTAAGAAATCATTTAAGAAGAAACCACTTAATTCAGATCATGTACTACAGATCGAACAACAAGTATATGTGAATACTAAATAGTTGGTCAGGGTGATTAATCGACTGATGTGTCACTGATGTTTAAATTATTTTGTATGGTTTTTGGAGTGCAAAATCATCCAGAATGTAAGTGGATGTGAGGTACCTCAGTCCATTCTGTACCACACGGTTTTTGCAGGTTCTCCAGCAAGAGCAGGCATGGTTGCACTCAAATATAAGAGGCGGTTCCTCATTGCAGAACTCGGGGAGCAGACGACTCTCCTGATATCACAAACACAAAGCATTCAAACTCTCACACTAAAAAACTAAAAATTAACTCAGTTTTTAGATTCTCCTGAACAAAATGTCAGTGGTGCTTGGCCGCACAAAGCTTGCCACCATCATGCTAGGTTATTGTGAATGGTTTTCAGGGCATTTTGCGTAGATAAAGATAAAAAAAAAATCATAAAGTAGTTTAATACAATTAACTAATTCTAAGTTTGAGCATTAGTAACTGATGTATAATTTAGCACCACTAATAACTATGACTAGACCATCGCACACTGTCTTGTACTTAATTAGTTCCACCTCTAGGTGGAGATATGTGCTAAGTCAAATGACATTAACAGAAGTTTAGCTTGTAATTCATGTAGCCCAAATTACCCAGATATTCACAATTTACAGATATAACATCACAATAACAAACAGCTTCGTTTTTAGGTTTGATGGATGGAGTGCTTAGAAATAAACTTACTTTATCATACCAGCAGCGCAGGCTGAGTTGGCCACACATGCAGCCAGCTGAGGAGCAATCGTCTTTACAGACACAGTACTGTGAAGTCAAATAACACCATTATATTGTTTTTTCCTTCGATCAGAGGTTTATTACACATTCAGCACTCTGTCTTGCACCTGACAAATCATATTTGTCAGGTACATTGCAAAGATGATTATCATCTTTAACACTGCAGAGATTAGAAAAGTGTAACAATAAAAATGACATTTCAGCTGGTTTACCTGTAAGTGAGTGATATTTTTGTCAATGTTCATTGGGGACGTCACACAGCTATCAGGGACATATTTGTAGTTGTCAGGACAGGGTTCACTGTCCACTGCGTTCACACACGGGACGGGGACTTTCTCGTAGCCTCTGGCGATGTCCCTAAACGCAATTACACTGTCATTAATAGGCTAGTTTAGGTTGTAATTCTGGTATTGATAAACTTGTCAATACTGTGAGCTGGAGGACATTAGCTGCGTTTACATGGACACTTATAATCGGACTGACGGCTCAATCGGACTAAAAAACCTTCATGTAAACACCTTAATCGATCGGATTGAGCTCGATCCGAATGAAATTTCGATCGGATTGAAAGGGGTGGTCTATCCCTTTTGTAATCCGATCGAGAGAACATGTAAACACTTGATCGGATTGAAAACCGAAACTGAAAGGACTGCGCATGTGCGATGACGTTAAATAGCGTAATGACGTATGACGCGCGGAACGAGCTGTTCTTCCTGTTGAATGAAGTGTCATATTAATAAGTTTATAGGGAGGGGCATTTTTGCTGCGTGATCAATAAGCAGCACGGCAAAACGGTTAATATGCTCTAAATTATGACCAGAGACGAATTAATATTACGTCTGCTGTTTAAAACAAATAAAGAACCAATAGAGGATAATATTTATGCACGAAAAGCGGGAAACTCTGTATATTTGTGCAGTGTGCGCATGTCAGAACATCAGATCCGATTTGAAACTTGTGACATATAAACGCGCACATCAACCCGATTACTTTATTTATCATTCATGTAAACACCTTGTTCGGATTCATCAATCGGATTGATTTAATTCCGATTGTGTCCATGTCAACGCAGCTAGTGAGATTAAGTGGATCTACCTGTTGAGAAGCTTCTCTGCAGGGGCAGCCAAGTTGCTGTTAGCTTCTCTTTGCTTTTTGCTGGCTTGAAGGGCGCTCCAAACCTTCGAGCTTTGGCTACAGCACTCCATGGGCGTCTCTCCCTCTTTGTTCTTAAGCCTTACATCAGCACCCTGTGACAGAAACAAGCTACAGGAGGCACAAAAGAGGCAAACTTAAAGGTTAGGACAGACTCACCAAACAAAAATGAAAAATATTTAGTATGAATTTATTCATTTCTTTTTATTATTATTATTATTATTATTTAGTAATACGATAAGAGAGAGATGTCATTACAATTACAACATAAAAAGTAGGCTAATAATACTTTTGATACATTATTACGTCTATTACTACTATTACTTACTTTCCAAAAAAAAGAAAAATATTTTTATGTTAGACAAATTGCAAATTTTCATTGTGTGTGTAAATGTTTTATTTTGATTCAGAGATGCAATTGAAGCACAAAAAAAAAAAAAAACTTACATTATGTAAAAATGTATGTGTAATCCATCTGTTCCTGTGGCAATAATACATTCAGGGCTCTAACCACTCACTGTAACTAACTGCCAACGGATCAATACTAATATTTGTCCAGGAAATGATGAGAGAAAGCCTTTATTGCTACTGTCCAGCTCCAATAAGTCTACAATGACATTGATCCAGTCTCCAAAAAAAAAAAGCAGCTTTAAGCCGATTAAAATCTACACAAGCACCAGATTAAGGCTGCAGTACATCAGATATGGATGTAATCCTGCAGTAACGTTATCTTGTAGGAGGGTGGCTCAGATGTCCCTAAATTGTAAATAAGCCTAGCTCACTACAAACCTGTGAGATTGAAAGGAAGTTTAATCAATCAATCCATAATCAGTCTGGATCGATAACACCTAGGCCCCTGTTTACACCTGGTATTAAGATGCGTTTTGGTTGATCGGATCACAATAGACGAGGCAGACACATACCCATTTACACCTGGTGTTTTAATCCATCTCTTTTGTTCACTTTCAACCACTTCTGTCCTGATTTCTTTGAGGGGAGGGTCTATGGGCTGGTAAATGTATGGGTGTCTTCAGATCTTTTAATCTAAAAAACCTTCGCAATTTACATATGTACACGCACGAAGACAATGGAAACATGCGGAGAGCAGCAGCTTTCCTTTATGCTCTGATAGCAACAAGACCACACCGAACACTGTGAGTGCATGTTAGAAATCAGGAATGGTAAGAGAACACTGTGCTTGGTACGTTTTTCATCTTCAAACCAAACTTGAGTCTTTAGCCAACAAAGTTTAAAACCCATCTGGCAAGCACGCTTCCCATAGTGTTTACACATCAAGTCAGTAGGCGAAGAGTATGTCGTCTTTTGTGTCCGTTCGAACGCATTCAACCACATGAGCGTCTACACTACGAAAGCAATCCGGTCGAATGCGTTTTCGACTACCTCTGGAAGTGGTCGAAAGTGGACAAGCTCAAAACGTTTTAGACCCCTTTTTCACCTGTATTTTGCGTCGTCCATTTGTGATCCGTTCGACCAAAACGCTTTCTTAATACCAGGTGTAAAAAAAGGCCCTAGTGGAGATTTACTCACTTTACACAGTCGATCCGATTCTCCCGTGATGCTATGTGCAGTGGTGAGTCTCCGTGGATGTTGACGGCGTTGAGATCACACTTGGCATCCAGCAGGATCTCTGCTATCTCCAGACAGCCAGAGAATGCCGCCCAGTGCAGACAGATATTTTCCTCCTAGAATCACGGTTGACGTTGCAACAAAAATAACACTTAGTCATCTAAATGTATAAAAGAACTGAAAATATGACAAAGTAAACTACAAAAATAATGTAAAACGGCAGATTAAGCTGCAATTTTGCTACATTAAATTTAGGTTTCCAGATACAAAACACGGCGCACCATACCTTGTCTCGGATGTTGATATCAGCCCCTTTGGAGAGCAAGAGTTTTACTTGGTCTACATGTTTGTACTCTGTGGCCCAAATCATGGCTGTCCAACCTCCATCATCCTGGGACAGGAAATGCAACTTCGTTAGAAATCTAAACCTTTTGAAGGCTTCCAAGCAGAAACATGTTGGTATATTTGGATATACAATAAAGTTCCCTTCACCACAAGTGCTACTGGATCATTGACTCCAATGTCTTCCATCATCCACAACAATATTCAAACTAAAGCACCATTTATTTTAAGGAATAATGATAAGGATTTTCAAAAAGATTTCCAAGATCTGGATTTTCATATTTGTTTTACTCAATTTCTTTGCGATGAATTACTTTAGAGCTTGGCATAACTGGAAAAATGCATATTCATTATTAAAAAAATACTATTGTGTTTAAAAATTTTATTTGTATTTTTATTAGTTCTAGAAACCACACTTTCAAAATTAATTTAACTTTAAATCATTTTGAAATACCATTTAAATGACCAGGCCCCTTAGTTGAGAACTACTGGTATAAAGCCCTTGCTTAAAGATTGCTTTAAGATAAAAACAAAATGCTTCAAGATTCAGACAAAACCTTTTAGATGGAGAAGCTAAAAGTTCTTTGTTATGGTTATTAAATGTACAATTTTACAAATTTAATGCACATAGCAACACCATATATTTACCATGCTGTTTAGAGGAATTTTTTGCATTTTCCAAAATGTCCAAAAAACCTAATGTTTATCTTTAACAGCACATAAATAGATCTGTAGCAAATTTGGTTAAAAATGCCTTTCGAATTCCAGTGTCATTCAAATAACTTATGAAAAAGTTTCTCTTTGAGAAACTCATTACGAGGATGGAGGGAAAAACAGATGTGTTGAAAAGTTTTCACTAGGATGGAGGAGTATTGGTGCATTTGTCTTCTGAAATTCCTCAGATATGTTTGGCAGATTCTAATGACTCAAATGGTGGAAATCTCCCAAAACACCCTTTCACACTCCCAAAACATTTTTACAAATGTTAAATGCAACAGAAGGTCCAGTACCTGGCAGTTAATATTTATAAGGCCTGTAGACAGCAGATGTTGTACAATGGCAAAATGGCCAGCCTTAGCAGCAAGATGGAGACATGTTGAACCTTCAACATCCTTAAAAGAAAAGGAAACAGGATGTGATCAGTGTTCAAACAGAGTGAATGTTCCTCCAAAAGCATTTGATTACAGAATGTTGTACTAAACAGACTGGCTTATCAATCCTCTCCCTTGTGGCTGCTGACCTTTTGAGAGACGATGGCTCCAGCCCGCAGAATATAGCGTACTGTGTCAAGATGGTTGTTCTCACAGGCCTCCATCAGGGGCGTCCGCTGGTCCTCGTCACACATGTCAAGGTTTGCACCAGCCTGAGAAATAAGATCACGATTTTCATGACAATGTCAAAGTCATTGGGTTCGTGACATCTTGATAAGCCACATTTGTATATGCAAATGAGATCCGACAACTACTAGAGGAAGAAGATTTCTCTCTTGTGTTTCATAGAAGAAAGTCATCCAGGTTTAGAACAACATGAGGGTGAGTAAATGTTGACTTTTTATGTTTGGGTAAGTTAATACTAGTTCACTAGCATTCACCCTCACCTGCACCAGCATGTGGCAGACTTCCTGATGACCTGCTTCAGCTGCTACATGGAGCGGTGTGCGTTTGTTCTGGCTCTCCATTTTAAAGTTAGGGTCGATCCCATCCACTGAGAACGAGAAAAGAAGGTTTCCAGCACAAAGCAGACAACCATGAATAAAATAAAACAAACAACTTTTCTAATCACTCTTACCCAACATCAGTATGACCTTCTGCAGTTCTCCTTGTTTGGCAGAAATGTACAGCTGTTTTGGGTGGAACCGAAGCTTCTTGGGTCTTGGAGAACAAGAAATGGTGGGAATGAATCAGTGCAAGGCATACAGGAGTTCATAATGATTAAACCCTATTTTAGAATAGAAAGTGTGGCTCAAGGTCATAATAGTTGGTTTTCTTACTTCTCTGCATCTAGAGCCAGCAGGACACTTTCCAAAGTTTCTTTAGGTGGTCCTAGTGGAGGTCCGGTTGTAGATCCTGATCCTATAGACCCAGCTTTGGAGCCCACAGGGGACACAGATGTGTCCTGTGATTCTGGATGTTTGGGTAAAGTGCTGTCTGCTTTGCCCTCTCCAAGAACAGAGAGCCGAGTAGACCTTTGATGACCAACAAATCAATTTAAGTGCAAAAGTTGGAGAAACAAACATCCTACAAGGATATCCTAGGATGCTGATCCAGCAACATGTCCTACCTAGGTTCATTTAACAAACAAGAATATTGCTAACCGCACTGAATTCAGCCCAGAATAAAAAAAAAGTCAGCCAAAATTATTTTAGAAACTGCATGGTGCAAAAATTGTTTGATACTTAGGTTTATATCATTAAGCAGCTGGCACATACCCTCCAGTGGTGGTGTCCGCTTTGCCCTCTGAGGTGCTGGGCGTACAGAGGCCATGGTTGAGAGGCACAGTTGACGTTGTATCGGCCTTGGCAATGGTGACTTCTTTCACCTTGCTGACCTCCTCTCCACAGTGAGGACAAAAGCTCTGACCGTTGAGCTCCGAGGCACAGCCTCGATGAAACCGGTGGGAGATGTTCACCTCTGGCTGACACTCCATGAAGGTGCCCTACACAATGGCCACATGAAATAACTTTGAGTGGTTTGCTAAAATGTAACTGAAGTAAAAACTCTGGAGCTTTTCAGACACATGCACTTCAAGAATTTCTTGGCTATTGGCTTGTCATGCTGTCATTGAAACCCAATCAAAACCTAAAACGTTCTCTCTAAAAGCCAAAGACTCACGGCTCTGCAAAAGAAGCCACAGCCTGGGCAGCACTGATGTTTGACCATGCCTGTGCGATGGTCCTCACACAGAACCAGCAGTTGGACAGAGTTTGAAGGCCTCATCATCTCGTGCTTCAGCACTGCACTCTGACAACGGCTCAGCTATCCCCAGAACAACAGGGAACCAATTAGAATAGAGTTCAGAACCTCAGCTTTTAAAAAGAGTTTAAAAAAAAAAAAAAAAAAAAACTGTATTGTAACATAAAACAGAATGTTACCAAAAAAAATGAAGATACCAAGTATTCAGCAGTAAGATGAATCCTAGGACCTTCTGTACTGAACTGAAGTAAATTATTCACCTCATCACATTTAGTCACAGATAGTCTATAGCAGGTGTTCTTAATTCTGGCCCTCAAGGTTTTTGCAGAGTTTAGCTCCAACCCTAACCAAACACCTTAACAAGCTAATCAAGGTCTTCAGAATTTACTTGAAAGTTACAGGCATGTGAGAACGATCAGAAAGTGGACCTCGAGAGCCAGACTTAAGAACCAGCATGTTAGCAAGACAATGCATTCCTGAAAAATGCAATCACTTCAACCAACATTGCTCTACATATTCACAAGGGCAACCATCTCACCTGGCCATCAATGCTCTCAGTTGCCATACACTTTCTGTCCGCGAGTGTGAGGATCTCTCTGCTCTTGGGAGTCTCCATACGACAGCTGCAAAGGGGAAGTTCTTGCACCATGTCAGCGTCTGTGCTCTCCACTGACCCTGAAACAGCTAAGAATCACCATCTTTAAGACTCAAATAATCATGAAAGTCCTGAAAAACCATCATTTTGCAAACAGATAGCAGGAAGCCAATGTTACTTCATACTCAGATCTATATCAATGATAAATATTGGATAGATAGACTGACCACCAGGTGGCACCACATCGGTTGAGACTTGATGACTCATTTTATCCAAGATGGAGGCCACCACAAAGGCTGACAATACTCATCCTCTGAACTTTACACAACTGCATCTTTCTCAAGATGCTGAGCTTGAAATCAATCAAATGGAAAAGTCTAAGATATAAAACTTAGAATATCTCCTTTTGCACTTCCTCATATAGTCAAAAGCAAACCATTGTTTTCATTTACAAGATCATTCAATGCTTTCCCAAGTTAAAGAGCAAAAATGTCATATGCCACAGCATTTTGCTTCACCTGAACTCTGAGATGTCAATAAGGCTTCCTGTGCTGCCAGGTTGAGGGAGTTCAGTGGGACTTCTTTATACTCTTTCCTGCGGACAGGAGGGGCTGATGGGGAACTCTGGCTCTCAGATTGAGACTGGAAATCCATTCCTGAAGTTATGATGGGACAGACATAGAGATTTGTAAATTACCTCATATTAACAGCTGATGTGTTGCCCATACAGCAGATATTTCAGGAAAACATGCATTTAATCACTTTATATACCAGAAAGTCCTTCTGTTTTTGCTTTCAGTTTCCTCTTGCGTTTCCTTGATGGTCGGAGCCAGGCGTGGTCTCCCTTGGCCTTCTTTTTCCATTTCTTTTTCAAACTGGACTCCGAACTCTGAGGAGAACAGAAGTAACTTACAGTCAACAAATTGAAACAGAGGCGCCTAAATTCAGATCTGTGAAATACTTTTGTATCAAAGTATTGCATCTAAATGACTTTTGGTTATACGGTTTCTTCTGATACTTGGTGAAATTAGAGAACGATAAGGAGCTCACCAAGTCTGATTCATCTCCTTCCTCTTCGCCATCCGGTGACTCCTCAGACTCCTGTTCTTCATCAAGAGGCTTATGAATGAAAAACAAATGAATAAGCATCCTCTAAGGGTACTGTAATGACTAGATAAGCCACTCTACTTTAAAATTTTAACTAAATGGCAAGATGGAGGAAAAGAATGGATGCCAGCATTTTTCCATTGGCTCATGAGTCCCTGCAACTTTGTTGATGAATTCCCACCTGAGAGATTGAAGCTATCCTGGGTCCCTCCTGAGAAGCTTTGGCTCCGTCCTCAGTGACCAGCTCCTCATCATCCTCTGTGTCTTCTCCTTCCTCTGACTCTTCTTCATCAGACTCATTCTCCATTCTCTCTCCATTCACATGTACAACCTCTTTTGGCTGCTGTGAAGCCAAGGGATAAAAAGACAGGCATTAACGTCAAGGTTCACATGTCTTGGCCTCAAGAAGTACAGGAAAAGTCAACCAATTGACAATGCAAAAATATTAAGAAATGATTAATAATGGTCAAGACTCAGACTAACAATCTAAGCAACTATTCAAATATTACTTTTATAACATAAAAGGTAATTATTCACTCTTTAGGTGTGAATCTGGTGGTTCAATCTCTGACCTGAGTGTTGGGTGGAGACTGGGACATGCGCTGAAACATCTCCAGAACTGTGCGTTGTTTCAAGACTTTATTTTTCTTCTTGGGCACAAGACTATATGTTCCCATTTTTCTTTTCTTCTTCCTTGACACGGCTGCTACTGAGGGAGAGACAGGTCTGGGTTCAACTGTCAATGCATAAAGAGAGAATTCTGGAATACAAGCCTGTTCAAGCACTTTATTCTCTGTAAAAGCAAAGTAATAATTTCCATGTAAAACTGTAAAATGCAGGTTGGATTATCTGCATTTCAATTTGAAAGCAAACTTTTGTGTTTGATTTCAAAGTTAAATATTAACATCTGGCTGTGCCTAAAATAAATAATATGTATACATCATACTTTATTTTCAATTCATTACTTAATTTAAATGTAATACATTTTTTTTTTTAAATGTAATAAAAAAAACTCAATCAGTATAAATAAAGTAATGATTTGCTAAAGAATACATCTATTTTTAAATAAATTAATATTAAATTATAACTATAGGTGAGCATTAATTGACAGCAAAGGTAATCATCTAAATGCCAATAACCAATAACTGGTTATATTAATATACTGATATATCGCCCTTCTCTAAATTCTACGACAGATGTGTGTATGTAAAGAAAACTAAAATGGAATGCCACATTAAAAAAAGCATTAGAGTGACCAGTTTTGTAACAAAGAAAGGTAATATGGTTTATAACCTGTTTGTGGCTTGGCTGGTGTGGTGTTTGGTACAGGTGTGGCATCAGTTTGGCTTTGAGGTAGCTGATTCTGGATTGGAGATGGCTGTGGCTGCACTGCCTCTGGTTTGCCCACAGTGTCATCTTTCACCACGACTGGCTCTTTATTTTCCCTATTCAAAAGCTGAAGGAGAAACAGAAATGTGATTATATGTATCCATGACCATGATTCATGAGCAGACCTAAAATAAAAATACCAAAACAATGTATTGTAGAATGTTCAGCTGTCATGAATAGTGCAGCTGATGTAGAAAAATATTTCATGGCGGTAAATCATCTATACCTTTAGTGTCTGGTTTGAGGCTGGCCTTGACATAGTTTTGCGTGCTCGATGTATCGTTGGTGGGGGTGTATTCGATACTCTGCCGTTTTTAGTCTCTGTTTCCGCTCGCCTCTCCATCGCGCTTAGTCCTAGGTTTGCGGCACTGTTTGAAGAACCCTGGTCTGGGGACCGCAACATAGAAGCTGAAGGTGATGAGCTTTTAGTCCCATGCCCCAGTGTGGAACCCCCTATGGGGGACCAGTTAGTCCTGTGTGGGGCTGACACTGTGTCTTCCTGCTGTTTGCTTAAAATATATCCATTACTGCCCACTTTAGAGCCATGGGGCGGCTCAGTCTCTGACAGTCCGTTCTCCATGGATGACGATCGGGCTGGTGATCCTTGTGTAGAAAGGTTCTGTTCAGTTCTCTTTGTGTCCGTGTTTTCATAGGTCCCATTCAGCTCAGTGGCCTCTCTGAGAGGTTCTGGTCGCCCGTTCGTGCGATTTTCATTTCCTCCTACAAGAAAAATAACAGAAAAAGATTAATTGATTTCACGATCTTAACAGTTACGGGATTGTTGTTCTGGGTTCAAATCAAGTTGGCACATGGAGTTAAAAAAATAAAGAAAAACTTGCGCTTTGAATAAAAGTTAGGCACTTACAATGGAAGTAAACAGTGCTAATAAAAAAGCATTTTTTTGTTAAAGCAAATTCATTCTTCTGAGGGGGGGTAGGTAGGACTTATTTTTTAGGTAGGACTTATGTTCTATGTGGATGAAGTTAACACATAATATTTGACACCAAAAAATATTGCACCTTTTTCGCAATAAATTTTTTAAATAACTCACTAAACACTAAGGAACGAGTCAAAATGTGTTAAGACATGCCTATCAAGAGTCAAACAAATCAATACATGTCTATCAGCATTATACCACAAATATTCAGATGTATTAAAACAAATTTTGTATTTACCATCCTCTTGATCACTGCGAGACTCTTTTGTCCCCTCAGACTTCATGGTTTCCCTCTTGCCCGAATTCCCATTGGCCAAACTGGAGGGCTGAAAACACACAGCTGAATTATTGGATTTCCATATGAAATGTTATGGGGAAAATTTTTTATGCAAACCAAATAATAGAATTTTAAAGAAAGGGGAGAGAGTGCACAAAGCCAATAAATTAAACTTCACAAATGTCCAAGCCAAGCTGATGGCAGGAATAACTGGTCTAAAACAATTAAAGAGGCATGAGTATAAAAGCAGATCAAATTAGAGTTTGGATTGAAATAGTTTCTAAAAATAGCAGATAATAATTATGGCCATTGGCAAAAAAAACACAAACACTGGCAAGGAAGAAAAAAGCATGGAGATATCCCTTGGGAATGTGAGAGGCTTATCCCACAGGTTCAGTCAAAACAACATCTGAATAACAAGGGCTTTGACTGGCTGGGCTTTGAGCTGTCAATCACTCCTGAGTCAAGGTAATATCTTCAAGAGACTCAACATCTCCCAATGCCATAAGCCACAACTGGTTTCAACAAACGCCTAAAGGTTCATCACACCTGAAAAGTCCATACAAGAATAAAATATACATATCTTTATTGAAAATGAACCAGTCATGTATAATAATTCAAACAGGAAGAACAAATACAGTGGATGCCGAGGCTCAGCGTGCTCTTGCTCCCTAATTGCCTCTTTTTTCGCTCTCTCATTTTTCATGTATTGGTTGAATTGTTCACTTTCATTCTTCGTAACTGGTCCACTGGAAGTAGACGGCTTGATCCGGAGACTGATAAAGCCCATGTGGACATCTCTCCTGCTACGATAAGTGAAGCAAAACAAACCACTGGCAACAAATACCTTTTTTAGCAAGGAGTATCTGATCTCCCTGCAAAAACAAAGACACATTTAAAAAAAAGAGCAGAGACTTCCAAGAAAGCCTTCTCTAATGATGCATGGAGAGTCCCAAAAACAGACCTCGATGGATATGACAAAAAATTAATCATCTGAAAAAATTTGCCCTTCTGCCAAACACAACATAATGCTGGTTCTCTCAGATATGCCACATCCCTGAATCTAACGAGATGACAAGAAAACGCAACTCAAGAAAGAGTTTCTAATGCCTAAAGGTCTCGTTCCTGAAGACAATGTACATCTACAGGACTCCCATCCAAGTCAAGCTCACTTTGGCCTGGGAAGTCACCTAAGATCATGCATAATCCTTTGAGCTACTACTCAATTTACTACCCCACATCCCAGGTAGCCAGAAGAAACCTGCAACAATGTCAGGTGATCACCTTCATCAAGGATTCCAGCTTCACCCAATTGGCTTGTCATTGAAAAAAAATGTTTAAAAAAAACTCAACAGGAAACAAACAGCAAGGAATGAGGTGATGAGATAGACTTGTTGAGTATATTTCTACGAGCCATGCAACTGAAGTGGTGCATAAAGTCTCACTCACATACCAGCCTCAAACTACTGGAGTGATTCTCTGCAGCCAGGCTCAAAAAGGAAGAGGTAGGTCACAGGGTGCAGTAATTACAAGCAAATCCAAGCTTTCTCCCACCGTTTGTCCCCTCCCCCACCCCAGCCTCGATCCCCAGACCTCATCTGATTGGCAGATGCACCGGCTGCCTTCCTTTGCGCAGCCATAAAATGTCTGCCGCTCGTTGGAGCTGCTCTTGCAACAAAGGAGGTCGTGTGGCTTTCTGTTCCTCTCTCTCACCACAAGGGGAGCCACTTCATAATAAAAGTCCCCCTTTTCCCTGACCAAACCAGGCAAGATCTGCCCCACTGACACTGCAAAGAACCCATCACACCTTATCAAATCAGACCAACAGATGGTGGTTAAACTCTGAGGTCTGCCACATTGAGACGCTCTGTCTCACCAGCATTCATACCTTGGAGATTACAAAACGCCTTTCATTTTGAGTGTACCCTTTTTTAAAAGCAACAAATTGTGTGCAAATCCTTGGTCTAGAGCTGTTTCCCAACCCTTTTTGTCTTCTGTGCCTCAACTGCCCCATCAAATACCCCTCCATCCACAGTAACAGCACATTTATTCATGAACGAAATCCAGATTATCAAGTCATTTGCAGACTTTGTTACATGGCAAGTAATTAGCACCAAAGCTCAATTTATATATCACAGTCATTAGTACAATCGTTAATGAGAAGAACAGTAAAGAAATCTGCTTCTGACTGAAGTCTTTATATATGACAGTCTACGAGTGTCTTAATTGTTTTGTTTAATAAGTAAAAACATATCAGAAGATAAATCATTTTCATTCAAATCAATTGACACTGACAGGACAGTCATGTTTCTATTTGAAATGATAATGCCTAATAGGTTTCATATAACAAAACCAAATCATGTCAGGTGCCCCCTTCTACCCCTGGTTGGGAATCATTGGTCTAGATTTCTTCAGAAATTAGTTTAGAGCATTATTTTCCTTATCTTGGAAAAACATTCTTGAGGCATAAAGAGAATAGCTGAAAAGACAATTTTCCTCCTAAAACATGACAGGGTCTCAGAAAAAGAAACAGTTGCATAAAATAATGCAAATTTTAGCTAAAGACCTTTAGTTACAAAGACAAGGGGTTTAAAATATCCAACAATTGCTACCAACATTAAGAGTTCATTACATATGGACTGACATAGTGTTGTCTAGTGATCAAAAAGGGTCGACTAATAACAACAGACTAGTCAATTAGCTAGGTTGACTAATCCAATTTTTTTTCTTTTTAGTTTTCATATTTAATTAGCATGCTTCAAACATACAGTTTGAAATGGTAAATCCCTCTCATAGTAGAGCAATTAATATGGCCACACACTCAATGGACCTCTGTAATTTTATGACTTAAACACTTTTTTTTTGTTAGACATTGAGAGAAATCTATTCAGTATACTTTCAAGACAGAGGACACAAGTCTGTGCACTAGCTTCAGATGTTAAATGGAACTTAAGAGAACACCAAGTTCCCTACTTCTACCAAAACTAAAACCAAAATTAACAACATTTTCCATTCAGAGTCTCCCAAAATCATGTCAAGGCCTTTTATGTTATCAATATATTGTAAACCATCACCTTGAGTATTAACTCCAGTGATCTTTTTGTCGCCAAGACACTTTCCAAACAGACCAGCTGAACCAGATCCCAGATATCAGCATCCACACTCCTCTTATTGAGAGAAAAGCATTTGACTGCGAATATCCAGTTGTTTCCCTTGATCTCCCCCTACAGGCTAAACAGGGGACATGCTCAGTAGAGGAAAGAGGAGGGAAGGGCCTCCTGCTCCTTTCCACCATGTTGTAAACACAGTGTTTACTGATACGACGAGCCAGGCAGGGAATGTTTTCCACTGGAAATGGGTACTGGATTGGGATTTGGGTGGATTGGGGATAGGAGACCAACATCTATCTACGCCGAACACCACATTTAGAGTTTATATCAAGAATTGAGAAGTAATTAAAAACTGAATCGATATCAAATAACTATTTTATACTGCTAAAAATTATACGCACACATATAAGACTATATTGGGGTTCGTAAAAAAAACACACAACCTGTCTGAACATTCTCTGGATATCACTCACTTAACTTCACAATGTCAGTTTTTTCTCATAAATAAATACCTGCTACAATACAGAAAAATAAATCAGCTTACGGTTTATCAAAAGCTAGTTGGGAAATATTTTCCCACTAATGACCTATTTCAGTGTCCATGGAGAGCGCCGCAAACACAGCATTTCTTTTCAACTCTCCAGCAATAGACAGATCTTTCAATTCCACATGTATATGATCAGCTTTTCTGGTATCTGCTAAGGATTTTAACCAGCTGCCCAGTGGGATTTTTAAGACTTGACTTGAATAATATAGACCTCTAATAGATTCAGAGGTAACGGGCCTCATGCCACACGGCAGTAGAGATTAAAGTGTAAACAACAAAACCCCCTAAGGTTTTTGCTGGCCTTACCTTCCTAATAGCTTCAACACACTGCAGCCGAGAACGCAATGTCTTAATGAGGACATATGAAATATGAGAGCCCTAAAAATGATTCACACCTTCATTTCAGTTTAATATCCAGTTACATGTGCAACCAAACGTCAGAGTCGAAGCCACAGTATGGTGTGTCAGCTACGGCTGTGACTCAAACATGAATGGCAATCAATGAAGAAACCAAAATATGAGCCAAGACACAGGATGTGACCAACAAATAAGGACTGAAACAAGTCTGATACATAAAAACTATAAAGGATTACGTCATACATCTCAAAATGAATCCAAAATGAATGCAGCACCAAACAAAATGAAAATCAACATGACATACCACTGTGTTTAGTCAGTTCACATTTGAAGACATAAAAAGACCAAGAAATAAGAAGGTCGGGCAAAAAACAACAGGCCTCATTCTTTGGGTCTTGCAGCAAAGACTAACCACTAAACGGTCATCAGTCTTGTCACAGAACCTGTTTCTTATTAAAATCTCTCTGCAACTGGGCCTATTTCAAATGCTTCTCTCAGGAAACATACAAAAAGCAGGTTTTCAGAAGTACTCTTAGTCTAGTCTCTTCACACTGGCAGGTCTGGGCCTGCAAACTTTGTTCTTCCTGAACAATGTGTCTATGTTCGAATACTAGCCTACTCTTACCATTTCTGCAGGATACAATATGCATTGCATACTGTGCACATTATGCATTAGCCTAAATACCCAGATTGCCTATCTGGCAAATTGTACAAATTATGAGTCAGAGCACACAATGAGAAATACTGTCTCCCACAATGCAATGCACCTACAATCGACTTGGCCTGCCAGCCCATTTCCAGTGTAACAAATGAACCAGAAGTAACATCAGCCATTTCCAACATCAATATATGATCTGACTGCCAAAGGTAAAACATTTTTAGATTTAGATTCAAAGTAACCATATTTAATACTATTTAATGTCGGCATGAAACAGAAATTCTGATCTTCTTTTCTGTGTGAAACAGCTTCTCGGACAATAAAAATGAGGGCAGGACTTGATTTTGTCCATCTAGAAAAGATTGTTCACATCACTGGACTAGTGAACAAACCATCAGAGAAGAGATGTTGTGAGCGGACGTTAATGCTTTTGATTAAAGATTACCAGGGCGCATGAATTAACAAAAAATGATGTGCACAGATAAATCATTTATAATAAACACAGCAACACTGCATAAAAAAAAGAATATACAAAAATAGATTTCAAAAGAATAAATTAGATTTTAAAAGAATAAATAGTATGCAGTCTCCACTCTTTAGAGGCATCCAAAATAATCTAGATCCAGATCAAGGAAGATGACAAAACAGGCAAAATGAAGAAATGCAAACTAAGGCACAGAACCTCAAAAGAGATGATTCAAAATGAGACATGAGCATATAAAACTGAACCACAACTTGTTTGCGTGCGCCCAGTATTGAGAAACCACTCCTTTTCTCTTGCTTTACAATACTCAGTGCCAACAGAAGAAACAACCATCTGACCACAGACGCTATTAATCCCCTGTTTTTTCTCCCAAGACTTCAAACGTTGACTCAGACCTCTGTAAAGGAAGGAAAAGCCACTGTTGAGGGCTTCAAGCTCAAACGGATTTTGACACTGCACACTTGTTTCAGCTTAGAGGGCCGTTGACTACAGCACTGGCTCAAAGCTTCAGAGGAAGTCTGGGTGCCATATTTCAGTCATTTCTCAGAGCGTTCCTCTCCTCTGAACATCAATGGACTGAAAGTGAACGGTGAGATGAGTAAGTGATGGCAAAACACAAGGAATCAAGATGATGAGTCTCAAACGATGCACATTCAGAACCAGCATGATGAAGAGCCCAAGCATTGAATCACAGAAGGTGTTCCCTCCATTGGTTTCATACCTGCTTTCACAACGATGGCCTCCGTTGAGGGAGAAAGAGCTTCGAGCTGACTGCTCCTCTTTTCTCTTCTCCTCCCGCATGCAAGCATTCAACCGGCTTGTTGATCATGTGACCTACAGGCTCCCTCTGTCGGTCGAGTTAGCTAAAGCTCACACTGAGCATGCTCAGTCAGTTCAAATTTCAAATTTTTTTTCTCCTGAGAGCAGGGCAACAACAAATTCAGGCAGCCATTTCATTGCTAGAAAGGACCAGAAAAGGTATGGTGAAGCAACAGAAACATGAAGCTCTGCAGTCTACCACAGGAACCAGGAGCAAGACCGTGTTATCCTTAATCTGTTGTCATCTCTCAAGAGGTCTTTATCTCCACTGAGCCCCTTTGTAGGGCACAGCCACAGATATCACAAGAGACACAAGGCCCAGAGAAGCCACTGACAAAAAAAACATTTTTAATGTTGGTATAAATCAAATCTGTCAGAAAACAAGCTGTTTGGTACACTTGTATTTCAAGACAGAAATAAACATGCTGCTTTATATACGGGCTGGTGATCAAGCATGTAATTGCTAGCAAGGGCTAATGAAAAACAATGATAGGATATAGTCTTTGCGAATCAGCTTAAATTTCCCAGTATCCAAAACTGAAATCATTCTGCACTTTTAACAAGGGCTGTGTACTTGAGTCTATGAACGTAAAACGACTCCTTTAAAAGCCACTTGAGGAATAGCATATTTCACAAATACACGGATATAGTTTCAACAGCACAATCTGGAATATTTCAACAAGCTGTATAGTAATCATGAGGAAACAGACTAGCTCAAGACAAAAGCATTGAAATTATGGCTATTTCATTTTGCTCTTTCCAATGAAAATGCCATTTAAAATATTCCATGAAATAAACAAAAAAAGTTATCTATTATCTTTCAGGCCATTAACATGCTAGTGTGTTTCTAAGCTTTCACACAGTTTTGTAGTTTTGCAGGGAAAACAAACCAAAAAAATTAGACTCTTCTTGCGCTGAACTGAATTTTGTTCAATAAAACAATTTAGAATGAGAATGCCCCGCCCCTAAAACTGACAGCAAGTAGCAAATCATGATTCACAGATATGACACAACTAAAGCCTATTTTTTTAAAGTGACAAGCCTTAAATATTGTGACAAAGTGATTTGTCCTGCCCAAAATTATTGTTTAAATGGTAAATAGACTATCGTTCAAAAGTTTGGGGTCGGTATGAGTTTTTGTTTTGTTTTTGAAAGACATCTCTTCTGCTCACCAAGACCACAAATACAGCAAAAACAGTAATATTGTGAAATATATACAATTTAGAATAACGTGCCACTTCTGATTAATTGAATGTATCCTTGCTGAAAAAAAGTATTAATGCCAATAAAAAAAGTCTTACTGAACCCACACTTTTGAACAGTAGTGTATGTGAATGTGAACACACTCAATATGTAGGCTATCATGGCCAGTCTCATCAGGAAGATGCAATATATGGAAATTAAATTAATAGGCTACATTCTATTTAAAAACTAAGAATGTTTTGCACAATTGCTCAACTTTTGCAGGAATGAAATAGATCTTAACAAGAATGAAAGTTCATGAAATTCCTTTTGATTTTGCAAGAATCATTTCTCAACACGATACAAGGCCTCGTCCTCCAAACTTGGCAGAGGCAGGAAAAGTCTCTTAATCGTAATTCTGCCAAACAACTGTACTACTGACACCACCACAGAACGGAGCTTCACAACTGAAGCCTGCATACTAGGAGTTTCACTGCCATTTTGTAGTCAGACCTCATACCACTGACACTGAGAGTCCGCTTTCCCAGAAGCCATGTTTTTCATATTGAGGGCCCTGAAAATCTTTTCCACCGAGCAACAATATTGTTTCCTATGTTCCAGTTGGGAAGCAGCTAAGATTGTCTATGCTTTCCTGGTCTTCTACAACAAAAAGATGGAAAAGAATGAGAAGGAAGGAGGGAGAAATACAAACAAAGAGAAAAGTGTGGCTATTTATCACAACCCTTTTGGATGGCCTTTCCGTTCCTTGCATTTCTTCTGAATCTACAGTTTGGTCACAAAAGAAATAGCAAAATAATACACTCTCACACACACACACATACAAGTAGAGTTGTGTTTTGTGTTGCGTTAAATCCAGATGGCTTCAGGCATGCAAACGAGCTTATTACAAATGCAGAGGGATCCTAGTATTCACTTCAATGGAATCTACACCAGGACCAGCCAGCAAAACAAAGCTTATTGCCAGCAAGAGGAGCAGCAGTCTATGTTTTGCACTGCTGATAGGCAGCCGATGTGACTCGTGTATCAAGAAAAGCATCAAGGATTCCCTGCATAATCGGCTCGATTTGCTTGGCTGCTCAAGTTTATCCCACTTTCAAGTTCTTCTTTGCTGCCACTGAAGACAAATGCAAAAACATTTTAGTAAACCATGTAATAATGCCAATAATGTTCTTGTCTAAGACATGACAAGAACTTGTGCAACAAGATTTGAGAGGCTACAGATTTTTCTAATGGTCGACGACCTGACAAGTGAGTTTTAAAAGAGATCAAAGGCTACCTTTTTACCTTTAAAGAGATAATTTGTGGTTATTCTTGTCAAGTTGATCAAGACCCATGGTACACAACTAGAATAAGGTTTTGGGTACAGCTAGACGTGAAAAAAAACAAAAAAACATCCATGCAGATCCTTTTAAAAATCCTCTGCTTGTCAGATTTGGGATGAGCGCAGGACAAAGTCTTAGCACTGAGATTGCTACAAGTTCCTGCTCAACTTCAGACAGGCCAGCTCTACAGATCTTGGAGCATGAGCTTAATCAGTTAATCAGAAAGATGACAGGTGAATCAGATGATATCCTAAATTTTCAAGCTCCAAAACAATAGATTGTTAGAGTACCAGGTCCATTCCTTTCAAAAAACCTAGCAAACCAGTTGGGAGCAGCAGCTATCTGGCAATGCTTGTTCCCTTGACCACAAAAGCAAAAATGGAGATGGAAATAATCCTGCTTCACTAGAGGGCAAAACCTCCAGCAACAAGGTTGTACCTGCCTTAAGCAGTGGTCTTCATTCATGGGGGAGGAGGAAACAAATTTACACTATCCAAATGACTAGCTATCTTCCCACACATGCACCGTCCCTGAGCACAGGTCACATGACCAGCTTGCTGTATAAAGCTCTGACATAGCCCACACTGAGCATGCTCAGATTGAGCTCTACTGTTCTTCACGAAGAAGGAAGAGCAGAAAAAAAACAACACTGCAGCCATTTTATGGAACGGCATCTAGCTGCAATCAATGGGCTCTTTGGAGTCTCTAATGCTGTTCCTCAATCTATTACCCTTGTGATACTTCAAAGGTTTCTAACTAGAATGAGAAGCAATACATAAACAGCACATTTTTGAATAAGCATATCAATGTTTTATTTGAATTTGAAATGTCCAAAATATGCATTTACACATAAACATGAATTATTACGTGTCAAACTATTTCCTGCAACATGAAAAACAAAATGACAATCTTAAGGAATGTGGTTTGGCTATTAAGCAAAAAAATCTCCTTGAGCTGATTTGAAACAATTTAGTTTAATAAAACTGCAAAAGATAATGTGGATGAATCATTTGTCTCTTAAAATGGGTTTCACATATCTTTTATTTTAATGTCAACAGGAATTGTAAATCAAAGATCATTAAAATGTACACAATCTGGAAATGATTAAACCACTCAGAAGAAAAAGAATCAGGCTCGATTTTTGTTTTCTAACAGGGCAAACGAGGTTGAGACCTTGTCTAATGTAGTTCCCATTGATTTCTGCAAAGCAAGTGGCATGAGTATATCCACAAAATAAAACATGTCTCAAATCTGTAGTTTATAATCTAAAAAAATATCACAGACATGCATGCAATATGCAGAGATAAGTAAACAATAAGAACAAAGGTTGATTCAAAAGGTGTTAAAACTGTGGCTCTATAAAGCTGCTAAAGCTAAAGCTGTGACACTATAAAACTATACAAAACATTGTTTTTACTAATGATGCATACATTTTTTTGGCAATATTCAATAAAATAAACGAAAGAAATTCGGTTTTGGCCAAAATTGTTTTCGAAAGTAAATCACGCTTCTGAATTTGAATTTTGAATTTATTTAATTTAAATGGGACAGTGCATATTCATGAACGTAAAAAAATCAAAGTTGAATGTAAATACGCCGGATTTAGCACAATGCTAATTTCCATCCGTAGTCCCAAACATAGACAAATACAAACCAAAAAACAAACAAACAATATACATATCAACAAATATACATATAGAGCTAAAAAAACATTAAAAGTTCCTATACCTTATAGAGTACTTATTGTAATATTTATTTAAAGTGCATAAATGCCTGTACATAGACATCCCAAAGTGCTTATTATAAATATATAAATAAAACTACCTATCAAATTTTACCTTCATACTTAATGATTACATTTTTGATTGTTATTCAGCCATCTTTTAAGATGTTTCTTAAATGAAACAAAAGTGGGGCTATCTCTAATTTACGTTGACATACTGTTCCAATTTGTGCAGCCTTTAATAGAGAGGACATTTTGTGCAAACGAAGATTTTCTAAATGGTACTTCACAATCCCCCCGGGTAAATGATCTAGTCCTCGTCTCGCTATTTCTCTTTTTGATAAAATCCCCCAGGGGTGGTGGGGCGATTCCATTCATAGATTTATAAATAAGACAGCTATTTTTAAAATTTTTAAGATTTTCAAAATTCTCTAATGACGGGTTTTGACTGTCAGGATACAGTCTAAGATAAGTATCACGATACTTAACTTGCTTAACCAACACAAAAATAGGAGTCATTTTAAAGCTTAGAAGCTTGGCTTTACAGTGAATATAGGGAATATGACTATCAGTTAACAAGTGCTTTTAAATTATACATATTAAATGTGCTCTATTTTCATAGCGTGAAAAAATGCTTTATATAAAAATGAGATCTGTAAAATCATCGTACATAACAGATAGACTTGTTTCATATATCGTTGAAAAGGTTTCAACTAGCTGAATACAACAAGCATATTTGTTTCAGTTAGAGACCAAACTATAGCAAGTATTTGTATGAAAAACATACAAACGCAAAACATTAGTAAACCATAGTAGATCATGTATCTTGTTTACAGAAGGTGGTCTTGAACGAGCCCAAACCCAACATAAGACAATACGCAGAAATGCAAATCATTGACATGACATGCTGCTTGGCTAAAGCTATAGGACTTGCGGGATCCCATCGTGTCGCGATCATGATGCAGTGTTTTCCAATGTCTTTAGAAAGTTCTTCTAATGGAAACTGGATCTCAGGTGTGGTGGATGGGTACAGTGGTAAGGGATGATGTGTCTAGACCAATCGGACACTGTTTTACTGGAGCGTGCTTGGAATGGTTTGTTCGCTCTGATTGACAGGTCTTGATTTACCATGTGCCATAGAATATAAGTGTACTGCTGAAACAGCGTTGGAAGGTCACTCATCCACCAGAATCATATTACTTACTGTTTATTCTATGTACTTTTATTGTGGGATTGTGGCAAGTAGTTCTTATGTTCAGTAAAATCACTTGCTTGGAAGGTTTTTGGACCCGTGGTTAATTATGTTTCGAAATAAACGGCTAGCCTACCTAATCCATTGCAAGACATGAGGTGTGTTGACTTAAAGCGGCGCAGCGCTGTGCTTACCAATCTGTGTATGTCATCAAAGTAACGCAAGAGCGATTAGAGAGCAGACGGCTCTGTATGCTTATTACCGCTCTCGCGGTACTTTGATGTCATGCACCGATTGGTCTGCGCATTGCCTCTTCAAGACGAACACACCTATTAATACATTTAGAATATGTAACTACGGTGCTCTTGCTTCATTTTTCCTTGTGTGTCTGCTGCACTTATTTTGCACATGAGCCACACGCACCACAAAACTACGCACTCTAATGATGACCTTGGTTAATCGACCATTGAAAGTTTTATTAATTAAATAATTATCGACAACGAATCAATCGTTCATTAATCATTAGCATCCATAATGAGGAGCTGCATCGGAAATAGGCTATTGTCCTCTGGAGAAAAAGATGAGGCTGAGCTGGTCGCTCACACTGAATCAGATTCAGACTTGACGGCCATGCTTGCCCGGGCTGCCGCAGGCATTGGACTTGAATGGAATCCTCCACCTGTCTTGAGCACTCACGATTGGATGATTGGTTCCTGGGTGCGCACGCGGTTTACAGCAGAGTTCCGCCCCACTGCCTTTCTTCCCAGAAGTGCATGAGGAGGTTCAGCAGTTGTGGAAGGCACCTTTCACTCCCCAAAGCCTCTGCCACTCACACTACCCTCGATAGTGGGGCCTTCAAGGGTTACGTGGAGATTCCCCAGGTGGAGAGTGCAATAGCGGTGCACTTGTGCCCGCAAGGTAGTGCCACCTAGCAGAATTGTCCACGTCTCTTGTCCAAGGCTTGAAAGATGACTTCAGCCCTGGCTACTAAGGCTTACAGTGCTGCTGGACAGGCCGTCTCCACCGTGCATGCAATGGCCATCCTGCAAGTCCATTAGACTTACAGAACTGCACGAGGGTAGTTCTGAGCCGGGGTTGATGCAGGAACTTCGCACGGTGACTGATGTCGCCCACCCCTCGGCCTGACGAGGTCCACCTTGGTGGTCCAGGAAAACCATCTCTGGCTGAACCTGGCTGAGATGAAAGACGTTGACAAAGTTTGTTTTCTCAACGCCCCCATCTCCCAGTCCGGCCTCTTTGGTGACACTGTCAAGGACTTTGTCCAGCAGTTCAGGAGCAGACTGAGGCCATTAAGCACAACCTGTACTGGCATGATACCACCGACACAAGGCCGCCACGGGCTGGCCCCCAGTTTGCTCATTGCTAAGGGAGTCCCCCTGAGGCTTCTACACCTGCTCCGGCACGATCGGAGACGTGAACCCGGCCGCCCCGTCCACCCCCCTTAGAGGAAGGCCGTACAAAGAGAGAGTCTTTTTAAGAAAGAGTTTATTTCTGTTTTGCCACTTGTTCAATAAAAGAGCAGTTTCCTCAGTCTCTGTGCCATACCAGGCGTGGTTTGGCAGTGAGCAACGCTCTGCTTCCTCACTCTCAGCCACCCCTTCTTTCACCAGGCCAGGAGTTCACATTTCATGGACATGCTGCTTCCTCACACCTCCCTAGCCAGTTCCTTTAAGGGAACCACAGAGCCAGATAAGAGTCACACCACAGTCACTGCCTCTACTTCAGGAAGCTATGCACTTCCCAGCTCATCCCGCTGGCTCATTTGGACAATCAGACTCGGCTATGCGATTAGGTTCACCAGCTTATATACCCGTAGGTCCGGGAAGGAGTGGCTCGGCATGCAAATCTCATTCACGAATATTCATTGGACCGTTTTCGTACAACTCTGAGGTGATTGGGGTTCCCAGGTGAGTATCGACCCCAATACGTCATTATCGACGAAAAGTCTCTGCTCCCTCCTTCAGGGAACGAGGGTTGCATCAGTAACCAAGACATTCTCTTTTGCGTCTTACCGTTTTTAAAATATTCTGTCAAACTGCCCGTTTTGGCAAGTATTCATTTAAACAATTGGTTATGTGAAAGTGAGCAGTTGAGGGACACTTGGGTGTGTATCATTGGATCTGTGCATTAGTTCTTAAAGTGCCAGTTGCCTAAACCTGCAGCTGTCTTGAGTCCTTAATGTTAATTCAAAAAAAAAAAAGAGAAAAATCACTCGCTGCTTCTGAGTAACTTTAGTAACTTTAATAAGGATTTATACAAGGAAGACTCTGCACTCTTATTTTACATTTGATTACTTTATATTCAATTTCTGTAGGAATTCTGAATTTACTGTTAGACATGCAGTACCTGACAAACTTAAAACACTGTTTATTTAATTTGTATCTTTGTTCTGTTGCATTTATTTGTTCTTATTTTCATTTCTTAATTACTGTTAGATTTTAGTAAACCAAATCTGTAGATTTAGTCAACTAAAAACTTATGATATTTAGTAGATTAAAACTAGACTAAAACTAAATCAAAACTTGCTGTCAAAATTAACACTGCCAGCAGGGGAATTTGCTTCAGAATTAGGCCTGAACGAATAATCGCAATTTACATGTAATCGCACTTAAATCGAGATGGCTTATCGCGATTTTAAAATCGCAAAGGCTGCGATTGTTTATTATGCGCAGCTTGTCATTGATGTACAGCTCTGTAAACGCTGCTCCATCTGAAAGCACTGTGAGTTTGAGTCACTTATAACATTTGCATTTAAAAAAACAACGCGTCAAACATCTTTCCAAACCATGAGAAGCATTTACGAACCTCTTGTCCAACAACAGACAACATTTAATAACATGTATTTACTCCAAACTCACTTCATAACGACAGTTGAGCATCCTTCTGTGAGATGATGTGCCTTCTTACACAGAATAAGGCAGTCGTGTGTAAGTCATGTTTAATCAAAGCGTTACAATCTTCTGTTTTTTCAGCTACAGCGATAGGGATTTCCTGGAATGCTGCGCATTATTGTACTTTTGTGGCGGGCAGTATTTACTACCAATCAGCCGCACTCCACTGACAAGCTGTGCATAAAATAATCGCAGCCTTTGCCAAATTGTGTGCGGTTTTATTGCGATTAATCGTGTAGCCCTATTCAGAATTACGAAAATATGAGTACCCTCAAATTTTGTTTGTTTGTTCAGAAACAAATTATGTAGCATAGGTAACAATTTTTCCATCACAATATACCTGACAAAATTCTTCAAATGTGCAACTATTTCTCCACTGATTTTCAGTTGTATGCTCTACTTATGTCAAACAATGGACAAAGTTAATGGCCTCAGATAACATATATCACTGCTGGCAGTTGGTTGGGCGGGACCTTGTGGCTCCTACACCTACTCACTCCAGATACCACAAGATACCAGTGCTGGTAGGCAAACATACAGCTTTTAAGTTTGCACCAAACATATCACATTCCAATCATGCCAAAGAGTTCAACTTCAGTCTCAATTAATCACTAATACGGCAACCAGACTTCTATGCATCTAGACATTATTGAACGTAACCCTTGTAAAGAAGTGGCTAAAGAAATTAGAAGTGGCTAAATTATGGACAGATGGTTCCATTTAAACCATCAGTCACAAGTTTTATTTCATCAAAAGCTTCATCCACATTATATTTGACATGTCTTAGACAACAGCAAAAGACGACGCACCAGTCAATCAACCAAGGGCTTCAAACTTTGCTGACTACAATGCGAGCAAGGTTTTTCTTTAACCAGACTTCCAAACAAGGGCAGTGCCGAAACATTCATAAATCCATAATGTTGCTATACTATTTCTCTTAAAGGGATATTTCACCGCTGGAAAGGTGAATGTGTATTTAAATTGGGTCATTTATGTAGTAGAAATGTGAAATTATTTTAGAAGTTGGTGCCTTCTAGACTGAGAAAATGGATGTGGATGAAAGACAACAACTCCCAGAATGCACTTGCTTCGCTGCCCTACGAGGTCACTCCCAAGCTACGCCTACCGGTTACAGAGGGCAGTATCGGAAGAAATGATACAACTAGGCTACTAGTTGACTCGAAACTGAAAAGACGCCGTTTTATCGTGAGATCCCACCCCCTATGGGCGGGTTGAAAACATGCGGAACGAGCTCCTACAACTGGCTGTAGTCTCTAGCCTCTGGCCCAAAAAGCCTCCGATGACGCAAAATGATGATTTTTGCGTCATCTGAGGTTTTTTTCCAGACACACAATACATCTCTCATCTCAGGGTGACAGGGAGTCCTTTAAAGGGATAGTTCACCCAAAAAATGTATTCTGTCATCATTTACTCATTTTCATGTCGTTCTAAACCTGTATGACTTTCTATGTTCTGCAGAACACAAAAGAGAATATTTTGAAGAATGTTGAGGTCCAAACAACATTGGACACCACTGACTTTCATTTTCAGTTTATGGACAAAAAAAAGAGATGACACATTTTTACATTTTAACTTTTGGGTAAACTATCCCTTTAATTGAAAATCAAATTGTTAGGTGTCTAAAGATTATTTACCACCTCGTGAAGTTTCAGCCTAGCCAAACAAGTTCTGAAGTTTCCAGTTAAAGTTTCACCATACCCACCTTCCTAGACTTTAAGCCAAAGTCACCATTTAGATCAGTTTCACAAGACATAAAAACATTTAGAAACACCAAGTCAGCTTGAGTCAATCACTGGATGCATCATTGATGTCTCTGCAATGAAAACTCAATGGTAGTGGCTTAAAAACAATATAACAATATCTGTCTGGAACTTTTGCCGTTAGCACTAAAGCATTGCTTGATTTTAGACTTTAAATATTCAACACAAAAACACTCCAAGGAGAAACTCTTAATTGCACCATCTGTTTGATGTGTCAGGCAGAACATTTCTCCAACAAATAATTGTATAATGTATGTACTTTACCTCATTCCTTCCTACAACAGACACTAGAAGCTGTTAAGAAGGGCCAATCACAGGGCTCCCCCTGTCGGTGAACAAGTGCAGTTTCTCTCCAATAGATAAACATGATGTTGTTTCCTCATAGTACTAACGTTACATATAAGAGAACATTATTTAAAAACCTGAACACCCTCCAGACAACAGAAATAAAACTGCAATGCTTCAATATTATCCAATAAATTGAATAAAACTAAATTCCCGAATGACTCATCCAATGTGTATGACTTCACCCTGTAAAAAAAAAAAAAAAACCTTCCTAAAGGAGTGTACAGGATTTCAATCGGAATTTCTATCATAATTTGGAACTAATCCTTAAATCCTAGGTAGATCAATCAATCAAATAAGATTCTTAAATTTGATCAGCGCACATAGTAGATTGAAATAATGTTATGCTATTGGACAGTTAAAAGAATACCACAAGAAAAATATGACTCCTGAAAGCTTTTAAAAAGAATCATAATAATAATTTTAATGTCCTAAAGTGGTATTTTATTCGGTTGCTAGTTCTATTAGAAATGTTTAGAATATGAAGAAAATACACATTAGGATCCTTTAGGATAGTGAAAATTATTACAGAAATTATAAGTTGATTCACTTGGAATTTAACGTTAGGGACATAACAGTTTTCCAAAGAGCAAACCGGTGTCTAAAAACCTTTTATGTGTGACCAACGGTAACTTAACGTTACATGTATTTTCACAACACAACACTAATGTTGACAACTGCTTTAGCACCAAGTAGCCTTTAGCCACAGCTTCCTGCATGAAAGACGTTACAAACTACGGGTATTGCTAAAATATTCCCTAACGAAAGGGATAGACTGATGGGTGTTAGGCTGGTGGACGAAGGGATGTGCTTGTGGATGATGTAGCAGCTACAAACAATATAACAATATGCACTGCCGCTGTATTTACAATTGCAACAGCAGCATCTGAAGCCGGATAGTGCCCTGGAACTAGCATAACAACAATCACCTCGCCGTGTACAAAGAGCAAAGGCGACCTGTATTCAGGTTTCCAGGCAACAGCAGCCGCACTGCAAAAAGGGAGGCCGCCCCATTATGTTCCTTCACAATGCTTCACGACCACTCACTCGCACAAAAGCACCGAGTTTTCACACTGAAACGGACAGTCAGGCGGGCTCTTTGAAAGACTCGTGACGAAACGTGCGCGGGTTAGCCGCTCAAAGCTTCAACCGGCGGCTCAATGTGCCACAAACAGTCTGTCAGCCAGTCGTTGAGTCAAACTGGTAAAAAACGCATAATTACACAGATAAAACAAAGTTACAATGCAGAATCGTTGCTCTGCTCTTACCTCAGTTTTCATTGAAGCCATGGCTCCTCACCCCGAGACCCCGCCCCCTTGGGATACGTCACCGGTTCATTTGGCGCTATGTCTCCAATAGTGGAAAAAAAAAGTACTAGTGAGGTTCAACCATAGACTGTAGGGTTCAACTCATTTCTGAGAATCGGTTCTTTTGTACAGTTTCTAAGAACTAGTTCAAAACCTCGTATAAACCCCGCCAGGACGGAATTACGCCACATACATATGCAAAAAAAAAACGATGCTTTAATTTAGTTAGGAGTCTGTTTATTTAATTTTAAAGGCGAAGTTCAACAGTATACCTAAAATAATACAATTAGTTTTGGAATATAGAAAAGCTGTTTTAAAAAAAGACAGTATAGTTAATATTTGTAAATATGGTCAAGCTGATAACTTCCCAAAACCCCACTGAAACCAACCAACAGGCCAGCCAACACAAAACTAGAGGTATTTCAATTTTTTTTTTTAAAATTCATTATATTTATTGTTTTATCTTTTTATTGCATTTATTTATACATTTTTTACCATTTTACCATCAAAACGTATTCAATTTTGTATTAGGTTTTATAAGGGGTTGTTATAATTAATTTTATTTGCCCAAGTTCAATTTGCTGATGATTCATAAAACATTTAATCATTTAGAATCTAAAATTTTTATTCACATGAAATGATATACAAAGTTCATTAACATCACTTGGCTGAAAAAATGTGTTGATGAAACTCTCATATTTACAGAATGTTTCATTTGTAAAACTTCTATTTTAAAGTATCTTTTTGCCTCATCAGCCAAAGCATCAGTTCACTTCAAATATCAGCTCCGTCATCCAATAGCAATATAGACCTGCACTCTCAGTCATTCAAATTAATGATTCCTTCCTGAATCCGACATTGCTAACCTTTGCTCATTATCTGTAAGGAAAGAATAGTGGGTTTTGATCCTCAAATTTATTTTATTTTTTTACCATGCCAGCAGGCCAGCCAAGACCACGATACAATAGGCCTTTTATTTCAGCAAAGAAGTAATTTATCTGACAACCTATCAACATTCTCCATATACATTTTTTTGTTACCACATCTTCCTTTTCTAAGGCCTTCAGAGTGTGTCCTATTCATGCAGGCTAAACACCAATGTCCATGTCCTTGTGTGGCTCTGTGATAATGATGGATTGGGATCAGTTTCTATGGCAACAAGAAAGAGGCAGCAGTGCTGGATGTGTAGCCGGTCGCTTGATCTTTTACCCCCGTTTCCTTCTGTTGCCATCCAGAAAACTGTCCATGAGAATCAAATTGAAATCCAGGCAATCAATTCTGGCAATCCAGCTATTCACGGTTTATATTCATGCATATATTTAGGGCTACTGAACAACATAATGCAGAACAAAATGTTATATAACCATTACTAATGTGGTTTTTGTTACTATTTATAATGTAATCACTCCCTTGAGGGAAAACGGCTATTTTTTTCAACATTCTCAGGTTTCTCCGTCAATTATCTTCATGTATATGTATAGAAAGTAAAATTAATTTGGATCAGTTCAAACTGAACTAATAAACTGATTTCATGCATTTAAATGGGGCTATGTAAGAATTTTCATGTATTAATCGCTTCATTTAATGCCCATATGTGAACTGCTTGTTACAAAATTTTTAAAAAATGAGATCTTCCCTAACTTCCTAGGTTGTCAATGAAAGCCTGTAGACTGAAGTACTCAGGAAGCTTTTTGCCGGGAAAATTATAAGGATACGACGTTTACGAGATCCATTCTTCCGTTCAATGACACATGAAATGAATGCTTATACAATGTTCAGGCTCATGCTGAAAGACCCATTCTGTACTGTAATATCAATGTGTCATGAAAAGAAAAGGGATTAATTCCAACTATAGCCTCACAAAGCCAGATCTGTAAAGTCTTTAGTTTTAAATATACTATCATAACTGTGTAATCTGAATCACCTCATCTGTTTACAATATTCCGATGAATTATGCTTCCGGTGAATTGCAGAGCACACATATCCACATCCCCATGATCAGATGCTTTCTTAACTGCTGCTTTCTCAGTCATGCTGTCATTTATTTTGTGTGTTTGTTTTGTTATTGAGAGGAAAGCGTGCGACACATAGGCCTAGGCTATTTACTGGCTATTCATCTAAACGTTACTCTCAGCAGCCTGTACGGTGTCAGGGTGTTCGTTTACAGATGCAAAGGTATTTCCAACTTATTTTTACTTCCAAGCTAAGAACAAAAAACAACTTCACTGTGAGTATATCAGAATCACGTTCGGCCTCTTGTACGTTAGGCTACGTGTGCACGAGTGCAAGCACGAGCAATAAGATGCTGTCTGCAGTTCACTTAACGGCCACCAGTGTCGCTAATAACAAGGTTTTCTGAATTCTACATATAGCCCCTTTAATCACTTGTTTAGAAGTAAATAAGCAAGATTAACTTTAAAATGAGCAATTTAAATAAGCAACATCTTGGGGTGTGTGTGGAGTGGGGATGAGAATTTAAGTGATTTTATTACTTTGCTGTACAAGCTCGATTCTGTCACAACTTTACATTGAACATTGATCCACAATCATGCTACTTTATATCAAAACCTGCTGGAAGAAAGTACCACGCAATGATGAAATGAAACTTCATAAAGCTGTTGAATCTTTGGCGAAAAGGAAAAGACAGAAAATAGTGTTCGTCCATGCTGCAAATTTTACATTTCAAGAAATGGAGGACTTGCAAATTTTAATAATTTCTTTCACCTGCAGTGCTAAAATAACTAACAATCTACTTTCCCTTTCTCTTATGCAAGGCAGTATCATCTCAAAGTACTTGTCTTCTTTACAATTACAATGGGACCAGGATGCATCAGATTCACATTTAAGGCAAAATGTGTTTGAAAACAGAGAACAGGTGTTCAAGTCAGGGTTTCTTCACTGGATTTTGATGATAAACAATAACAATGTTCTTTTTTATTTGAATGTTCTTAACATTTGTGCAATGGCTGAATTTCAACACAATGCTGCTCACAGTGAAGAAACTATCTGAATTTAAGTTTAGCTGCACTGTTAGAAGTCACAGTGGCCTACTGGGATACAATCAGCAAAGACATGGTCCCTTGATATAAATATGAACGGGTCATTCTAAAAAATAGGTGCCTTTTGAAGTCTGATTAGGTCATTTTTAAAGTAAATTTTTACAACATTCTATGTTACATAATGTTTAACCATTAATAAATGATGTGTTATTATATTAATTTCAAGCTACATATAATTTTCACAATATTCACAATATCAGACTGTTAATTTACCCTAATTGACCAATTTGCCCTACTGACAAATATTACAAAATATGAGATAAAGTGTTTAAAAAACTAGTGTCGTATTGCATTCTGAAAGTATGATAATGTCATTAGGAGTATTTCTGAGCTACGGAAGTATTTTTTTTATATATAAAGGGGGAAATATGATGGTAACACAGTGCTCACATAACCTTTATAATATAAATCATGTGCAATAAAATACAATATATATAGAGGGAGTCTATAATTTTTTGTTTTACCAAATGTACACAGGCCAGAAAATGAATCCACATGATGAAAGAAAATGAAAAGTTAACATATTTTTGTTCATTTGTTTAAAAATATACATACAACAGTGGCATCGGCTATTCATTAAAGTATTTTTTATTTTTTACATATGTGACCCTGGACCACAAAATCAGTCTTATGTGTAATTTTTTTTTAAATTGAGATTTATACATCATATGAAAGCTGAATACATACTCTTTCCATTGATATTAGGTTTGTTAGGATATGACAATATTTGGCCTACATACAACTATTTGAAAATCTGGAAACTGAGGGTGCAGAAAAATTGAAATGTTGAGAAAATCACCTTTAAAGTTGTCCATTTCTATAGGCGATTGTGCTGCATCCACTCACAAAAATATATTTGATATATTTAAGGTGGGAAATTTACAAAATATCTTCATGGATCATGATCTTTACTTAATATCCTGATGATTTTTGGCATAAAAGAAAAATCGATAATTTTGACCCATACAATGTTTTGTTGGCTATTTCCACAAATATATCCGTGCGACTTAAGACTGGTTTTGTGATCCAGGGTCACATATGAAGGACTTAAATGGCACCCTTTTTGTAGAATGACCTGAATGATTACTCTCTGTCAGCATTGTAAATGGTAAATTTCAAACAAACACAAAGAGAAAAGATAAAGTAACAAGTAAGTGCCAAAAACATGTCTTGTAGTTTTGCTTCATACAAAATCATTTAGAACATGATAAATGTGGTCCGTTCTGTAGTTCTGTTCTAAATCGGACTTTCTTTGCTCACTGAATAAAGTACTAAACGTACCACAATACTGAACTAAATATGGAAAATCATCATTTATATTTTGGAGACTGGGGTGGAATAAACATTCACGCACATATATATATATACATACACACGTACACATAAAAAAGTGCCTTTTTGTGCTTCAATTTTTTAAATTCTTCAACAGTTCGAGGGTCTGATCAGGTCACAATGAAAAAGTGTTTGCCATATTAATGGACTGTAGACAACAATCCAAGTACAGCCTAAGGCCTCACCGGAAAAATCCATCATAAATCTCTATTTGCTGTGGGCTAGTTATCAACGCATAAGACCAAACAAGAGTCACATACAAAGACATGCACAGTTCGCATCAGATTTCAAATGATCCATATCTGAAATTTCTGACATCTAACATATTAACAGCACTGATATTACACACAAGTCTGAAAGGAAAACAAAAACAAAAATAACACTTCAAATGACTGTTCTTTGAAATACTTTGAAATAATAATTCTAGGGTGAAATATGATTATTTTGCTATGTTTTGTGTAATATAAAGTCAGGAGTCCAAAGAGTCGTTCAAAAATCTCTGTAAAACCAGTAAAAGAAAAATTAACTAGTTCATAAATGATATGTAATATGTTGTTATCTTAAGGGACAGTTAGGCTACCATTTTGGCCAAGTGATAATGACTTATGTGCCCAGGATGGTTGACTACATTGGTATTCCGAAGCTGTACCCACACAGTGTCTGTTTGGTGATGAGTTGGATTTTGAAGTCAGATGAAAACTTCCAACATCAATCCCCATCAATAAATAAAACTTGTTCTTTCAAGAGTAACTTTCTCTGTGGCCAAACATCTTTGTCAAGAGCCATTCCTGCTGGCGCAAGCATGGAGCACTTTTTTGATTCATATTGATCGTCACAGGGAAAGGATTGTTTATTCCTTGAATGAGACTTTCAGCCTGGCAGAATAATATTTCAGATTATACTTGTTTTGTGATGAGCTGTACATAAGGCCAGCCTTGGTTGAATGAAAACTCATTCTCAGTGTAACTTTCACTTCAAAATGTTATAGATGCTGGTATTCATTTCACAAGAACTCGGAGTGTGTCTCATATAGGGGTTGCTCAAGAGTGCTACATCTTTCTTAGGCACTGAAACGTTCTCCCCACACAGTTTCGGGGGTTGTTTTCTCCAACAATTGAATTTATGTTCTGAGGGGATTAACTAAAAATGTATGAGTTTTAAAGAGATTTGGTTCATGGAGGAGAAGGGCAGCAATTCCTGTGCCGTCCAGCAAGGGGCACTAGAAGAAGCGAGACCTCCGAATGGTCTACCTCATGCTGCTGTTGAAGCTCGAGTTGTTGCTACTGCAGCTTTCCTCATATGTGGGAGGCGGCTCTGAAAATTAGAGTAAAAATAAATAAATAAACATTTCTGCATTAAATTTGGTTACATAATCAGTTACAGTCACACTGGGACAGGGTCATGTCTAGTTCATAGAGATCCTAGATCTTTAAATGAGAGACTTACATTTGCTGCTACCAAGCAGTGTCGGGTGTAATTCATTACCAAGTCATTAATTACTGTAATTTAATTACTTTTCCCTTGAAAAAGTAAAGTAAGAAAGGGATTACTCTCAATTTTTCTAATTTAATTACAGTTACCTCTGATGTAATAGCATTAAAAACTGTATAGACTATAGAACAGTTCTATATAAAATAATGACATCTGAATGACAATTGAATGTCTGATGTTAAATTGTATGTTTTTAATGTAACCTCCCTTTAAACACTTTGGTCAATTCAAAAAAAAAATTATTATTCATTTCATTTGAAAGAATTAAAAGAGCAGTTTCATGTCTATCCTTGTATTGTTCAACTGGTCGAGGTTGATATGGGATTTAGAAAGTAATTAGTAATAAGCAATGCGATACTTTTTAGAGAGAGTAATTAGTACAGTAATCTAATTACATTGTTGAAGATGTAATTAGTAGCTAGTAATTAATGATTTTTTTTAGAATAGTTTACCCAACACTGCTACGAGGCTAGTCGATCAGTTCTGCCTCTATACTTTGGGCCAGTGTAGACTAGTTTAAATAATTTCACTTGTGCTTGCTCTACACATGTAGACAAGTGACAGCTTGTTGCACACTCTTACATATTTGAGGGTTGCAACATTAACCTTAGTTGAAATGTAACCCCATATATAAACTAAATATTAACAGAAGCCTTGCAACTAGCTGAAGTGAATTACTTTTTTTAATTTAAATTTATTTCAGTTAAAATGTATTTTATTTCAAGTGACGAAGAATTTTTTTAATGGTTTTAGTTAACTATAATAACTCGGGTAAAAATAAGTTTGAAACATCAACTGTAACCAGATAAACTGACATACTCTACATTCTGACATTCAATGCTACTTCTGTTTCCAAATCTGAATGCTGCTTATTAGATCAATTAATAGCACGTTTATGGCCTTGTGACCTACAGTAAGCTTTGCCTTTTGCACAACTAGATTAAGTATAGAGATAGTAAAAAAAATTGACATAAGATTTACATAATACATAAATTTACATAAGATAAACATTGACCAGTCAACTAGCAAAAAAAAATTATCCTGACGTCGTCATACTCAGATTCTAGTCAGAATGTGAGTCTGATACTGCTCCATTGAGCTGTGATTATGGGGCGTGTTTCAACCGAACCAGGAAAGAAAATGCCTCTGCACTCAATTGGATAGACCTACAACCAATCAGAGCAACGGAGTAAGTGACGTATGTTCTTCATTCATCTTTCCGATCGACAAATGCCTTGATCACGGTTCTCTGTCCCTCTTTTAAAATTAATGCGCTGTCGATATCTTCTATAACGTACGCGATGGCGGAATCTACACATCTCAATTCTCCAGCGGCAGTCAACTTTGTTGTAAACGAATTCAACCCAAGTGCTCTTTGGTGACATGGATGATTACGTTACTGTTGATCATGTCCGTCATCGTATATAGCCCGCACTGACAATCTGATTGGTCCGAACAGCTCTGGTTCGAGCATAGTTGCTCCACAACGGATCAAGTCCAGACCGAACTTCCGACCTCAAATGTTATGGGCGGGGCTAGTTTCGGCTGGCATCCAGGCTAAAAAATAATGGGATTCCTGTGAGACTTTACAGAACGAGGGTAATGACCTTCTCAAGAATCACTCACCATGTGGGTATTCCCAGGTGCTGTATTCAGGGGGCAGGATGAGAGGACAGGAAGTGGGCACTGGCGTTGAATTACCATCTGTAAAGAAAGGTATGGTGGCCCCTGTGGACAAACAGAACACAGGCGCAGAGCCGTCTGAGGATTGGATGTTCTGCTGGCTCTGTGGCGGGACCGGACCAGACGCGTGACCGGAGAGAGGCATGCCGGACGGGTCCTGCTGAGAATGACTCTTGGTAGGGATCTCCTCGCTGTCTACTCCTCCAGCACCCAGCTCACCCTCCAGGTTGTCCTCTACAGGAGGTGCGCTGGGGACTACGGATGCAGGGCTGAGGCTCGGCATGGCAGGCATCGGGGCGCCGTGAGCAATGGGGTGCGGAATGGAGGGAGTCAAGTTGACAGCAATGTTCCCAATGTATATGGGTAACGTGACCACAGCCTCAGGAGATTTTAAGGAAACCTGCGAGGAGACAATTTCTCAGACGCACTTCATGATATTAAGCTATGATGAATCTAAAATTGAAAGACTACAGCAGTGCAATCTAAAAATATACTAAAGCAATAGTTCACACAAAAATTAAAATCAAACGTTCATGAGAGAAAAAAATCAATGTCGGGTTTGTGCACAAATCCTTATTTTGAGTCGTATTTTTATAATGAATGATCTGTTACAATGACAAAATTGATTTGAATGATTTCTTCATGAATCAGACTGATTTAGTTTTTCGAAAATCATCTCAGTGAGACGAATCTTTTCAATGAACTGGTTGAATCAGGCCATAAAACTACTCTGAATAATTGATTCATAAATCAGACTGATTCAGTTCTTGAATTCAACTCACTGAGTCAGAACTTAAGTAATCAGTTGATCTGGTTCACAAAACTACTTTAAATGATTATTTCATGAATAAGACTGATTCGATTCTCAAAGTGAGCTCGCTGAGTCAAACATTTTTGATCCACTGATATAATTTATCTGAATGATTAGTTCATGAATCAGACTGATATGGTTAGTCAAAAATCATCTCAGTGAGTCTTCAAAAATCTTTTCTGTGAAATGGTTGATCCAGGTCACAAAAGTGCTCTGAATGATTCATTCATGAATCAGACTAATTCAGTTTTCGAAATAAACCCACTAAGCCAGAACTTTTCAATGAATCAGTTAATCCGGTTCACAAAACTGCTCTGAATGATTCATTCATGAATCAAACAGTTCCAACAAAAGGAGAAAGTTTGGAGTCACATGAAGGTGAGCAAATGATGAAGATGAAGGTTTTTTCTACGGTTAAGATTTCCTGTCCCATACCTGGATAAAATACTCAATGTCAATGAGGCTGCAGCCAGTGAGGCCTGACTGAGGAAGAGGAGGGACGATGATCTGCTCTCTCCACTCTGCATGTTTGCCACCCTTCACCCCGGCACCCTCGACCTCTGCTATGGGCCGCAGATCGAACACTGGCCGCTTTGTCTTATATGACACTCTCTGCACAGACATACACAGTTATAATGAGTGCCATTATCTGACAATTTTACATTATATGTACATTAAATCATCAACCACAATTCTTGGAAAATGTATTTTTTTTTTATTATTATTTTTCTCACCTGAATAAGGCTGGCCATCACATAGCCGGTGTCTTTACCAGACTTGTTATGGATTTCAGTAGATAATTTAATAATCTGTCCAGGAGTGTATCCTCTCAGATCACTGCAAGCCTTCAGCATGAGCGTGCCTGTTTTTACCAGGAGGTAGGTAAACTTTTTTGTTGTCACAGCACAGCTGGGTTGCTGGGAAAACAAGGGCAGATAGGAATTGGTAAGCAAGACAAAAAAAATATTTAAAAAAATATTTAAATAGTTTGTGCCAGCATAATGTGATATTATATTGTAAAATATGTGTGTATATATTATTTTCATAATACCTTATTTTATTGGGGGCATAGCTAATCAATAAATGTTGGTGAAGTCTCACCTCTATGTCTGGCAACTCATTGAGGTTGAGCACATTGAGAAGGTAGAAGGGTCGCTGGGTCTTGTAGTCCTTTGAGAAACGTGGAGTGTCAATAAAAGCCCTAATTTTGTACAAAATCTTCCCAAACGGGCCTTCGAACGAGGTTGGAACGGATGCTACAATGGACGTAAAAGAAGTTTACTTAATTATACATTGCAACTTTAATGAACAACATGTACTACTATACGGTTAGAGTTAGGATTGGGTTAGCAGCATGTAATTATTTCCTGTTATTTCTTTGCAACGTGTAACGTGCAACAAGGACACTGTGCCGAAGTTATTTTGGACTTGTCAAAAGCTTTCCTATTCAAGCCACCTTATAAAATAATCATGTCTTTGACAAAAAGACCAGAATGCTGAATAATGACAGGATGATGTTAGAGCTCACAAATCAATAAAATGAATCAATACAACTCTAAGTGCTGTCATTCTAAAGCTGTTCTAGAAGCAAAACATAAGCAGAAGGCTCTGACAGATGAATAAATAATAGCAAACCACACATAAATTCAACCAAAACAACCCACTGATATTAAATAGAGTTATCTCTATTTTTGTATTTGCATGTTTTATGCCAAATGCATTCCTGATTAATGGGCTGGAAAGCCCCTCTTTTGATCAGATCCTTGTTCATACAATCTGTCAGCAGAGGGCGCAGCTGCAGACTCATTAAGTAGCCAGGAATGTTGCTGTCCTGCTTCCCCTTAATAGCTCATTATGGGGCATGTGTTTGTGCAGGAAGGGGCAGGACCATAACAGGAATCATTATTACAGGTTAAAATTAAACCCTTCTTCCAGCCTCTCATCCTGCCTCAGAGGCACTCAGAACCTTAACACACCTGAGTGTTCTCCGTATATTGCACACATCATCCTCATTTAATGGCAAACATTAAGTTTCTCTGAATGAAAATGCTCTTTAAAATTAAAATGAAAGAAATTAAAGAGAATTACCTGGAATGAGAAACTGAAAAGGAAAGCTGTGCTCACCAGCAGACAGAATACCTGTAATGGCAGAGAAAAGTGTCAATTATAATATAGTTTTGTGACATTTCTAACTATTAATGTCAAGTATTGCTGTTTGATAATGATATCAATGAAAGTGTTACTGAAAGTGTGCATATCTAATTTAGAATTATATCAACTAAAAATCATATAAGCACAGCAGATGTCATTAAGTACTTCACTATCGTGAGAAAACTGTATTGTGGAGGTGGAGGTCTTGTTAGTCAGAATGACTCAAATAGGACGGCGTATCTATAGATAAGCATGCCGACAGTTGTAACAATGCCTTCTTCTGTGCTATCTACCTGGGGATTTCCACAACCTCAGAGATTATTCACAGAACTGAAAGGATTTGCATCCACATTGTAAATATACTGTAACTTGAATAAAGCACTGGGAATGTACACACCTCCACCTCTTTTTTTATTTTATTTTTTGCATGTGAATGCGCATGAGCGACAGCGTGCTCTGCCTGTGCTTGTTTATCTACTCGTTCATATTTGGCAGTAAAATCACATTGCAAGGGTGTTGTCTGATTTGAAAAATGTACTTGAGTTAATGTGCGAGGAGAAAACGAGTTAAGTTAACACCAGCCATCATTACTGTATAAATCTGTTCTTGTTTATAAGTCGCAGTCCCCGACAGGAAAAGGCCTCTTAGAGAAAATGATGGGAAATTCACTGACACAAGCAGCTCGGAGAGCAGACATAAAGTATCAACTGTCTGTTTGAGCTACACTTGTAGAGTTTGTCAGGAAGTAAGTCCTCAAAAAAGAGGCATTATTTCAGGACCTAGGGTTGACTAAGGCAACACTAGCCTAGCTAACAGCTTATATACATCATTTACTGTACTAAAAAATGACATTTAGCAGACACTTTAACCAAAGTTGCTTGCAGTGTATTCAAATATTGAATTTATACAAATTAAGAACAAAACAACACACATAGCAATGGCAAACTCCATGTATTTATGTTTTGACCTCAATCATTTCAAATCAGTTCATACAACGGTTTTAATGCATTGTTAGGTTCATGTTTGGGGAGCATGTCTATGTTCCCACAGCCCTATGTTCCCACAGGAGGGAGACTTGTCTGGGATGTAATTGGGCTATCCCTGTACTAGCACAAGCACTAAAACTTACCCTTCATAGGGGACTAGGGCTTAATTATTTAACATACCTAAACCTACCCCTCACCGGAGGGAGACTTGTCTGGAATGTAATTGGGCTATCCCTGTACCAGCACAAGCACTAAAACCTACCATTTATAGGGGACATAATTAAATGAGAGAACATAGTACTGTGGGAACATAGGGCTGTGGGAACATATGGTGTGGGAACATACTGTAGGGCTATGGGAACATAGGGCCTAATTTTCAAAATTTTCAGTAAAGAAAAAAATTCTTAGAAATGTGGGAACATAGGGCCATGGGAACATAGGGCTGACCCCCATGTGGGACAGTTATCAGTTTACTGTTGTGATGTAAAACAGGTACTGCATTGATAAACACAATGCCATCTATTTCTAGAAACGAAACCTGTTCAGGCTACAGAATATCACATGATAAATATCTGACATTCCATTTAAATTAATTAATGATTATGACACATACATTTTAATTGTCCCAAATAAGCCAAGAATGTTCATGACAAGTGGAACATGTGTGAAGAGATGTCACCATCACGTGTTCAGCATTGTCCTTCAAATAGTTAATGGAAATACATAGATACAGATCTACGTGTCGTCAGCAGCAAGAGGTCACACGAGGTAATGTGTTACCGCTGGAGCTCTTTCATAAAGTGCTGTCACATTGAAAAGGAGGAAGGGGAGATGATTGCAACTCCTTCAACGGTCAATTTAAAGGGATAGTGCACCCAAAAATGAAAATTGTGAACCACTGACTCACCCTCATGTCGTTCCAAACTTGTATTGGAACAGTAATTTTGAAGAATGTTTGGACTGTTTTTATCCATACAATGAAAGTCAGTTTGGTTCGAGACAACACCGGACCCCATTGACCATTTTTCTAAAATGGATTTTTCTGTGTTTCACAGTAAAAGAAAGTCATACAGATTTGGAATGACTTGGGGGTGAGTAAATGGTTTGGAATTTTCATTTTTGGGTGCACTATCCCTTTAATTTTGTCAGAACCATACCGTGCCAATTTTCAAATCTCAGACAAGTAAAGGCATCTCAATCCACCTCCACCGCCCTGACCATCAGAGTTTCTGTTACTGAGCAATGAAGACAGGAATTCGAACCCTTAATGGGCAGACAGCATTAGTTCCTGGCAGCCAGCATAAGAGTCATTCAACATCTCTTTTATCTCTGTTGGCCTGTGGGTTAAGATGAGCACTGTTACCAGCACATCTGTCCCCGCTGCTGATTCAGACAGCCGGGCTGCTAAAAGGTCTCATAGAAAGGGGTCGTAGACTCGTAGGACAAGCTTGGGCATGTGAACTAACAAGCACTCAGACAGGAAAAGGCCTGCCGGGACACATACACCAAGAGCTCACACTTTCACCTCACGGCAGAACTTAATGACTCTGTGTGACCTGAACACAGGGGTGAGAGACAGAGAGATACTGTAGAAAGAAGTAGAGAGAATAACAGTCGGGTTCAAGAAATAAAAATACTATTCATGTTCTTCTTTTTTTTTTAATAATTTATAAACTGTTAAAGACAGACCTACTCTGAGCTATAACACGGTTGTAAATCAATGGTTTATGCTATATGGTATATTTATAATATATATAATAATGGTATATTTATTGTTTGGGTATTTTTTTTTGGGGGGGGGGGGGGTATTTTATATATTTTTTTAAAGATATTTGAATAAACTATTTCCATTTCACCAATACTATACTTGACCATTTGGTGCATACTATACTTTTATACGTCTATATAAGTTTTTTCAGGGTGTGTATTTCAGGTTACCAGCAGAATTCCTGATGAAAAACTACATTACCCATGATTATGTCATTTGCAATGCTTCATAGGATTGTAATTCTTTCCCTTCTTAAATTCGTAAATTCGTCTTTTTGCCTGATTTTCAAATACTTATTTTCTTCATAAGTTTGTAATGTTATGTTATAAGTTTGTAATGTTATGAAGTTTGAATGTTATGATATAGCTGGTTGGTTTGGTTCATTGCTTTCCCCCACGGGAAAAATACTTGCGAAACCAAGTCAGCTGAAAAAGAGGGAAGGCACTGTTGCATTTTTGTGGCGTTCTGCTGGGTAACCCCACCCACTGTGAAATCTTATTGGTCCAAAGCATCAAGCATCTTCTGATTGGCAGTGACCTTGTCATGTTGCACAGCAGTTTAATGCTCAATGCAGTCAGAAAGCTTGGAACTTGTCACATATTGTAACAAAATAGCTAAAGATTAGCTAGAGGGTCACGTAATTTAAATTTGTGGGGGAAAAGAAAACACCAGCCATTATTTTTTAGCAATAATAAAGTGTTGTTTCCATGCAGTCCTTCCATCACAGATAGTCCCAAACTTAAATCACTAGCAGAGAGCACTCTTAAAGCTTAATGATTGGCTAACACATAGACGTTTCTTTTTTTTTTTGAGTGTTGACCAAGCCTAAGGCTGTCACAGTCACAGACACAACATATTTTTCTCAAGACATCTATTTCACTGAAATCTCTCAGGTAGTAGGTACCAAAAATGGCTTTAAACTAGATCGAAGGCTTCATCTGGCAACATCAAATGTATCCTCTTAAGTACAGACATTTCCTACCATATACAGCCTCTACAGCTACACATTCACCTGAAATAATCAGTTTTTATCAGAAATAACAGAACACACATGCTCTTTAAACATTATCTCTACGCCAACAGATCGGTTATAATTATCATGCGGACTGTTCAAAGAAAACAAATGAAAGGTTTCCTGTTTAAAGGGATAACTCGTATCTAACATACCTACAGGGTTTTGTGATACCTGACACATTCAGACAGACAGGAAGAAAGCAGAAAGACACGTACTCAGAACAGGAAACCTTTCAGACTCAAGCAGTTGATCAAGCAATATGAATTTAAGAGGTAAACAATGAAGTCCTTCAAAGTGAGGAAATTTCTAGAAAAAAACAAAGCTGAAATTAAATGAGATGATGAATGGAAGTTGGTCTTACCTTTATCGGCCACAGACAGTGTGCTGCTCAAGTACTTCTCCTCAAGCATCCATGATGCATCATTCAGCTTGGACGAGATGCCACACGACCCCACACAGTTGACTTTGATGGCTGCAAGAGGCCAGAGACACAATTAAACTTTTGATAATCTCATTTAAGACAATTAGCTTACTTCAGGGGGGTGCTCAAAGTTCAACTTTGCTATTGTCATGACAGAGACTCACTTTATTTGATGAACAGACTGAATTTAGGCTTTTATTTCACTTATAAGCACTGATCAGCGAACATAAACAGAAACTCAACCGAACCTGCCTGACGCACGAGAACAAACCTCATTGGTTCTTGCGGAAGCTCAAACGTGATGCGTAACAGGAGAATGAACCTCATTGGTTCTCGCTCTTTGAGCAAGCATAGCCTTGCTCCGCCCTCCTGCGTACTTCCGCTCAATTTTATTTCCCTTCAGTACTACGTCTGGGATTGTGGTGTATTCTTTGGTTTTCTCCGATCATTTTTTTGGCGGTCCAATCAGCGAACAGAGGGAGTGGCTGAGAACGATGACGTTGAGATCGTGCGCTAGTTTGAGTTGTAGGGTTACGTCAAGATTGTTGTTGCGTAGAGTGTCAATGGAGGGACAGAAAGCTCTCAGATTTCATTTAAATATCTTCATTTGTGTTCCAATGATGAACAAAAGTCTTATGGTTTTGGGACAACATAAGCATGAGTAAATGATGACAGAATTTTATTTACTGTTATACTATGTTTTATATTTATTTAGAAGTACATATGCACAAATTTATTTTAAATGATCTGCGTGTGTATTCTATTCATTGTTTTGTTTTTTCTAAAAATATCAAACAATAAATACAAATAATAGTTTCATGTTAAAGAAGTATTGTTTATCAAAGAAAACCATAAAACCAATCCATATCTGACACACCTTGCTACACCCGTTCAACCTCTGATAAGGTTGTTTGCTGTTGGCAAAACTTCCTGCACACCCTCATAAAAAGACTTATTTTAAACCATTTAAGACAAAGAAATGACGTAAGGATGTAAATGACGTAAATCACTTTGGATTTTCCCAACAGATATAGTGTCATGTACTTGATGGCTAGATCAAAACAGATGAATGGAATGTTGAAATGTTGAATAGGAATGCCGATTGTTTTCCTTTTTTATTGAACAACCTGTCTAACTTCTACTGATCCACGGAACAGACATTCCATACGAAATAAACATTCACTCAGAAGGAAAAGCCCCTTTGTCTGTGTCGAGGAGAAACAGCCATCCTTATTTGCATTATAATTGCTTGATGGGATGCTAAGCTCTCCACACAGGCTTTAACACAGTGTACCCAGAAACATAAAGACACCTGAACGTACAAAACCCAGACAGACCAACGTCAGACAATTTAAAGACCAAATTTCAGGTTGAAATAAATCAGCCTGGAGGTCAAGGCCACAATTTACAGACAAAAGCATTTGCATCTGTATGGCTGTAGCGTTGGTGCTTTTGCCTTTGTTGTGTAACACGGTGTAGTGATTAATGTTTATTTTGTGTGACTTTGGGAAGTTTTTAGGTCAAAATGAATGCTCAGAAAAACATAAACACCTTACACTACCCTGTCACGCAATTCACAAATATACAGTGCGCTCAAATCTGAGCGAAAAGAGAGACAAACTGACTAAGCCATGTGACCACATGCTGATCTGATTATGTAATGGGTAAAGCCCAGGGAATCTCAATTGGATTGAATCAAAACAGCAGGGCAGAGCAAACGCCATCATTACAGCTTCATCATCACAACATAAAACTCAGTAAGAAAACTTCTCAAAACATTTAAACAACCCTCATGGTTTTCCACAAGCCTGCAGTATTAGTACATCAAATTTGCATAAAAAAAAAAAAAAAAAACCATACAGCAACACTGTGGAAAAAGACAAAGCAAGACTGATAGAGATAAAGAAGAATGTGAGAGATGGAAAAAACAGATTTCAGTGGCACTTCTTAGTAGGGTTGACTCAATACCACATTTACGCCTTTGGAACAACTGTAGCTCTGGGTCCTTATATTGATAAAAAAATAAAATAAAATACATTTGCTTAACAGAGATTTGTATATCATTTAACACGAAAATACTAAACCAATATTTGAAATACACATACAAATCTGTCATGTACAGGAAACCTAAAGGAACATGGTGATAATGTAATTTGAAATTGAAATTTTCTTTCTTTCTCCCACCTCGTTATTTCCATGACAAATGGTCATGACACATTTTTTTTGCAAGCGAACACAAAGTTTCACCACAACCCTTTTCCCCTTTTTTGGGGGAAAAGCGAAATGTTTTGTGAGAGAGCCCAAAAGGATTGAAATATATAATTTTTCCTTCCATTTGTGGTGTATTTCTTATTGAAACAAGAAGTTGGGGCAGAACACATTAAAGGGTTCATCCCTTTTTTAAACCACCAATAGCTTTTAGTTTACATCACAACTGTGAAGCATTAGCGGTATGCTATTGCTAGCCGACTAGAGATTATATTACATAGAGAGACTATTCAACATTCGATTGGAAATATTTTAATACACCCTTGAGTACAAGAGGAGTCATCAGTATTTCTAGTTCAGTCCCCCAGATGACAAATATTATTCATTTTAAATGCATATATCTGCTAAAAGCTAGTTTTGTCAATGTTTATATATACATTAGCATACAGTTTACCACAAAGCTAATGGACATGAACTGAAAACCACTCAGGGAAAGAGAGGCCACATTACACTCATCACAAATGAAACCGGGTATCTTTTTCTCAGAGAAAAAAAACGTCAGTTTGCATTTTCAGACAGAGGCAGAAGGGAGTTCAAATCAGGGCAGGCATAACACACGGCTGGGGAATGTTAAAGCCTGTTTGTGTGCGGCCGGCACAGGCTAAAGCAGCATCAGTTCAACACAGACATAAAACATTGGTGACAGATGGTAGCATATCACTGGACCGGGCAGGTGCCCTCGCTGGGACACTGGTATGAATGCCCCTTCCATCTCTAGCACAAATAAGACGACAAAATCCAAAGGAAAGAGGGTCCTCTGAGTATCAGACGATTCATGAACGAATAAATAGGCATTAAAGCACTGGTGCCATCTGCTGTGTGCCATCTGGGCACTTTTGCTGGCATGAGAAAACTTTATGCTTGCCGACTATATTTTACCACTATATACTAAAAAAAGCAGTAATGAAAATGAAAACACTATATTGTGGTGAAGAATAATAATTAAAATTTAGACTGATTCACTAATGATTCAATCAGACAGATTTGATTCACTGAAAGTACAGATTTGAAATAATGATTCATTCACAAATCACACATCTCTATGGCACATTTTATTTCTAGCAGAATAAATGTTAGAAAATAAAATGTAAAAATTATATTTATTAAATAAATGTATTTTAACATTTTTTCCAGACCTAGAAAATATTATTTAATTTTTTATTTATTTCCAGATGTTCCATGACCATGAAAAACCTTTAGCTAACATATTTAAACAAATAAATAATATATAAATTATAAAATAAGGAAATATAAAAAACAGAAAAATTTAAATATAATATATGATTGCATTTCCAGATGTTTTGACTTTTTTGAACCCCTGTAAAACTAAGTGATTCACTCCGTGACAAGCATTACTGTATCAGACATGACTTAAACACTCAAATATTACAGGAAGTAACAACCAAACACAGGATGTAAGACACTTTAATTCTGTTCGGAAGTGTAAAAAAGGTCATGCTGACAGTAAACATGGCCATTAAAATGAAAATAGTTCTTGCGCAACATAGTAAGGCCAGCTGGATTCATTATGGCTTCATACGAACAAAAGAGCAAGATGGAAATGAAGCTTTCATGAAATGGAAATAAGCCTAACAGCCACAGAGTGAGAATGTAGCATGTGTGTGTGTGTGTGGTTTATGTGTGCTGTTACTATTACAACATCTCATGTCATGTATTCAGTCTTCCATTAGATTCAACGGTTCAGCAAATGACATTTCACAAGGTTTCACATTGTCTTATTTTATGATCATAGATGACAAATTCTTCCAAACCTCTATATCTTCTGTGAAACACGAAAGGGGAAATTCTGAAGAATGTATTACATGGATTGGCACTGGAGATTTTAAGCTTCAGATAGGATGTAAATGCACAATAAAAGTGTAACAAAAGTAGCTCATATGACATGCTCTATATTGACATATGATAGCATTGAGTGAGAAACCAACCAAAATTGAAGCCATTATTCTCTGAAAAAGCTTTCCAAACATGAGAGTTTGGGAATGAATCTTTCTTATGAATCAGATCTTTTCAATGAATCAGTTGATCTGATTAGCAAAACCTGTCTGAATGATTCTTCATGAATCAGACAGCGACTCTTTCATTAAATTTCATTCATCTTATAAGTGGATGTCAAGAAGTGAATACTGACTCAAATTTCAAGTCTTCTTCTCAGTTAAATCTATTGTATGACTTAAGAAGGCTTATGAACCACTTCTATGATATTTGTACGTATGATGCTTTTGCATTGTTTTTGAAGCTCAAAAAAGGCATCAATTCCCATTCATTGCCACTGCATGGAAAAGAGCTGCCAAAACATTGAAGAAAATGTTTGTTTTTTTTACAGAGGAAAGAAGGTCATACGAGTTTGGGAAAACATGAGGGTGAGTAAATGATGACAGAAAATGCATTTCTGGATTAAATATTTCTTTTAAGCTGTACACTGTGTGCTGGGATCTGACTCAGAGTCAACAGGGGGACACGGTGGAGTTGGTCCAGGCCTCTTGGCAGCTTACATGGTTCAGCGCATGTGTCAGAGAAGCACCGCAGTGGGCGTTCAGAGCGTCTGCTGTGTTTAACGCAACCCTTCCACATGGGAAGACAGCATGGGCTGAACCTGCTTCCTAACACACGCAGCGTAAGCAACACTTCTGCCAGTCATCAGACGACTGTGAGAAACTCCGCACCCACTGATTATCAGCGAGTTTATATCTAATAATACTACATACCTATTTGTGAACCTCTTCAAAAACTCTTTTCTAAACACTAACCTGATTGAAACCAACAAAGAGAATTCTCCTAAAAATATATTAGATCTAACACAAAGGTTTATCTCTTTGCAATACGATACTGTCCAGTGCCGCCCATGTCCTTTGAGAATGTCCCTTCCCTAGGACAGGAATTTATGAGGTCTTTGTGACGTTACACAATTAGATATTGCTTAACTGGCTCTAAAAGCCATTCTCTGCAATGTTTTGGACCATAAAACCTCCTTTAAGAAACATCTAAAAGCTTATACTACAAGGCAGCTGTTTAATTGTTGCTTCCTTAATTTAAAGTTGGCATGAAAGTCTTGTTAAAGTTGCTAATGTATTTTCTTTCCTATTTTGGGATATATATCGATACATCCAAATGGCTTCTTAAACAAGAAAAAAAATGTAGGGCGGACTTGATTTTGTCCATCGGGTATTCATTCGATTGTTGGATCGTTGTGGTTTGATATTGCTGTGATGTCATGTGAATGGTGAGCCTTGCACCATGTCATCAGAGAGGAGAAGAGATGTCACTGCAAAAGTGAGGGGAAGTTATTTTGATGAAAGTTTACGAGGCACATGAATTTTAAAAAAATAATGATGTGCACAGATAAATCATTTATAATAAATACTGCAATATTCCATTAAAAAAAATCTAGAATTGTCCATTTTGATTTCATGGTGACTTTAACTTAAAACACTGATTACATTTCAGTATAAAACGAATATTTAACTTTTTTCCAGAAATGTAAAAACGTTGAGTGTTCTGTATAAAATAAAATAAAATAAAATAAAATAAAATAAAATAAAATAAAATAAAATAAAATAAAATAAAATAAAATAAAATAAAATAAAATAAAATAAAATAAAATAAAATAAAATAAAATAAAATAAAATAAAATAAAATAAAATAAAATAAAATAAAATAAAATAAAATAAAATAAATAAAATAAAATAAAATAAAATAAAATAAAATAAAATAAAATAAAATAAAATAAAATAAAATAAAATAAAATAAAATAAAATAAAATAAAATAAAATGCTTTAGTAACTGGCAGCTTTGTATCCAATCAGTAGGGGGGTTAAATCACTCGTTTTTAAACCGCAATACTTAAAAAGTAAAACGCATGCAAATGATACGTTTTCATGACTGCATAGCACAGCAACGTGACGTTGAGCAATAGTCCAAAATCTCTACCGGTTGACAAATTTCTACCGATTCTACCGATCATGTCTACCAGTATATCACCCACCCCTACCAATCAGTGATGTATTCTGAGACTCGTCAGAGAGAATTTGACCCTTTGACACCACAGAAATGAGTCAGTGAGTCAGACAATGAGTCAGCACGCATGAAGGGCCGCCTACACTGGCATAGAACCTGACAGCTGGGTTTGGGGAGAGACTGATATTTCCTTGTTTACTGTTGATCTGGATACAGTTCAGCTGGAGTGGACATACACAAAAGAGCTACAGTGTGTTTGACTAAGGTCAGGTTTTTCCTCTTGACAATCCACACAGAACTCCTTGATCCCTAGGCCAAAACACAAATGAGGACTGCATCACAGCGGACACAACGTCGATTTAAAATGGCCAAGAGCGTCATTAATGAGATTAATAGAACTGATTGAGAGAAGAAAATTCCAACAAAAGGGTTTCATTCAAACAGAATACAGCATGCTATGCTACAACAAGGATTGCACCTTCTCATTTTCAGTATTTTCTAAAATGTTTAAAATAAAATAAAAAACACAAGAAACTTGAACACACAAAAGACCAAAAAAAAAAACAAGAAAAAAAAGAGAGCAGCCAAAACTAAAGGGGTAAGGGAAGTAAAAAAGTGAACAAAGCACATAAAGTGTGAACAGACGAGTCTGGGCAATCTGCTCATCGTTCACACCTTACAAAATTCAAAAATGACAAAACATTTGTATCTCCAGTGTTTAGGAAATGTGCTTATTTTGTCAGGGTTTTTCAATTATCTGCAGATAAACATGCCTAGTTGAACACAGTTAAAGGGATACTTCACCCCCCCAAAAATGAAAATTGTCATCATTTGCTCACCCTCGGGTTTCTTTCTTCTGTTGAGCTCAGGGGAGGATGTTTTGAGGAATGTCAGTAGCCAGACCCCATTGGACCCCATTGACTTCCATTGTATTTATTTTTTTTTCTTCTATGAAAGTCAGTGAGGACCAGCAACTGTCTGGTTGCTGGCGTTCTTCGGAACGTCTTCTTTTGTGTTCGGCAGGGGAGGGAGGCCTGAGGCTGAGTAAATGATGACAACATTTTTGGGTGAACTAATAAAGTTGTTAGTTGTGATGACGATGTTGTGGAAGTTTTTAAATGCTCACATACATTCAACTTATTTGAATGATAAGTTTTTGGCAATTGAATGGAAAACAACTCAATATTGAATAGTCTTTAGGAAATGTGAGTGGTGCTTGCTGTGACATTGAACCATTTGAGGCATTAAATGCATTTTTCTCCAACAAAAAAGCACGAGTGACACTATTTTCTCCTAAATTTTGGTTTTGTCTCCAAAATTGGCACCAGTAATGTCCAGACCCGACTCTACAACCGTCCCACTGCTTCTCATCGCATTAAAAAAACAAAAAACAAAACAGAAGACAGCATCATGTGACTATGACGGTGTGATGCAGTCAACAGAAGAAATAATATAACCCTTCAAATGTCTGTTTGAGATCAGACTCCGTAATTGTTTGGTTTCAACCAACAGCTGGAAGCAATGAACTGGTTTATTTCACCAGAGAATGTGTGCCACTGACACACTGACTACATCACCACCGCACAACACAATGGATGACTTTATAGAAAACATTATGCGCCTCACAATGACACAAAGTTTAACCACAGATGGATGAAACTTTCTGCCTTCTTCCCATCTAAATCATGATAGAAGTGCAACACACTAGACATTATAGAAGGAAATGAATGAGAAGTATACTTCAGTGATTTTGAACAACATGAGGATGTATAAATGATGACACAATATATGTTCATTATGTCGGCTTAACTGAATACACGATGTTTACTAACCACATAACTTGTATTATCTTATATATTACAGCCATATGGACATTAATTTGTCCATTCATTTCTGACTGATGACAGAATAATTCCTGATTGCAACATTTAAACATGAATTTTCATGAAACAATATGTATTGTGAAAACCACTATACAATTAAACTTCAATTGAATTGAACTAAAAAGTAACATAGGCAGATACAACTAACTGAATAGCGAGGCTGCAGTCTCACTTTACATTTCATCATCGACTAAGGAACTCCATTATCCTCGATGCTCGGGGTAACTCAACTCCCATGTCCTCATTAAAACTTCTAGAGCAATTAGACGCTCTTGCTTTCCCTCTTCCCTCTCACCTCGATCATGACCCCGTCACGACTCTTTTTATGAGCTTATTACAGCATTGAATCCACTGGCACCACAGATCACACAGCACAAGAGACTATAATACATCTGCCATTTACATCATTGGTCAGACCTTCAGCTGCATAGTAAGGAATGAAAGTGAGAGCAGTATGGTTTGCAGACAATATATTTATGAAGAGACTCTCATCCAAAACAAGAATCCCACAGGATTGCTTTATGGACGTGATATGTAAATATTTGCATTCTTTAAAATATATTTCAATTTTTTAAACATTTATATTTAAACCTAAATTATATTTAAACTTAAATTTTTATATATATATATTTCCTGATTTAATGGATATAGAAATTTTTTTTTTCTGTTCTCAGCTTCTTTTTTTTTAAATTAAGTTTTAGTTGTTGTTTTATATTAGCTTTTGCTTTCTTTTGTCTAAATATGCATTACATTTCAGTTTTTAATTTATTTATTATTATTTATTTAGTTCTGTCTGTCTGTCTATCTGTTTGTCTATCTATCTATCTATCTATGTCTGTCTATATATCTATCCGTCTGTCTGTCTGTCTGTCTGTCTATCGTTCATTTAGTCTATCTAAATTCAAATTCAAAATTGCTTTATTGGCATGACTGTACATAATACAATATTGCTAAAGCTTGGAATACATCGAATAATAATAAAGACATCGAAATAATAAAATATTCTAACATAACAAATTTAAATGTACAAATTAAATTAATTGTACTAATTAACAGTGTAACAAATTAGAATATGTGTGAACATTTGATAACACAGTGTTTTAACACACACACACACACACACACACACATTACTGAGGGTCACTGTGGTGAACAGTTGGGAAACATACTGAGGTCAGACACAATACACACATTACACACACACATTCACCTGCTGTCTCTCAGGCTGTGGCACATCCACGCTTATCTGGCAGCCAGTCCCTCTCCTAATATTATCTTTATACGTTCTATTTCAGTCATGACTGTAAAGTTCTTTATTAAGTTAGTGAATTTGTTTAAGTAGAGGTCTCTGAACTGTATTTGTGACAGTGAAGGAGGAAGTACTTCTCTGTCTCGATCTCTCCCGTCCTACAGTGAACACACACCCTTTGCTCTCGGGGTAACCAGCTCTTTCTATGTCTCGGTCTCGATGGCTAGACTGTGTTCACTGAGCCTGTACTTGCTCAGGATCCGTCTCTGCTTTGTGTCTCTCACACTCTGGAGATATTCTTCCAATTCATAATTTGATTTCAGAGTTCGATAGAATTGTAATTTACTTTGTGTTTTAGTTTCCTGATCCCAATGTTCCAAATATGTATTTTTAGGCTGTTTGATCATTTGGTTTATTTTGATGTTTGGGTGAGAAGCAGTGCTGGTCTGAGACTGGTTAGTGTTAGTAGAGTTAGTCAAGTTAGCACCAGCTGACTGGGGGGACTTTTTTCAGGGTTCAGTTCTTGGGTTGGTAATGCTTTAAAATGTAGCGATTCTGTGGGACTTGATTTTAGATGCATCCAAAATTTGAGGGATCTTTTTTGCATATTAGCAATCAATGGGAATCCGCCTAATTTTGCCCAAAATGCATTTTTGGGTGTTTTCCTTTGTAGTTTTAGAATAATTTTGCAGAATTCTGTTTGTAGGGCTTCTGTTGGATGTCCGTCACATCTAGTGTAGCTCTGATCACTGAGTGGACCCCAAACCTCACTTCCATACAGCACATCTATCTATCTATCTATCTATCTATCTATCTATCTATCTATCTATCTATCTGTCTATCTTATGAATAAGGAGCTTATCCAAGTGTATTACGCAACATGCTGTGACCATTCAGCCCTTATTCTACTCATTCTTCTCACACGCTACCTCATCTCACTCTCCTCAAACATTCCCAGCAATTACAGCGCAGGCCCATCCTGTCCCATGATCCTCTGCTCAACCACGTGTCATGCATCTCCCTCAAGCTTTATTGACCTCAACAAAACAAAAGCAGTCTCTCAGTCGGCACAGAAAAAGTCAGTGAATTGGTGTTCACAAAAAAGATTGTTAACTTACTTTCTTTTCTACTAATTTACTTTCAATGAAGCATCACCACATGTTGAATGAGGCTGTGTAAAGCACAAAGGGGGAAATATAAAGACTAAAGATTTTTTTAGGGAAGTCTTGCACACATGAAACCATGTCAATGTGAAAGAAAAAGGAAGGCTACACTCACCCACAAGCCCTCATGAGTAAATGCTCAGCCGCCGCCAAGCTTAAGAAAATTATTTAACATACCATTTGGCCAGACAACGCAAATGTCAGACCGAAAAGACATTGCAGAATGATGCATCAGCAGTGAGTGTCCATGAAATAGCCTTTCCTAACAAGAAAATTAATTTGTTGCATACCACATAGATGAAAATTTGACATTAACATGAGAATTTATGAGCGAGCTCTAAATCACAGAGAGCCGGCCGCACATTCAGAGGGAGATTTACACCAGGAATGGTAACAACACATCTGCTTTGATAGGGAACAGGCAGATTAATGCAAGCAAACTGAGAATTTCAACTGAGACAGGTCACCTTGGTTTTAATGATGTCCATCCTTCTCCCTATATTTATGGATGGTTTTGCTAAGGAAAAAACTGTTTTTCAGAGAACATCCCAAACAGAACTGGAATATGAGCTGTTGGTGGATTAATTTATTGTACAATATTGAGAAAAATGATTTATCATGCTTTTGTTTACTTGCTGTGGGATTGCATCATTAGGATTACGGTTAAAGCTTGTGGAGACTATTTTGCATCATAATCACTCAAAACGCTGCATCTCTTAATTCTTAAGAGATAATTCTTATGTTATGCTACAGGTTATGCAACACAGAACAAGAATGTTAATTATGCTACATGTAATACATACTAATATATAGTATGTATTACATATACATATATATATATATATATATACATATACACATATATATATATATATATATATATATATATATATATATATATATACACACAGTGCAATGCATAAGTTAATACACCCATGCTAAAGTTGACTAAAAAGAGGAATAAAAAATCATATTTTGGAAATTGAACTTAATGCCTTAATTTAAAAAATTAGGAAATATCCAACCTTTTAGGACACCAATTTTCTTTGTGAATGAATAATGTATCGTAAATAAATAAATGTTCTTCCTTAAAATACATGGTGCATAAGTGTGTACACCCCTATGTTAAATTCCCATAGAGGCAGGCAGATTTTTATTTTTAAGTATTTTTTAGGATACTATGCATCCTGATAAAGTTCCCTTGGCCTTTGGAATTAAAATAGCCCCACATCATCACATAGCCTTCACCATACCTAGAGATTGGCATGGGGTACTTTCCATAAGATCATCTCTCAATGCAAATCAAACTAGCTTTTAGGCTAACTGAAATAAAACCATGCCAATCTCTAGGTATGGTGAATGCTATGTGATGATGTGGGGCTATTTTAATTCCAAAGGCCAAGGGAACTTTATCAGGATGCATAGTATCCTAAAAATTAATTTAAAAAAAAATACTTAAAAATAAAAATCTGCCTGCCTCTATGGGAATTTAACATAGGGGTGTACACACTTATGCACCATGTATTTTAAGGAAGAACATTTATTTATTTACGATACATTATTCATTCACAAAGAAAATTGGTGTCCTAAAAGGTTGGATTTTTCCTAATTTTTTAAATTAAGGCATTAAGTTCAATTTCCAAAATATGATTTTTTATTCCTCTTTTTAGTCAACTTTAGCATGGGTGTATTCACTTATGCATTGCACTGTATATATATAAAATAGTGGCCAAAAGTGTTGTCCGACCTAAAAAAAAAACATCTTTACCCTTTTTTAAATTATTATAAAACATTTGTTAAAGCTTTTGTAAGCATATTGTGTAGTTGTGCTTGGAGTCAATTGTTTTATTTGTGATAACACAATGAAACGTCAACTTGTGCGGACATAATTTTTATAAATAAATATAAAATATTTCCCTCATATTTTGATTGCATTAATATCTTCTTATATTTGAAACATATTTATAGATGTATAAAATTTAAAATGTAAATTTAAACAATAATACCAATAATGATATGAACTTATTTAAATATTTCAATATACATATGAAACAGTTACAATGCAACAACTATGATGCAAAGCAGCAGCAAACACTTTCCACACAATACTGCGGCAGTACCATGGTGCAATAATGGCATCAGATACTATAATACCATAGTACCAAACTTTGAAATATATACCATGGTACAGAATGATTACCATATACAGTTTCATGGTATTTACATAGTTTCTCATTTAAAAAAGCAGAAAGATTTTCAATCGGATAGTAAATGCTGTCTGGAATCTGATCTTGCGTGATTTACTGAAACATTCGTCAAGGTCACGACGGCCTGTTCAAGTAGACATACAAAGAGAGGAAGTGCACTCCTTCCTTGAGCTTCTAATGAACTACAATGAATACAGAGAAAAACAGGCCTAATGTGTCAAGCAATTTCTGTGAAATATCAACCATCAATGTCTGATATTTTGCAACATTATACATTCCTGAATGTAATGGAAAATAGATGTTTTAGCAGAAAACAGAATTTGTATTTGGTCCTGTAGTGCTCTTAAAGTCCCGTGATCACTATGAAAGATCACTTTGAAAAAAAAAAAGTGTATTAACTTGCACAGATGAATTGTTCACCACAAGACACCTTTACATGTATGAAGGCATATTTAAGTACTCATTATATAATGAAAACCCTGAGTGTTCACCTGCATTTAGAGGAGGAGAAAAGAGCCTTTCCGGGTGGCGTGATGGAAGATCTGTAATTAAATTCTCAATGACACAGATGAATCGGGCCCTCTCTTTACTTTACAATATCCTCAGGGCTGGGAGGACTGGTGGCATTCCTTAACTACCTGATTTAATTAATGACAGTGTTTTGGAGCACATGGTGAGTTGAGATGGGTGTTTCAGATAAGTATGCACTGGTCAGTATTGGATATTTAATTGTGCATTTTCATTTCATAGATTACATTTTCCATCATCTAACATTAACTTGAAGTTAATCTTTAAAAATCTTAAAATCTTAAATCTTAAAAACAACGTATTATTTCCATGTTTTTTTTGCCACAAATTTACATTTTTGCTATGTACGGAAAGCACATACTCTTTCCCCCTCTCTTTTCGCAATTAGAGATGCTGCTGCTGAACACTGTTGAGACACACAGACTCAGGTAATTCATACATGTTTGATCTCTCTTTCTCTTTCTCTCTCTCTAATAACTGCATTATTATGCCATTAAAGGGGTGGTATAATGCCCTTTTCAGATATTATTTATGCTCAAACAGCAACATTACACACTAACTAAAGTTAGAAAAGTGAAATCATATTCAACAACCCCTTTAATGGCTCAAGCCTTTGTTACTGCTCTAAATGTTTTGGAATTAGCAACGGACCTACACACAAGTCCTACACACAAGAGTGTTTTAAGGACAAAAACCTGAAAAATGTCTTGAAATACAACATGGTGACCGTGGGGAATAATTGACTCGGGTCTGTTGAATTATTAGAAAATAATGCCCATCCGCTTCACCTCGTGGCCGCGATACCACCTTGGGTGTGCATTCTTTTCTAATAATTCAATGGCCCGTCATCAATTATTCCTTACTTTATTTACACAAAACAGTATAGCAAAAAATTTAATAGCTATTGGCTATTTATTGAAATAGTAATCAACAGAATTTTAATACTGATGCAATTTAATATTGATTGCTTCCAAAAATGGAAGTCTATACTTGCAGCTACCCGAGTAAAATAAAATTATTCCTTTGTGTAAAATATTATTTTAAACAATTGAGTTTTATGATATTTACTGTGTTAAAAGAAAGAGATTTACTTGACTTACTATTAAAAATTAACATACAAATAATAGGCCTACACTTTGAACTCGACTTTTCCACAGGATCTTAAACTAAACTCACTTGATCTAATCATTAACTTGAATAATTAAACTGCACTAAAACATGCGCTGTCCTCTCAAGACCATGGGCCTCTCAAGCGCCCATACAATCAATCCAGCTCCCTCTGTTAGGAAGGTAAAGGCATCTTTGTCCTCTGAAAGAGTGTGAATGAGAGAGGGCACCTGATCACAAAGGACATCTGGGCTGGGAAACCCCATACGTCTCATGGGATCAGTAGTTCTGAATGCCGGTGGCCTAGCAACCACATTCCGATAAGATATCCCCGGAAACGGCCATAAACCTGCTGCCAGGTGAAGGCTAACCTCATCTCTGCCTCAATAAAACACTCTCAATCCAATACACACACTTATAAACAAACAAATCACAGAGGAAATTCCAAAGTCCACCACAAAGGCATTTGATTCCCAAGTAAATGAGGGCTCTGACTGGACTTTTGAGTGCTGTTCAAGAATATTTGAGAAGCGGAAAATTCCTAACGCTGTTTGTGAGGAATGCGTTACATTCTAGCCTCCACGCAAGGTCATTATTCCACTGTGAATCAGAATGTGTCAAGTGTGGCCACTTTCTACTTACAGTTAGCCGAGTTGAGGACTATTCAGACAAACAAAAGAGAACAAAGAAAGGTCATTAGGGTTAAGCATGAAATTTCCGAGAGGTTTTACTGAAAAGGATGTGGAAACCTTTTTTACCTTTGTCCTGGAGCACTACAGAGACATAATATACAATAAAGGGATAGCTATGACTTCCTTTCTTCCATGGAATACAAAAGAAGATATTTTGTGTGCGTTTTTTTTTTTTTTTCCATACAATAAAAAATCAATGGGATACAAAGTTGACCCCATTGACTTTCATTATTTAGACAAAAACAATCAAAACATTCTTTAAAATATCTTTGTGTTCCACAGAAAAAAGTCATACAGGTTTTGAGGGTGAGTAAGGCTACGTTCACACTGCAGGCTGAAACAACCCAATTCCGATTTTTTTGCCCCTATGCGACCTGTATCTGATCTTTTCATGACAGTCTGAACGACACAGATCCGATCTTTTCAAATGCGACCCAGGCCACTTGGGTATCTGGTCCCAAATCCGATACATATCCGATCTTTTGAAATGCGACTTCAGTCTGAACGGCCAGGTCGCATGTATCCGACCCGCACGTCATTGATACGCGAAAAACGTCATAATTCTGCGTTGAAGTAGTCGTCGGTTTGAAAACGGACTGCATATTCGTCGAGCTGAGGTAAATCTGCCGAACGGGTCGACCTCGACGAGCCCGTTAATTAAAAAAATAAATAAAAGCCCACGGCCACCATCATTATATATGACTAACGTTATGTTAACTTATTTATGCTGATATTAGATAGGTCAGCGGCTGCTGTCTGGCTCTTGTGTAACGGTCGCTGCGCGCGCTCGTGTGTGTGTGTGTGAGAATCACAGTTAGTTGAAGTTTAGCTACTTCCGCAAACAACAAGTGACGTCGTTGACCGTTGAGTACTCTTCTGCGCATGCGGGTCACTTCTGGGTCATTTCACGTTCACACAGGAGATCACAAAAGGTCGCATTTAATTGGAAATGTGAACGGCCTTGCAAAAAAATCAAATTTTTTCAAAAAATCGGAATTGAGCATTAAGCCCTAATGATGACAATTTTCATTTCTGGGTGAACTGTCCCTTTAAAAGAATATGTATGCACAAGACTGAATTTAAATTTTGAAATAAAAATATAAGGAACTAAGGAACAGAAGGAACTACGACAGAAAAAGGGACAGTGAGAGATCTGTAGGCTTTTGTTCTCACATGCGATCAGTTTCTTGAAATATTCCCGTTATGAAACAGAAGGCTTTGTTGGTTCCCTTTGAGACTAATAAGACAATGTGAGCGCTCTAAAAATTCACCAGATGTACCGTGCGTGTGTCCTACATTACTCATTATTGCTTGAGAATGAGCTGCAAGCGTACACTTAAAAACAGTCATTAAAGGAGTTGAGAGCGCCATTAGTCGCAAACATAAAAGTCCTCAGCTTCGTTTCAAACGCTACAGCTGCATCCCTCATTCAGCAAGACAGTGTGGACAAATCTGTCTTATCAAAATCCCAAAAATAGACATCTTCTTCACCCTTCCTTACTCTGACAGCCTGGAGAGAAAGAGAAAGAAACGGGAAGAGACGCATAAAGAGAATGAGAGAACGCATTTCTCCTGGCACGTGATGCTGTGACCAAAAAAAAAAGAGCCCCATCGAGGGCAGCTGGCATGGTAGAACCGCTGGAAGGCGAAAACAGGAAAAAGCAAGGTAAGAGGTGCCAACATGGGTGCTGTTGGCATCAGAGAGACAACTAAAGTGCCAATATAGATATCTCACTATAACAAACACTGAAAGGTCTAACAAACCTTGAGGCTAAACATTCACAAGAAACATCTTTAGTGACAAACAAGCTTTTATTCTTCACACACTTGATGCAAAGGAATATTCCAGGTTCAGTGCAAGTTAAGCTCAATCGTACAGAGCCCCGCACTTGATATGTGGAGGGCAAAATCATATATATCATTGGCCACAAATTAAGAATTTGTATTTATTCCCTCATTTTACTAAATTGTGCACACAAAATATAATAATTCATTCCCTCGATTTAGTAAATGGTGGCCACATTGTATTAATTCGGTCTCTCGTTTTTATTTAACTAAACGAGGGAACAATTTAGTAAAACGATTTGTTAATTCATGGCCACGATTATACATATTTTTTCCTGCATGTCATGCACGGGGCACCGTACAATCAACAGCATTTGTTTTTAAAGAACATAATGCCACAAATTCTGTCAATTGAACCCAGAATATTCCATAAAAAAGAGAGAAATTTAATTATTCCCATCCATGACTGCAAAGTGTTAATTAAAAGGAATAGTTCTAATTTGAAAAACATCCCCCAAGTCTAGACACATTAGGGGTTTGATGACCCTGAGCATATTCTTACTATGAGTGTACATTTGCTATTTGCAGCAAGCAGAAGTGGTCATGGAGTTCTTGTGAACTCTGTGTTAACCTATATACCTAGTTTATACCCTTGAATGAACACAGAAAAGGAGTCAACAAGGGCCTTGTTTTGAATAGAAATGAAGCTGAAATTAACTGGTTATGAGGTTGAATTTATGTCACATCAAGATGTTTCAGGACAGGTTTGAGCTCAACGATGGTAAAACCGGGCAATTTGTTCTCATATTGGAATATACATATGTACCGTGCGTGTGTCCTACATTACTCATTATTGCTTGAGAATGAGCTGCAAGCGTACACTTAAAAACAGTCATTAAAGGAGTTGAGAGCGCCATTAGTCGCAAACATAAAAGTCCTCAGCTTCGTTTCAAACGCTACAGCTGCATCCCTCATTCAGCAAGACAGTGTGGACAAATCTGTCTTATCAAAATCCCAAAAATAGACATCTTCTTAGGAAGGGGTTTGATGACCCTGAGCATATTCTTACTATGAGTGTACATTTGCTATTTGCAGCAAGCAGAAGTGGTCATGGAGTTCTTGTGAACTCTGTGTTAACCTATATACCTAGTTTATACCCTTGAATGAACACAGAAAAGGAGTCAACAAGGGCCTTGTTTTGAATAGAAATGAAGCTGAAATTAACTGGTTATGAGGTTGAATTTATGTCACATCAAGATGTTTCAGGACAGGTTTGAGCTCAACGATGGTAAAACCGGGCAATTTGTTCTCATATTGGAATATACATAAACATGAATGAGATTTGAGAACTATGGTGAAGGGTAAGATTTTTAGCAATTAAAATGGCGTAAATTGTGTGGCTTCAGAAGGCTTGGAATATAGCGCAAAAGTCATCAGACTACTTTAATGGTTCTCTTTGGAGCTTGACTTCTCCAAAATAGCTTTAAATTTACAAATGAAAGCTAGTTTGTCCACTAAACTTCCATTTGAAGCTAAACATTCAGGTTTTGTCCTTAGAAGGACCTTAGATAAACGCTCTGACCTGCTCTAAACTCATCCTGTATACTTAGGAACAGTAAGGAGGTGAATACTCAAAAAACACCTTCCTTCCTCCAAAATAAAAGTTGTTGTTGTTGATGTTTGAGGCCTGCGATTCCCATTATGAAAGGGACAAACAGCTGCTGGCTTAACTTAATATTTGTGTTCAATAGTGGCAAATATTTAAACACAAACAAGGGTGTACTGCCTGTTAATGTGACAAATGCACTGTTATAATAAGAAATAGGGAGTGAATCTATTCACAAACACTCACACAGCGTGAGACAGAGTGGCATCATGTTGGTATCAGTGGTGTTGTCTTACAGGGCAGTCAGTACACTGCTAATGAATAGAGGGGCTTGTCTATGTGAGTGTCTTTTGAGACACAAAGGCTCTAGAGCATTACAAACAAGCTTATCGCAATCAAAAATATGCATTTGATACCAGGCTGAATGTATTAAAGCATACAAAATGAACATGACACAATGCTTGCATAACTAACATTTGTTGACATATTTCCTATTAAGGTCATCACGGTACCAAAATTTCACTAGTCAGTACCATTACCAGTAAAATTTCACGGCTCTCTTTACCAATTTTGGGAGTGTACTTACAAGCATGAAAAACTAAACTTGTATTCAGATTGTGAATGGGTAATGAACAGAAAGCAAGAGAAGTAATCACAAAGGCTGCCAATCTCTAAAACTCACTACGTTATAATAAAAAAGCTATTTTAATTGTACAATGAATCATTTATTTACATTGTATTTACACTATGTTGGTTATAATGAAAGGATTGAAGGAAACAAAGGTTCAGAGGTGTTTTCAGATTCTGAACAACTTACTAGCACCTCTGATACAGTGAGGAAAATAAGTATTTGAACACCCTGCTATTTTGCGAGTTCTCCCACTTAGAAATCATGGAGGGGTCTGAAATTGTCTTCGTAGGTGCATGTCCACTGTGAAAGACATAATCAAAAAAAAAAAAAAATCCAGAAATCACAATGTATGATTTTTTAACTATTTATTTGTATGATACAGCTGCAAATAAGTATTTGAACACCTGAGAAAATCAATGTTAATATTTGGTACAGTAGCCTTTGTTTGCAATTACAGAGGTCAAACATTTCCTGTAGTTTTTCACCAGGTTTGCACACACTGCAGGAGGGATTTTGGCCCACTCCTCCACACAGATCTTCTCTAGATCAGTCAGGTTTCTGGGCTGTCGCTGAGAAACACGGAGTTTGAGCTCCCTCCAAAGATTCTCTATTGGGTTTAGGTCTGGAGACTGGCTAGGCCACGCCAGAACCTTGATATGCTTCTTACAGAGCCACTCCTTGGTTATCGTGGCTGTGTGCTTCTGGTCATTGTCATGTTGGAAGACCCAGCCTCGACCCATCTTCAATGCTCTAACTGAGGGAAGGAGGTTGTTCCCCAAAATCTCGCAATACATGGCCCCGGTCATCCTCTCCTTAATACAGTGCAGTTGCCCTGTCCCATGTGCAGAAAAAAAACCCAAAGCATGATGCTACCACCCCCATGCTTCACAGTAGGGATGGTGTTCTTGGGATGGTACTCATCATTCTTCTTCCTCCAAACACGTTTAGTGGAATTATGACCAAAAAGTTCTATTTTGGTCTCATCTGACCACATGACTTTCTCCCATGACTCCTCTGGATCATCCAAATGGTCATTGGCAAACTTAAGACGGGCCTTGACGTGCTGGTTTAAGCAGGGGAACCTTCCGTGCCATGCATGATTTCAAACCATGACGTCTTAGTGTATTACCAACAGTAACCTTGGAAACGGTGGTCCCAGCTCTTTTCAGGTCATTGACCAGCTCCTCCCGTGTAGTTCTGGGCTGATTTCTCACCTTTCTTAGGATCATTGAGACCCCACGAGGTGAGATCTTGCATGGAGCCCCAGTCCGAGGGAGATTGACAGTCATGTTTAGCTTCTTCCATTTTCTAATGATTGCTCCAACAGTGGACCTTTTTTCACCAAGCTGCTTGGCAATTTCCCCGTAGCCCTTTCCAGCCTTGTGGAGGTGTACAATTTTGTCTCTAGTGTCTTTGGACAGCTCTTTGGTCTTGGCCATGTTAGTAGTTGGATTCTTACTGATTGTATGGGGTGGACAGGTGTCTTTATGCAGCTAACGACCTCAAACAGGTGCATCTAATTTAGGATAATAAATGGAGTGTAGGTGGACATTTTAAAGGCAGACTAACAGGTCTTTGAGGGTCAGAATTCTAGCTGATAGACAGGTGTTCAAATACTTATTTGCAGCTGTATCATACAAATAAATAGTTAAAAAAATCATACATTGTGATTTCTGGATTATTTTTTTTTAGATTATGTCTCTCACAGTGGACATGCACCTACGATGACAATTTCAGACCCCTCCATGATTTCCAAGTGGGAGAACTTGCAAAATAGCAGGGTGTTCAAATACTTATTTTCCTCACTGTAGGCTATTGCATTCACATGCTCAATGGATATGATTGTGATTGGCTACAAAGCTCAACGCATGTAAAAACATGGTGTAAATAGAAACCTTTGACACTCAGAGAGCGCTTAAAAACACGAATGAGAGAGTTTGATAAAAGCATCTATCAGCGGGTATCGAATATACCCCTGAACTCTGTACTAACGGTCAACATTTTTTTACCGACAGTTATAATGTAAAATAAAAATAATAATATTAATACTTTTTTTCTTAAATACGTAAAAAAACTTTTTTTTTACAGTGAAATATTATATTATAAATATTTTTTTTATTTTATGGTGTGATATTTGTTTTAGTAATAATATGTTTTATTATTAGCATTATTTAGTCAATATTGATTTATAATCAAACATTTTTGGCCAAATTGTACAGCACAGCAAACCAGCTATTCAAATGAAAAATCTGAAAAAGAAAAAAATAATCACAAATTGAATTGCAAACAAAACGAGTCATCAATATTTTCCATCTAATTTCCCATGAAGAAAAAATGTATTAAATGCATCTATGTCTAAAATTGACGGGACAAAAGTCAATGTTTATATTTAAACAAAACACTAAGGATATTTTCTCTCCACAAATCACATCACACATGTCTCAAAGGGTCGAATGAAAAGCTTCACAGTGCAAATTGATGTACATTGATGTTCATGCAAGGCTGTACAGTTTTACACTACAGTACTAAAACCATTTCTAACTCAAGTTTCTAACCATTTCAGATTCAAGCAATCATGTCTTCTTTGGGGTTTTCTGTAACTGACTGATTAAAAACAGTCTAAAGCCCTTTCATAGTTAAGAAGGATTATGCATGTCTTCTGCCAAAGCTGAGACTGTCTTGCCTGTTCAGTTGCTGACCAGTAACCTTATACACTGAATATCGGCTGTGATGTAAATAAGAGACCCTCTTTCAATGGAAGGGTGTATGTGTATGCACTGAAAGAGACTTACACTTTAATATTCACAGCACACTTTTCATTTTCATTAAATAAGATATGCAGAGCCACGCAGGCGGAAAAAAATGTCACTGTCTCTCACACTCATCAGGTCCATGATAGGACCCTTTATCAAAGCTGCCAGACTAAAAAAAAAAAGACAGATAATAGAGCCAAAGAATGAGTCAGCTGCTTTTTAATAAAACATAGTGGGCAATGTAAATTGAAAAGCACAGCTGTTCTCGGAGTAACAACATCACGTCTTCCACTTTGCAGCAAGACACTATAAGGAAAGTATTCAGGTCCATGAGCACACTCTTAAAAATAAATGTCTTTATTGGTATTTGTGGTTCCACAAAGAACCTTTAACATCCAGTTCTTTATAGTGGAAAAATGTTCTTTAGATTATTCCAATGTTCTAAAAAGTGGTTCTTTTAAGAACTCTTCACTGTTCTTTGAGGAACCCAAAATGGTTATTTTATGGCATTGCTGTGAAAACCCCCTTTTGGAACCTTTATTTTTAAGAGTGCAGTATAATATGACATTGATGCGTTTTGATGAGCAAAAAAAAACATGGCTTGTTTGGATTTGGTAGTTTTAACATCTAATTAAAGGACCAGGAAATACATTGCCATTTTTTAAAGTATCCAAAAAATAAATTGTTTCATCATTTATTTAACTTCATGAAGGTTAGAAAACTGTATGAAGTTAGGCACAATGTCTTTACATTTCGGATGAATTATTCCTTTAATACCCATTATTCAAATCATCTAGCAGTTTTGTTATGCTACACTCAATATAACGGTTTTCACAGCGATACCAGTGAAGAACCATGGTAAAAACTATTTGAGGTTTCCCAAAGAACCTTTCAGTGAACAGTTGAACAACAAAATATTTTTTTTCTTAATGTGAAGAACATTTTAATAATCCGAAGAACCTTTTTCCACTATAAAGAATCTTACAATGTTTTGTTGCATTGAGGTTCTGCATTGAACCAGATGCCAATAAAGAACCTTTATTTTTAAATGTGTAATGCAAAAATGCCTGCTGGAGGGAACACCACAAAGCCACATTAGAGGAGTTTTTCCCACATAAAGGGTACGTTTACACGACACTGATGTACTAAAAACAGAAAGGTTTTTCCTTTCCGTTTTTCGCATATAGACGACAACATTGTCAAAACGATCCCCGTTCACACGGATCTGCGAAAACGACTAAAAAAGCTGTATTATGGATGCCTGGCGATGTCACTTTGTAAAGAAACACTACGCGCCTATAGACTGAACACGTAATACACACGTGCATGACATCACAGTTTTCACAAATTGCCATTTTTGTAGTTTACACGGAGTGGATAACAGTACCGTTTTCAAAAACTTGCACTTTGAAACCCGTTTTCAAATGTTTGCGCTTTCAGGCGCCAAAAACACAGTTGTCACAAATGAACAAACACAACGGCCAAAACGTATAAAAAGTTTTCCGGTTTTAGTTGAAAGCGGTGTCACCCTATAAATCAAGGTGAAGGGCGCTCCAAGCCAATTCCCAAAAAATACTAACATAGGACTTGCAGGAAGCCCAAATGAATTAAAGTGCCAGCTGAGAATGACTAATCACACCAGTCACATGACCTCATGCCATAAAACGTTCCTGTAGCTCAAACAGTAGAGCTTGGTGCTTGCAACACCAAGGGCATAGGTTCGATTCCCAGGGAAAGCAAGAACTGATAAAAATTTAAAATGTGTACCTTGCATGCGATGCTTTGGATAAAAGCGTCTGCCAAATGCATAAATGTAAATGTAAAACCATGCATTCCACTGATAAACACTACAGCAGGCAAAAACATTGTTCCAATCCACAGTGTGATCAAATGCAAAAAAACCCCTCTTTCTCACTGTTGACAGGAACAACAGAGAGGAACAGAAACATGACCACAGAGCGTCAATAAATTTTTTTATACTGTAAGTGTCACAATAAGGGTGGGGTCCTAGAGTTGAGTTGAAATTCACAACAATTTCATACATCAGCTTAGTCTCAAGTGTGGATGCAAACAATAAGGGGAATAACACAAATGAAAATAAGCTTACAGGGTTGTTTCATTGGAATCTTTTTCTCTCGTGTGTCTGTACTGTAAGTCTCGCCTACACACTAAAGCCCAACAGTTCAGTGAAAACTCTTACAATGCATTCTTTGTACGCATTCAACCAGTGTGAAAAGTACCTTGTCTAACCTACTTTCTTATCTCTTTCCCCATTGACCAGTATGCAAAAATTTGGTTAGTGGGGAAAAAGGGGGTTGTGAATACTGGGTCTTGACCACCTTGTTAAAGTCACCATTAAATCAAAATGGACAATTCTTGCTTTTTTTAATGGAATATTTACATTTTTATTATAAATTATTTATCCATTCACATCATGTTCATGTTTTAATTCATGTCCCCTGATCTTCTATCAAACTAACTTCCACTCCCTCTTGCAGCAACATCTCTTCTCTGACGCTCGTTGTGTTTATATTTCCACAGCATGAAGGTAAGATCTTACGGATTTATGAATGAAAAGCTTGGGTTAGGCTACACTTTATTTTAAGGTGTCATTGTTACAGTGTAATTATATATTGAAGTACTGTAATATTAATTACCAACATGCAGCCTACTTACTATAGGGTTTGGGTAGGATTAGGATTTGGTTGAGGGTTAGTTGCATGCAATTATGCATAATTAACTGTAATTACTATGTGTAACACATGTAACATATGTAACAAGGACACTGTAAAATAAAGTTTTACCAAAGCTTGTTTTAAAATCTTCCCAGTCTACTGACATTTGTTAAGGCATCAGCTTCAAACATTACAATGCTCAAGATAACTTTCGTTAACTCTACAACAAGTAAATCCACTTCACCAGCTAATTACCCTTCGACAGCAATTCCATAGAAATATACAGAGACACTGCAAAAACGGAAGTTCAAACACAAAATTCTAAAGATGGCGCATGGCAGCATACTTGTTCAGGGCGGCGCCATGACAGGTATGAAAGCTAGGCTGTGAGGAATAGACTTTAATAGCAACCGCTGTAAAAAGCTGTATAAAGCTCCTGGATAACTTACAATTTTCCACATCTCATATTTGTCAGGAGTTTGTATACTGAAATTTATTGGAAAGATATGTTTGCAGTGTTTGGTCAGCAGAACAATCTAAAAACATTAAATAGTTGTACAACCCACTAAAGAGATGTATGTCACAGGCACAGCCTCGCTTTCATTCCCGTTAAAAACCAAAGATGGCGCTGCTGTGAATAAGGTCTAAAGCAAACGACAAACTTCCAACGGTCCAATCAACTCCTGATTGACAAAATCAAGTTAATGCCTAATTTTTTTGTGTGTTTGTTTAAGAAGCCTGTGATATATGTGACAATAGGAAAAAAAGACAATTTCAACTTCCGTTTCATGCCGATTTAAGGCTTAAAAGTTGTAAATAAAATAAAATAAAAAAGGTTGGATGGATGTATTTTCTTTCATGGGTGAAGTACAGTCGACCAAACACAGTTAACTTTTTGAAGCAATTATTTTTTTCGTTGCAATAATTAGCGGTATTTGACGGGTTCGGCTAACCCTTTTCGTTTCGTGGGGTTTTAAGACGTTTTGAATGCGCTTCCTGAGTGAACGCTAGGATATTTTCGTCTGCCACTGAATATGAACGTATTTGTGGACGTTTAAAGATGGAAACCAATTGATGACAATTCAAAACAAACCTGTTGAAACGCACTCGATCCAGAAGCGGTTTGGGTGTGATTGTGCAATCGGACCGAAACCAGCATCACAAAAGAAACAGGATGTCCATTGACGTTCATGAAAACACGAGTCTAGACGTCGATGCCCTATCTGATCACAAGTCCCCTTTTCCATAAAACCCCACATCTGAATCAGTATTACACTATAGCCTATATATGAAACGCATGCTGAATGTCAACATGCAAACATGCAACACGTTTATATTGCGACACGTCCATGCTGACATGCATTATTTTAACACCCTCGTTTTACTTGAACGGGGGAAACCCTGGAGCTCACCATCTGTGCTGTTCATGCACATTTTGCATGATTATAATGTTTTCAATTTTCCAATTGTAACCATATGCAGCCTAAGATAGGCGATACACGCGTCGCTTACCTTTAAACTGTAAGGAGTGGCTTGTTTTAATTCTCACAGTTCCTGATATGGATTCACCGGGGTTGTAGACCACTTTGCTATTAGTGAAAGTAATCTCGAATTCCTGAAGCTTCCCCATGTCTTTCAGAAGCACCACTCACACACTCACGGAGGACGAGATCGTCGGTAAAACTACGGGTGAAAGCGTCCAGCTTCACGTCCCACCTGCGGCTCTCATTCTCTCCGCCCATCCACGAGCGCTGACGTCATCGGGATTGTCAGTCAGGCTCCCCCTGTTCTTTATGATCCTCGAGGTTGTTTCAAATGATCGTCTAACAGCCTATAATGTATTTAATATTTTGATGCTGATGAACTTTCTAGAAAATTGCCACGAAAAAACCCAAATCATTATCATTCCAAAAGATTTTAACAAGTCAAAAACAAATGTCTGTGATGATGTCAGTTTTCATAATTTCTTTGGGGGGAAAAAGTTTATATAATTTTCAACAGCAGAAATTTTATTTAATTACTAGTATTGATAAACATGTTCAGTTACACCTTGAAATACACCTTGAATAGGCTACATACACTGTAAAAATATATATGATCAATAAGTTATGACAACATATGTTTTTACATCGCTTTAACTCATTAAATTAAATGAAGCAATTTTAAACTTTTTATTTATACAAGTTATACAAAATTCAACATTTTTTAAGTCGAAAACATTTTTATGTCTTCGTCCTGTGTGAGACATAAGCCCACCTTTTTAAGTCAGTTTAATGTAATTTAAGTTGAAATGACTGAAAGATGTACATTGATTGTACTTAAAAATTTAAGGCAGCAACCTCTTGCATGGGGTGAGCATTTTTCCCAATAATGCGGATGAAAACTGAGTGAAAACTGAGTTAAGTGAAACACAGTCAGTAACAGATTGTCTCAATATAAACCCTCCCACAACCCATATTTAATATATTAAATCAAAACTACTTTAAAAAATAAGCAGATTTTATGATAAATAATATTCAGTAAAATCAATTTTATTCCAAAATAAATTTTAAGAACTTTTAATGAGACTTTCTTGTTTACATTCTCTGTTACACCAAGCTCCACTGACAGCATGTTCATTATAAAATATGTGTATCCAAGAAATGATTTTATCTCTGTTGTAATTCTTATGTATTTTTGAGTAACTTAATTGAGTTTGACAAACAAAAAATGAGTGTCACGTCATTGACCCACATACTGCTGTGATGTAAATGTGCAACCTGCATGTGCTTTCTCCATAAACCAACAAGTAGCCTATCAGCAGAACACAGCAGAAATCCACAGCGACACAAGCGTTTATAAAAATGAACAGACATCCCTTCTGCCATTGTTCTGGGAATAATAAATTCACCTCATGATGGGGACTGGACTGAACACACTCCTGCGCTCCACACATCACTCATCTGCTGAAAATAGAAGCCACTTTAAATCCATCTCCTGTGCTTGCAGACATCAGCATTTAGTCTTATTCTGAGAGGTCTACTTTGTGCAGTCCAGATTCAGTTATAGGGCTAATGGAGAAAAATAGCAATTTTATTAAAACCATTCGAATGAATGAGTTTTAAAACAATTATTTCAAATTGGCATTTGTTCGCAATATAAGATAAGAGGTAGAAAGTCTAACCCACATCAGCGTCTAAGATTTATTGTAGGGCCTATCGGCATCTACATCTATATATTGCCTAAGTTACATTACAAGTATTATAATATGAAACAGTAATTTTAGTTTTAGAAAGTTAATGCTTTAAACAAACAAAACGTCAAAATTGAATAAGGAAACATTAAATAGGCCTATTTTTGAAAAAAACAATAGCCTATTAATATAATTTGCCAATTTTATTCTGAGGAAGGGCTACATATTATCTTGTTTAATGGATGTTTAGACATTTTTTATGAAAAAACAAAACAAAACAAAAAAACACTGAGATATTGATTAATAGAGCTGCGTTATTAAAACGTGAATAAAAAGGTTTCTCCTCGGGAATCTTTTCCACAAAACAGGTGATTACAAATTCTTGCCTATTACGCCCTCTTATGGACAGCAAAAAGAACAGCAATCACACCAAGGGACATTTGTGTGCATGTAACAAAGATTTGAGATAATGGGTAACACTTTACAATAATCTCTCATTAGTTAACTTTAATGCAATGAGTAATTTGTGTGTGTGTGTGTGTGTGTGTGTGTGTGTGTGTGTGTGTGTGTGTGTGTGTGTGTGTGTGTGTGTGTGTATTTATTCATCTTTGTTAACGTTTGTTTATAAAACTGTTCAACTGTTCATTGTTGGTTCATGTTAGCTCAGTTCTATTAAATAATATTAATAAAATGTTGAAAATTAACAAATGCTTTAGAAGTATTTTTCATTGTTAGTTCATGTTAACTAATGTAGTTAGCTAATTTATGAAACTTTTGTAAGTGTAGGCTAACTATTGCAAGTGTTACCAGATAATGTTTTATTATGGTCACTCATCAGTGATAGAATTCAAGCCAAGTTTTGGTTTATATATTGTTTTATTTTTTTGATCTTTATTTTTATTTATTTTTATTTTTATTCTAAAAATGTAAAGAATTAAGATAAATGTATGCAATATTAAATGAGTATTCATTCTAACATTGTAAACAACCATTATTTATTGTCTCCAAAATTCCATTATTTCAGTTGTGGAATTCAATTCATTATTTCAATTATTTCAAACTCCCTCCTCTTCCAGCATGCAAGTGCGGGCCATTGCGCAGGTCACGGCATATGGGTCACAGTTGGCGGCAGGACGGCGGTCCTCAAAATAACCACATTTTTTCTGAGCCACATGTAGGGGGATACGAACACTCGCCCCGCGGTTAGCAACACCTACTGAGAAATCAGTGATGCTGGAGAACACACGAAAACCCGTGAGGCGACGCTTGTTATCTTCTCCACCGTGTGGGTCGTAGACTCGAATATGCTCTGCATGACGCTTACTCAGTTTCTCGATGGCTTTCTCAATGTGCCTGATGAGAGGAGGACGATGGAGGTTAGATGACATGGCAATAACACTGTAACACAACTCACACTCTCTCTTTTATAGATGTCTTTAGTGTCTCTGACTTTTATGATTGTGTGTGTGTGTGTGTGCATAAGTGAGTACATACTCAATTCCTCCTTCTTCTCTCATTTGCTCTGTGCTCACATTGATGTGGCAACCGGCTCCGTTCCAGTCTCCCGTCATGGGTTTTGGATCCAGGGTGGCCACCACTCCGAAATCTTCACACACCCTGTGTAGCAGGAAACGTGCCATCCACAGATGATCTCCCATCTCAATTCCTTCACATGGACCCACCTGGAACTCCCACTGCAGAGAGAGTAAACTATCCTCACTGCCCATCCAGTACATACATAATAGAGATCTACAGATTTTTGTAAATAAATAGTGTCTACTGTATCTCTAATACCTAATAACTTCATGGTAGTTACCTGAGAGGGCATGACCTCTGCGTTAGTGCCACAGATTTTGATGCCAGCATAAAGACAGGCTTTATAATGACAATCCACAATGTCTCTGCCAAAGGCTTTGTCAGCACCAATACTGTAGTGATACAGACCTGACAAAATAAAAAAAATTGTGATTAAGAAAAAGCCTTACAGGACATAAGCCATAAAAGACTTTGGTACATACCATGGGCGAGGCTAGCCCCTTTTTAGGGGTGCTTCAGCACCCCTAAAAAGAAGCTCAGCACCCCTAAAACTTGGAGTAAGAAATGTTGTTATTCTAAAATTTTTGTTCGTCTTTGACAAGGTTAAATAATGTTCTTCATCTTCAATCCGCAGCAGCGCCAAGCAGAGCGCAGGTCAGAAACAGAGGCGTGTGTGTGTGGTGTTTGTTCATCTGAGCCTCATTGGTCTTTCACTTCTCGTCAATGTCAGAATATTTGAGATGACCAATCAAATCAAAGTAGGCGGGCTTTATGTTCACAGAAGCTGCTGAGCGCGAATTTTACATGGAATTTTAGCAGCACGACTGACGCTTCAGTTTATAGTGCGAGTTAAGATGTAAGTAGCTAAACTAAATTTTTTATATTTGACAGTTTTTTAGGTCATAAATGTTAAACGAATGACAAAAATAATTAGAAAACTAATAAACTTTTGTCTATTCTCGCCATTTTGAGCTGAAAATAGGCCTATATAACGTGTGTAATTATGTCATTGTGAGGGGACAAGAAACATTGACAAAGCCGTTTTCATAGGCACAAGATTAATAATGCATGTGTACATGTTGAGAATTAATATAATACAATTTGTAGCCTTCAGTAAATTAAAAAAGTTCAGCTTTAGGAGGGGAATTAGAGACAGGGCAAGATCAGGAGACTGAGAGAAAAAGACAGAGTGATGGAGATGAGGAAAGAGCGGGTTTTAAATATATTTCTTATCCTTTTTTGGCCTTCAAACGTCTTGAAATGCACATATCAGAGAAATAAAAATGTTTAACCCCATAACAACCTCAAATGTATGACCTCTTTGATTATAAAGCCCTGTCTACGGCCATGTATTAGGACTAGATCAATAATGAATGTGTACATATTGTGAATGAATTTAATAAACTTAGTTACCTAGCTTTCCTGGTAGCTTTGTCTGAGAAAATGATTCATAAATCAACCTACCAGTTGACCCTATGTTTACTTTCTTCACTGACAGACAAAAATGAAAAGCCTATATCAGTCAAAGCTCAGCTTTAGGAGGGGAAAAGACAGAGCAAGATAAAAACAAAGAGAAAAAGAGTGTGATGCTGATGAGGTGTGAAAATAAACAGCTGCCCGCACATGGTTTTAAAGCTGTTGTTATCCAATTTTTTTGGCCTTCAAAACATCTTAAAATGCACATATGTAGATCAGAGAAATCAAAATTTTCTCGGGGGAGCATGCCCCCGAACCCCCCTAAATACCTCACATTTAGGACCTCAGTGATTCTAAAACCCTGCCATATGCATGTTACTGGATGAATGAATGAAACTAGTTAATAATGAGCATTAGACCATAAACTAACTTTTTTTTTTTCCTCATTGGGGGCTGAGCCCCCCTAAAATTAAAATCCTAGAATCGCCCCTGGTACATACTAAGTAAAACTTAACCAATATCTGTCCCTCAGCACCTTAAAGGTGTGGTATAATGCCCTTATCACAAGATGTCAAATAAGTCTCAGATGTCCCCAGAGTGTGTATGTGAAGTTTTAGCTCAAAATACCTCACAGATATTTTTTATATCATGTTAAAATTGTCACTTTTTGAGGGTGAGCAAAAACGTTCAGTTTGTGTGTGTGTGTCCCTTTAAATGCAAATGAGCTGCTGCTCCCGGCACAGAGGGTGGAGCTTCAAGAGCTTGTGTGTTAGCATCTTCGATTACCTCACACAGACACACACTGAGAATTTCAAAATCTTTTAGCCTTTTATGTTCAAACCGGAGTCGGACAATGATGGAGAGACTCAAGAAGATGTCACACCATGTAGAATGCAACAGGACATTTCTGAATGGTTAGTTGATGAATTTATGCCTAGCTGATATGGAATTAACTAGTCATTGATTATCATATTCTAGCAAAAATATCGATTTCTCAATATATATTGATACTAAAATATCTGGAAAAGGGTTTGGGTGAAGTTGTGGAGTTTACATGTAAATGCAACATGACTGCGGTTGTTATACTTTCGTCTTCTGTTTGCTCGCTTTCTGATTGGGTATCGTTTCGTTCCAACCATAATCAACAGTAACGTTACGTGCGCGTTTGTCCTCGTGGTTCCTTTCCACTTCCCCCACAAATCAGGATTTCTTATGTTGAATATTTACGATTCGTGATCGGGGCGGCTCCGACGTTCCTGCGAGCAGGTTTGGTCACTCTGAACACACCTCACACACCACAGGGAAATCTGATAAATTAATCTGTAGAACCATCAAGATAATCGGGACTTCACTTATGATTATCGGAAGGGGAGAAATCAGCCCGAATATCTTGTGGTGTGGCCCCAGCATTAGCAGCTGCATATGTAAAATAATGCGATCTTCAACATTAAACAGTATAAATCAAAACTGCCTTATGTTACAGAATAAAATGTTGACCCAGGATTAGCTATATGACTGTGAAGCTTTGGGGGTGTTGATGGACTCAATCTACACATCGTTCTGGATCTGATCTGGATGTAGTCTTTGACAAAACAATTCTCAGCTTTTTGCTCAAAATGTTGCTTTTTTATGAAACTTACATATTCAAGTGTTGATTGAAAAAAGGAGCGCACTGAGCTAGAATAAAAGGTTTTTTTTTCTTTTTTTTTCTTAAGAGCAGAGGGTCTGCTCTTTTATATTATATATATATATATATATATTGCATGTTCAAATATTCATATAACAAAATATTCTGGGGGCCATGAAATTTGTTTGAAAATGCGCAAAAACGCTGGCGTAGCTGGCAACTTTTTTGAAAAAATGCTGGCAGGGAACGAGCTAATATACTTTCTGCCAAATTATGAGATGATATTAAAAATATCTATACGGCAGTTTTTCCCTGTGGTATCGATGTCAAAGCAGAGAGCAAAAAAGTTAATGTCAAGCCCTGCATACATACATACTCGTATACGCAAAGTAGCATATTTGCTTCAGTTCATGTATATAATCTTTATATTATTTTTGACTTAATTGTTTGCTGTTTAGATCGAGGTTGGCCAACTCTCAACCACATTTACTGTTGAGGGGAAGAGAGGAATTACAGTATTAATGTTTACTGATACTTCATGTTGGACCTTCACCCAAGACTGTGGATGTAACAACAAATAAAAACATTCAGATCACCTTGTGGTTTAGGGTAGCCTAGTCTGGGCCAGCCATAAGGGTGTCCATCCACACCTAGTAGAGTATATTCCTGCTCCATACCAAACCAAGGGTGGAGATCTTTGACCTTCTCCATGACCTTGTTACAGCTGTTACGATGATTCAAATCTAAGAGAGAAAAAAACAAGACACTGTAGTATTTTGATCAGTATTTAGTTTTACAACATTTACATAAATGTAAATAAATATAGCCTATGGTGTAAAACTTTTCATACTGATCCTCTACCAGCTGAGCAACAGTACCAATGTTGAAGTAGAAGATTTTTAACCCAATGTCTATTCGGACGGGAGTTTAACATGGAGAGATGGGGTAATAATTACCAGAGCTTCTCTGTGATTTTAGTCCTGTCCGAATGTGCCATCTCAGTAATCATTATGGACAATGTCAGTAAAGATTACGGCGACTTTTACCTTCAGTAAAAAGGTCCGGAAAAATTGCCTCAGGTAATACTAATCCCGTGCGAATAGACCTGCTGTAAATATGTACGTAAATATTTTGTCATTTCCTGTTTAAAAGTAGTTTTCCGCGGTTTTTGGAAGTAACCCAACTCCAAGTATAGAGACGCTTGAAAAAGCATTCAGTTGCGTTCTAGACGCTGGGACAAGTCTGTGGCAAAACTCAAGTGTTTTCCACATACCATTCAGATCAGAAAGAAGATCTAAAGCACTTGTTAGAGGCACGAAACATCTTTTAGCATTTGGTAAGTGCCTTTTACCAACACAATCCAATCTGAAGTTAATTAATACATCGTTCGACCGGACATAACTGTTTCATATACATAAATATTGGTTATATATGTTTGCATGTGATATCAGGAAGCAACGTAATACGCACATGACGACAGGAAGGTGACGGTGATGCGCAAATTGAATTACCCCTCCCACGTCTGCTAATTTTACTGAGATAAATTATCTTGTGCGAATTGGCCATTAATATTACAGACGTCCTGTGGTAAAATTACATTACTCCATCTACCCTTGTAAAGTTAATCCCGTCCGAATAGGGCTTTAGAAGTATTTTTATACATTTCAGCACATCATTTCAGCCCATTTTACCTGCAGGTTCCCAGGTCTGCTTGAGCACCTCACAAAGAATCAGTTTGTTAGGGTCCAAAAGGAAGGGGTCTCTGAACATGCAGACGGGAGCCAGAAGCATTTCAGCGCTGGATCCTTGCTGACTGAAATCCCATTCTGGTATATCTGCCAAAAAAAAGAAGAAAGAAAAGTAAAACAAAACAAAGCATGAAACATGAAAATCACAAGAAACCCCATTATGGAGATATTTCTGTAGTACCAGTTATGACTTTTGGTTCAGAATCCATGGTTCGAGTCTTGCTACACAGGTCCAAACTACAACCATTAATCCAGACATAAGTAACTTGACAGAAGTCTCCTTGGGGAAGACTGAGGTATCTCTGCCGCAAGAACTTGTTAAGATGTGAGCTTTCAGATACGGAAGACATACTGTATAATGCAACAAATCCAAAAGAAAATATGAATATGCTTCGTCTGTTGACCGCTTTTCGCTCTCTCCTGTTTTTCCAAAGCTGCACTGAGACTGGTATGACAACTAAACAGATCCACATCGAATATATCTTCTGTCACTTGTAGGAGGTCCTCAAAATTTACCTGCAACCTTAGAGCTGCTATTGTCATTAAAACTGCTGCATTGTTGTTCACACCACACCGGACCCACTGACTTTCATTATATGGACAAAACAACACTGAGGCATTCTTTTAAAATATCTTTTAGAAATACTTTGTGTTTGACAGAAGTAGTCATTTTTGTGTGAATTATCTTTGTAACTATTCTTAGGATAGTGTTTCTTTTTCACAATTGTGTGGTTGGAGCAAGTTGTTAATGTTTCAAATGTTGTTATTTTATAAAATCATACTTTTTTCTGTTTAATCAATTATTTTGTCATTCGTAATTAGTTAACTGTGTAAATTATTGCTGAAAATTTTTGATTTTGAGTTTAAATCTTTCTTTCTCACATTGCAAAAAAGAAAAAGAAAAAAAAGAGCCTATTATCTATAAATATTCCCAGGAATCCTCTGTTTGAATGGCACCAAATCAGCATATTATGATTTTTGAAGGATCATGTGACACTAATATATACACACTCACACTTTTTTTTTTTTTTTTACTGTTTTGTTAAATAAACATTTTATTTTCCAAATACCCTAAAACATTTGAACGGCAGTATGCGCAAACGTACAGTAGTGGCCAAAAGTGATGTCCGGTCTAGAAAAAATATAAGTATTAAAAATTTGTTAGAGATTTTGTGAGCATTTTGCTTTGTTTTATTTGTGATAACTCAATGAAACATGCCAAATTGTGCAGACATAAGTTTTGGCTTGGCTGTCATACAAAAATAAAAATAACAAGTGCAAAAACAACAGAGAACCAACAAAATATGCTTTTTCCTGTGAGCTTTTTGTTTTTCTTTGCATTTTTTTTTGTTTTTTTTTGCATAGTAAAATAAATCCTGCTGCTGTAGTTTACCTTTTTTTGCCAAATCATATTGTCAGATAAATAGTGTTTTGTTCTTCCCCTTCAGACCTGAATTTTTCCACTGAGCATTTTTTTTTTACCTGCTTGATTTGATTTTTACTCTTCTTCAATGTAGAAATTAATCTCAAACACAAGATTTTTGCCAACTCATTTTTTTTATTTTTTATTTTTACGTCCACTACAATGGACACCACGACTCAAAACAACATAAATACTTATGAACTACAGTTTGTGAACTAGTGTTGAAGATTTTGAAAAGTGTGTGTGTGTGTATTGCTGTGTTTTCTTTTCTTCTGTATTCTATTCGTTTTTCACTAAAACCAAAGAAACTTTGAAGACACGTATGACTTGTTTTTCCTACTAAGACAAAAACTGAGATCAAATCCTCTCCAGTAAAAACACACCCCTGGCGAGAAGACACCGCCTTTCCCAAACTTATCTCCTCGTTTATCTATGCATTTCCCCTCCTCCTACTCCCTTCCTTTCTCCCTGATTCAAGTCAATGAAAGTACGCTCAGAATGTCTGTATCTCACATATGATGTATCATGTAAATCTATTGGTTTTTTTCCTTTTCATGTTTGGTATCATTTTAAATGTCTCAGTGCGATTAGTAAAAAGGTTTCAATTTTATTGCAGTCATTATTATGAGATAGATTGAAAACTTTGGGTGGTGTCTCATCAAGATATCGGATAATTCTCTCCTCTCCCCTGAAACCAGGTGTAACCCCCTGGGGTGCATGAATAGACCCAAAACAACTCTAGAGATATTTGTACAAGCCTTTTGGTCTGGCACAATCTGTACAGTGTATCCCCTAAACCTCCCTCTAAACACAGGCCTCACAGAAAACCTTCTGCATTTTTACATTTATGTATGATTTATAAGCTGTTTTCCTCATAGGGACCAACACATGTCAACACAAGGTCAAAAATTACTGGTATTGCTATCCTTTTGGGGACATTTGGTGCACTTCTTTGGGCATTTGGGTAATGAATGGGCTTACTGATAAGCTTGTGTTACTACTTTTACAACTGGTATTTACACCCTTGGTAATTTGGCTATTATAAAAACCTGTTCACCTAAATATTCTGCATTGCTGTGGCAGTTAACTTGGAATGTAGTGTTTTGTTTTCTCTTTGTGAGACTGAGTCAATGCTGTTAACCTTGGACAGGTTTTAAAGAGATCTATTGTACAGAGAATCAGGCATACTAAGGTGTATGATCATGTCATGTGTCATAAAACATTCTTCAGATGAAAATTTTAATTTAATTTGAGTAACGAGTATGATTTACAGACAAATATAACAGGTTAATGTGCCCTCTGTCTAAACATTCACAATAACTTATTTGTTTCCAAAGGTGTGTTATTCAAGTTCATGAACGTCTTTGCCCTCTTCCAGCATGCATGTGCGGGCCATTGCGCAGGTCACGGCATATGGGTCACAGTTGGCGGCAGGACGGCGGTCCTCAAAGTAACCACATTTATCCTGACCCACCTGACGAGGGATACGGATACTCGCCCCGCGGTTAGCAACACCTGCTGAGAAATCAGTGATGCTGGCGGTCTCGTGATGACCCGTGAGGCGACGCTTGTTATCTTCTCCACCGTGTGGGTCGTAGACTCGAATATGCTCTGCATGACGCTTACTCAGTTTCTCGATGGCTTTCTCAATGTGCCTGATGAGAGGAGGACGATGGAGGTTAGATGACATGGCAATAACACTGTAACACAACTCACACTCTCTGTTTTATAGATGTCTTTAGTGTCTCTGACTTTTATGATTGTGTGTGTGTGTGTGTGCATAAGTGAGTACATACTCAATTCCTCCTTCTTCTCTCATTTGCTCTGTGCTCACATTGATGTGGCAACCGGCTCCGTTCCAGTCTCCCGTCATGGGTTTTGGATCCAGGGTGGCCAGCACTCCGAAATCTTCACACACCCTGTGTAGCAGGAAACGTGCCATCCACAGATGATCTCCCATCTCAATTCCTTCACATGGACCCACCTGGAACTCCCACTGCAGAGAGAGTAAACTATCCTCACTGCCCATCCAGTACATACATAATAGAGATCTACAGATTTTTGTAAATAAATAGTGTCTACTGTATCTCTAATACCTAATAACTTCATGGTAGTTACCTGAGAGGGCATGACCTCTGCGTTAGTGCCACTGATTTTGATGCCAGCATAAAGACAGGCTTTATAATGACAATCCACAATGTCTCTGCCAAAGGCTCTGTCAGCACCAACACTGCAGTAATACGGACCTGACAGAAGAGAGACACAAAATTGTCACTTTAAATTTTTGACTTGGGGATGTAATTTTTTTTTACAGTGTGTCACAGATGCCATTTTATTGCAAAATCAGACATAAAAACTCTCTAAAGAAATGTCAGCAAACCTGAACATGTAAAACGAGTCACAGGCAGAGAGTGTTTTCTGATTGGCTAAAAGAGTGTGGACCAGAGAGCCACAAAAACCTGTTTTGTTTTGGCCATCTATCTGAAACTTAAATTTCACTTGAAATAAAATAAACATTTAACAAATGTAAGAAAAAACTATTTAAACTTATTTTATTTCAGTTAGTTGCAGCATTTTTCATTTATTTAACTTGATGTACAAAATTAACTGAAATAATACTGAAATAAAAATGAATAAAAATCATATAAGCATATTTGAACACAACAAAGTGACAAACTATAAAAAAAATAAAATCTATTATTAAAATATTAATAAATATAATATTATCTCAATGATACTAAAATTGCACTGCTATAGGGACATTGTAAGTGTGTTATTCAAAATATCCCCCAAAGCACCTTTAAAACCAAAGACCTTTCTCATTGCATTATAAGGTGTTACAAATGATCATTGTTTCATGTTGCGCCCTTAACCTAGACTGTGGATGTAACAACTCATAAAAACATTCAGATCACCTTGTTTTTTGGGGTAGCCTAGTCTGGGCCAGCCATAAGGGTGTCCATCCACACCTAGGAGAGTATATTCCTGCTCCATACCAAACCAAGGGTGGAGATCTTTGACCTTCTCCATGACCTTGTTACAGCTGTTACGATGATTCGATTCTAAGAGAAAAGGTACCAGGGTTCAAATCATCTACAGTTCTTCACAATTTTAAAAGATAGCATCATCTTTCTCTATTTTGTTTTATGGTGTGACACCTGCATGAAATGTTTCTCCTATATAATGTTATACATATTATATAGAAGAAACATTACATATATATATATATATATATATATATATATATATATATAAAAAGCAGTATTAGTAATCAATACCTGATGTGCGCAACTAACCCATTAACATCTTAAAACATTTTTCTGTAAATTTTAAAATCCGTTTAAAAAAATATGGTGCTTGTAGAACTTAAATTAAAAATTAGGCAACAGTTTGCATGACTTCTTTTTGAATTTGTTTCATAAACTTAATTATATAAGTAAATGCCTTCAATGAACTTAAAATGTCAAGTTGCCATGACTTAAATCTGCCCTATTTTAACAACTAACAACTTCGATTAACCAAATCTACTCCTTTTATCAACAAGTAATACAACTTGAAAAAACTTTGTGATTTAATAATGTGTCATTTTTTAATAAGAAATTGGAATAAGCATTCAACAAAACCTTATAATGGTAAACAAACTTAAAAAGTGATTACATGAAGCATTAACAATCATTTTGCAATCATCAAGCAATCATTTTGAGTTGAGGAACAAACTCATTCTGATTTCACAAGAAAATAAGTTTCTAAATGTGTCCGTAACAATGTACATGAAACTAGCAAACTGCCAAACAATGTAACCATATTCATTATTAATGCACCAGTGCATGCTGGGAAGCAGGTGAATGAGACTGAATAAAAAAAGAATATTCAATACAGGCCTACATGAACTAAAAATGCATTAATCCAATTTACCAATTACTTTAAAAATGAAAGTTTTTTAAAGTTGCACTAAGATGCATTGCTTGTGCTCCTTTTGAATGTGGCTCAAAACAGTAAGTAAATCAAAAACTACATTATGTAAATCTTTAGCATTATTTTTTTTTAGCATTATTTACTTTATTTTATTTTATTTTTATTTTTTTATTTTTTTACAGTTTCCCAATCATACCTGCAGGTTCCCGGGTGTGCTTGAGCACTTCACACAGGACCAGTTTGTTTGGGTCCAAAATGAAGGGGTCCCTGAACATGCAGACGGGAATCAGTAGCATGTCGCTGTTGCGTCCTTCAGACTGACCTGTGCTGGAACCATCAAAGTTCCATTCTGGCAGATCTGCCAAAGAACAAGAAAAACCAGAATTAACAAAATGCTGGAGATAAAAACAAAGAAAGTGAAACTGCTCAGGTAAAACCAAAACCTTGCTACCGGCTATGCTCTTTGGCTCCGAATCCATGGTTCGAGTCTTGTGGCGCAGACCCTCCCCAGAGCCATCAATCCAGACGTAAGTGACCTGACAGAAGTGTCCCTGAGGCAGACTGAGATACTGCTGCCGCAGTGCCTTGTTGAGGCCAGAGCTGTCAGATACGTAAGACATACTGCTCCAGATTTACAGTAAATAATGGATCTGGAGAAGCAAAACAAGAAGAACATCGAATATGCTGTCAATGTTGCTTGTTAAAATATCATAAATATTCATTATAATTAAATATATTAATTATAATTACATTTTTATCTAAAAACCTTTAAATTGTACTGTTTGTCAATACGTTATCCACAAATTTGTATAGATTTATCAAAACATTATATTTTCTTTGATTACACATTTTACTGCTCATTAAAGTACCATAATGTACTACTTACTCAGACAGGTGAATATGATATAATAGTTCCTCTCCACACATGAAGACCTGTGTGCTGAAACAGTTGAGTTTAAGAAGCCCGTCATCAATAAGTTATGACGTGTGAGAGATGAAACATAAGATGGGCGTGATTTCCATTCTTAGATTTGATTCTGTGATGACTAAACAAAATGAGTCATTACACCCCAATGCATTCAAACCTGTTCTCCTGTAATTGCTACGATACTGCTGCTGATTGTCTTGTCATTTATGAATTGTTTTTGTTTTTTCTGGGATGCATTACCAGGTATTTTATAAGTATAGTTAAGCTGAATATACAATAGTAGATTTCTCTTGAGGCAATGAAGACTTGTGCATGACCAGTATTTTCAGTGACAACAATCTACTCAACTGTTTTCTCACCTCAGCTCTCCTGCACACACAATTACACACTACGCTTAATGAGAGGCTTTTTTTCCACTGCAAAGAGACATCAGCACAATCCAGGCACAGAGGAACCGAGCATTTACTTTGATATGAACAGACACTTGCTGTAAAAAACCTGATTACTAAAGCTGATTAATTCAAACCCCTGCAAGCACATCATGAAGCAAACTATATAGAAACTGCTTGTTTGCAGAACAGACATAATATCTAAATACTCTTATGAACACAACCTCTTCTAATGGGTTTGGCTTTTCATTCACTAAAGGGAACCACAAGTCTTATTCCCACAAGTTACCTATAAACAGGCAAAACCAGTTTAAAAAGCAGAAGCTAAACACAGAAGGTGTTTATGAAAATAAAGCCGATTTAATAAAGTTGTGAATAGATTGCACTGCTCTCATATAAGTAACATTCTATATATCACTCTCTATCACCTTTGTGTATTAAATGCAAGTCCAACAATACATTGACTCATTTCTTGTCTGAGATCTTTTGTTTTTACTCAAAGGCTGATTCCCACTATATCTTCCTGTTGCAATATTAGGCCGGGCCCCTTCTTTGGAGGCCTATAGTCTCAATCAAATCCAGACGGTACAATATGAGATGACATAGCAAAGAAGGCAATTTTGTTGACGTGGAACAAAGTGTTTGTACCTAAATTTGAGATGTGGCTTACAGAGTTTAGAAGTGTGTTACATATGTAAAAGATCAGATGTGAAATAGCTTTTTTTGAATATCTGGATTTATCATTGAATTGAACATTCTGCACATATTAAGAGGTATGGTAGATTATATAATGTCTTGCAGGTATTTTTCATAATTGGGTAATCATTGGTATTGGAATTTTAAATACAATTTTTTATGTATGTACAGCGGGGGAAATAAGTATTGAACACGTCATCATTTTTCTCAGTAAATATATTTCCAAAGGTGCTATTGACATGAAATTTTCACCAGATGTTGGTAACAACCCAAGTAAGCCATACATACAAAGAAACAAACAAAAATAAGTTCAGAAATTAAGTTATGTGTAATAATGTGAAATGACACAGGGAAAAAGTAATTGAACACATGAAGAAAGGGAGGCGCAAAAAGGCATGGAAAGCCAAGACAACTGCTGAAAACTTACAGTAATTAAAAAGCAATCCAGCCCCCTGTCAGTGGAAATTATTAACAGCTGGTTCAGTCCCAAATGATGGCCTACAAAAAGGTCTCATTGCCAAGGTGTCACACAAGACACATCTCATGATGGGTAAAAGCAAAGAGCTGTCTCAAGACCTTCGCAACCTAACTGTTGCAAAACATAATGATGGCATTGGTTATAGGCGCCATTCTAAGCTTCTGAATGGTCCAGTGAGCACTTTTGGGGCCATAATACGGAAGTGGAAAGACAATCATTTCACCATAAATTTGCCTCGACCAGTGCTCCTCGCAAGATTTCTGATAGAGGAGTGAAAAAAATAATCAGAAGAGTTGTCCAAGAGCCAACACCAAGTTGTATGATGTTTTTAGGGTTATGTGCACTGCCATTTCTCCTCCAAATATGGTGTGTATTATGGCATCCAAAGAGTTAAATTTTGCTCTCATGTGACCACACTATATTCTCCCAGTATTTCACTGGCTTTTCCAAATGTTGTGCAGCAAACTTTAAATGATCTTCAACATGCTTTTTTTTCAGTAATGGAGTCTTGCGTGGTGAGCGTGCATACAGGCCATGGCGGTGGAGTGCATTACTTACTGTTTTCTTTGAGACAACAGTACCTGCTATCTGCAGGTCTTTTTGAAGCTCTCCACAAGTGATCCTTGGCTCTTGGACAACTCTTCTGATTATTCTTTTCACTCCTCTATCAGAAATCTTGCGAGGAGCACTGGTCGAGGCAAATTTATGGTGAAATTATTGTCTTTCCACTTCTGTATTATGGCCCCAAAAGGCCAAGTAAGTAAGTTTAAGTACTTAAGTACTGTAAGTTTTCAGCAGTTGTCTTGGCTTTCCATGCCTTTTTGCGCCTCCCTTTCTTCATGTGTTCAATTACTTTTTCCCTGTGTCATTTCACATTATTACACATAACTTCATTTCTGAACTTATTTTTGTTTGTTTCTTTGTATGTATGGCTTACTTGGGTTGTTACCAACATCTGGTGAAAATTTGTATATAGCTGTTTGTATGTGTTTTTTTTTGCTGATTTGCTGGTATACCAGCTCTTGTGTAAGAATGGGAGCAAATCTCTTCAGCCATGTCCCAGAATCTAGTGAAAAGCTTCTCAGAAGATAATAAAGAGCTCCAGCTTTTTATTAATGTCAGTGTTTTTGAAGTTAAATGTTTTATATACAAGTACATATGGATTCCATGTTTGGGTGTCTACTAAGCCTATTTCTGGTAAAATGTTAAAACATTAAAATGTGATGCAACCTGTTCATCCTGTCTCCATTGTGATGTTTTAGAACATATACAATCAGAAAACAAAATTGTTTATGACAAAACGCATATGACGTGGCGCAAGACAATCTTGATGTAATGTAACCTGTTTTCTGAAACATCGGTATTCCTGGGTGGTTCATACTGATACTAAAATAATAAAAGCAATTCAAACCTTTCTGGTGATACAACTCTAAAAAAAGAACAATGGTCAAAAGTATAAAAGATGCTTGGTGAGTGCCTCAAATGTGAAAAACAAAAAAACCAAAAAAAAAACACTACTACTAACATGAAGTGCATGTTTAATTAAAGTCCTTCACAAACTGGTTAACACACTTGATGCATCTAAAACAAGAAATAGCTTATTTTTTTTATAAACAATATGCAGGAAAAACATGCAAATTATATTTGCAAACCTATTTTGACATCATTTACCAAATTGTGATCAAAAGTGATCCGGGATTAAAAATCCATGCTCAAGTGCACAGTGATATCAGATTGTGATTGTTCAGAGCTCCCAGATCACCTCAGGTTGGGACTGAACCTTGCTTTCGGCAACCACAACTCAAGGCAATCTACTCAGTTTAAATAAATAAAATAGCAGCTTTCAAATTACACAAACATTCTTAAAGGAATTGGCCACCCAAAAATGAAAATCCTTAAACTTAAGTGCGTTGTAAAGCTCGCACAAGAAGTGGCGATCCTTCTGCGTTACTTCTTGTGCAAACTTCACCACGTACTTATGTTGAAGTCGAGCTGAACTTGCGAACAAGTCTAGGGCAGTTCAGGGAAAGCAATGGTTTATAGATAAAGGAGTTTAAAATATTAGTATTATTTTTTACGCACACCTAATTTCAATTCAAAAGACATTGATTCATCCACTGGGGTCGTATGGATTACCGTCACGATCGCTGTGTGTGGTTTTTCAAGCGTCAACCAAGCAGCAACCATTCACTTGCATTATATGGACTCATAGAAAAGGATTATTTTCCTAAAATGTTCATTTGTGTTTATCTGAAGAAAGTCATACATGAGTAGGCCTATATATGATGAGAGAATTTTAATTTTTGAGTGAACTATCCCTTTAAGAAAAGATATTCAGAATTACAGTGAGAAGGAAAACATAATCATGAACGACAGTGAGTGGTCCAGCATAGCTTCAGTGAGTGATCACAGTGCAGGATGGATGATTAAGAATCACATTTATGGATCATATGTCCACAGCAGCTCTCATGTCATGCTTTCCTGACAATACGCCCAGTTTTCTTTGAGTCTCGTCTCCTTGACCGGACTGGCTGGCTACTGACTCGCCACGTTCCATGACAGACACGGGCACTGTGGGTAAGAATAAGAACAACACAGACAGTTATGAAGGCATACACACATGCACATATGTAATTTGCTGTCTAAATAGGGGCTGTTTTGTGTTTTATGGTAATACTGTATCCTTTTGAGACACTTATAGGCTGATTTCCCAGAAAGTCAACAGTGTGAAATGAATATTAACCCTTAAACACATACTTCGGGTCTTTAGTGACCAGGGAAGTCATTCACTGCCCTCCTCCTCATTATTTTTTTTTAAGTTAGACATCAACCTTCTTCTTAGTATTTCTCCATTATAAACAAAAATTAATACAATTATAAAAGAATGCCTGTTTTCCCATTCATTTTTTTTTTAATTGTATAGGGTCATTAACGATCCTAGGTAATGGTGCAAGTATATTTTTTTTCTGCACAACAATAATTGGATCTTTGGTGACTGAACAAGTGCAATTCACCTTTATTCCACAAGGAGGCAATGTCTGGTACACAATGATGAAGTGATGTTTCACTCATAGTTACCGCAGGCAGAAAACAAAAGAGGAAGTATCATCAGCAAAACTTGAAGTGGCTCAGCGATTTACTGCAGAGCAAGTACTGAATGCAATCAAATATTACTGTCACTGTCATGTGATGGTGGATCTGGTGAAGAAGCTGTCAACGATCAAAATATAGATTTTGAAGATGTTGAAAATGATAGTTTTAAGAGTATGTTTGAGATCGAATCTGAGCCAGATGCTGAATTTACTGAACCCTTACAAGCGCCAAAAGGTAACAAAATAATGCTTTATTTTATTCTTCTGTAATTGTTACTCTATATATCAGGAGAGTTTTATATTATCGCGAGAGCGTAGAGATCCATCCGTGTGATAATGATTGGCGAAACATTAAGGGTTAGTATTAACTGCTTCAGTAGAGGTAACGTTAACCTAAATTTGCCTGTGGTAACAAAACCAAACATTTTAAGGCATACGGAATAACTCTTAAAAAGGTTTGGTCAGATTAGGTTCACGTGGGGAACATTTTTAGTAAATGTGCGTGGTAAAAAAAAGCACATGATGTAAACATCTTACCCGGAGGACCACATGAGGCGTTTATGTGGCTTGGCTGCTTGTCTCCTGTACTGCATCAGTCCACACACCAGCTCGTGAGCTATCATGACGTAAAGTAAGAATATGAGCACACCCGGGTCCATCCTGCCGGTAAGTGCAAGTATTCGCTATTTGACAGGTTTTTGCACAGCAATGCGGGTTGCACGGAATTTAGCTACAGGGTCACTGAATCTCACCCACGCGCTCGTTTGTTATCCCTCCACGAGTCACTTGTCTCGCGCTTCAAAAATAATTCATAAACAGCGGTATTTTACTCCTCATCACTGACTTGATAATCCGACCTTTTCATCTTTTACTGTTGACGTAGTGCGAGGATTTTGTTGCTTGAATTATATCCTATTGAGCTTTTCGACAGACGGATCATGACTAGGAGGAGATGATGTTGCCGTGGAGACATCGCCGTTGCCAAGAGACCTCGTAATTCAGTTTCAGTAGTGCCGAGATTGAAAAAAGAAAATATGTCATCGCTGCCATTATACCGTGACTATGAACCCCGCATACAAGTCATTCCTCGAGAAGAAAAAAAAACAAAAAAAAACATTGTGGCCTTCACACGTGTATAAACAACGACAGGAAATTTTGCTGACAGCAACGGTTTTCTGAAGGCATACAAAAATCTAGTAACTTAATTTTGGTTAATCATGTAACCAATTTTCATTTCATTTTTGTATTACTTAAAGACAATCAGACAGACAGCAAAAGACAATCAGTCTTATGGATAAATGAACTGTAAACCTTTTTAATATACACACACACAGAGAGAGAGAGAGAGAGATTGAAATGTCTCAATACTATTAAGAAATTAAGATATCCTTTGTCTGAGAGAATCTGTTTAATAATATTTCTATTAATTGCATATTACACTTTTTAAATAAATACTCAATTTAATTCGACGAATGGTAATAAAATATACCATTTAATATAAGAAAAATTATACTTAATTGTCTCTTTATTTTAAAACCCCTCTTATAATTACAAAAGGGACCTCAAATAGTTAATTTAGTTAAATTTTTACCATAACAAAAACTGCATTGTACTCCTAAAAATATAGTGCATTCTTTTGGATCTCTGTTATTCTGCAGTAGATATAATCCATTAAGTGAAAGACCATCCACAGGCTAGATCTTTCTCAGTGATGATAGCCATGATGAACCCAAACCACTTGAACCTCAAAAACCTTTAGCAATATATGGACATCAAATACCACAACCTCTAAGGCTGTTCTGTTTATTGTATATCAAATATTAAATTGCATTGAATTGGATTACTTGTTTGGATAATGTCATTTTTTTCCTGTGATGGAATATAGACTTTCTTACCAGTTGAGTAAAATGTAAGTAATTGTAAGAAGCAGACTTCTGTATTATTTTACCTCTATATTTTACTCATAGTGAAGATAACTCTATATCTTTTGGTTAGCATCAGTGTTAGCATGTTGGGTGTGGTTTTGCATGTGTTATGACCGGGCTAGTCCTGCCATGGCGACACAAGCAGTTCTCCTGCTGTGATGTCGACCGTTTTGCTTGAAGGCTGCCAGTTGGTGGCGCAATCACCACAATAACCTCCTACGGCCCTGTATTCTCACGCACCTCCTCCGGACGTTCCTGTAACCAGCAAACACACAAAAAGAGATTTTAATATTACGCACAGTTTAGATTATTAGAGATTACAGTAAACCCATATGGCCTTCTTTAATCTTTGGAATACAAAACGTTGAAATTTTGAAGAATTTACTGGTCGTTCTTTTCCATGCAATTACAATGAATGGGGGACTGGAGCTTTCAAGCTTAAAAAATTATGCAAAATCACCATAAAAGTATCCATATATGACTTCTTAAGCCTTCAAGTGGTATTATAGCGACTGGGTGTGAAACATAACACACTTAAAATGTATTCCTTTGTGTTCTACAACAGATATGAAGTCATAAAGGTTTGGATTGGGTGAGTAAATTATGGAAGCTTGTTTCCGCCACGGAATAAAGATATAATTGTGACCTTCTTTTATCTCACAATTTGAGTTTACATCTAAACATCAAATCAAATCAAGTATATTTGTATAGCGCTTTTCACAACACAGATTGTATCAAAGCAGCTTCACAGTATTAAATTAAAATAAAATAATACAACAAGGTTTGTTTCTAGTGGAATTTATTGATTGATAAAATAAAATTAAGTATCCCCAAAATATCCCCAACTGAGCAAGCCAAAGGCAACAGTGGCAAGGAACCGAAAAAACTCCATCAAGTGACCTAATGGTGTCCTAAAACTCCATCAGGTGACCTAATGGAGAAAAAAAAAACCTTGGGAGAACCCAGGCTCAGTCGGGGGCCAGTTCTCCTCTGGCATTTATGAACTAGAGGCCGGATTGTAGTTTGAACTGTAAGATTAAAAATATTATATGAATGCCTGGCCGAAAAGATGCGTCTTTAATCTAGTTTTAAACTGGGAGAGCGAGTCCGAGCAACGAACAGAATCAGGAAGACTATTCCAGAGTTTCGGAGCCAAATGTGAAAATGCTCTCCCTCCTTTGGTTGATCTGGATATCCTAGGTATGACCAAAAGCCTCGAATTTATTGATCTTAAAGCGCGCGATGGATTATAGGGCGATAGAAGATCCGTTAAATAGACTGGAGCTAAGCCGTTTAGGGCTTTATAAGTCAGTAGCAATACCCTATAATTAATACGGAACTTTATAGGTAGCCAATGTAGTGATGATAAAATCGGTGTTATATGATCATATTTTCTTGATCTAGTAAGAACTCTAGCGGCTGCATTTTGAACTAACTGTAGCTTGTTTATTGAGGATGCAGGACAACCGGCTAATAAAGCATTACAGTAATCTAGTCTCGAGGTCATGAATGCATGAACTAACTTTTCTGCATCAGAAACTGATAGCATATTACGTAGCTTAGCAATGTTTCTAAGGTGGAAAAAGGCTGTTTTTGTAACATACGAAATATGATTTTCAAAAGACAGGTTACAATCGAGTATAACACCCAGGTCTTTTACTGTAGAGGATAAAGTAACAGGACATCCTACGATGTCAAAGTTGTATTGTGAGAGGTTCTGTGGGCGGTTTTTTGAACCGATAATTATTACCTCTGTCTTGTCTGGATTTAATAAAAGAAAATTACGCGTCATCCAATCTTTTATATCTTTAACACACTCTGTCAATTTGGATGATTTAGCGTTTTCATCCGGCCGTGATGAAATATATATTTGAGTGTCATCAGCATAACAATGGAAACTAATTCCATGTTTCCTTATAATATTTCCAAGTGGCATCATATATATTGAGAATAATAGAGGGCCTAACACAGATCCCTGCGGCACTCCATAGTTTACTGGAGTTATGATCGATCTAAACATCTAAAAAGTCTTTTTTTTCTTGCAATTTCAAGTTTATATATCGCACAATTCTGACTTTTTCTCTCAGAATTGTGAGAACTCGCAATTGTGTGTCATAAAGTCCAAACTTTTTTCTCAGAATTTAACAATTCTGACTTTATAACATACAATTGCTATTTTATATCACACAATTCTGAGAAAAAAAAGTCAGAATTGCGAGATGTAAACTTGCAACTGCAAGAAAAAAAGTCAGAATGGCTTCCATAGTAAATAATGTCTGAATGTTTTGTTTTGTTTGGTGTTTTACACAAAACAAGAACATGTACAGCCAGGTAACTTACAGTATCTCCAGAATCATACAGTTCATTGCCAAAGCCAGTGCAACTTATATGAGATTCGTCTGAGGTCTCCATTGAGGCATTGGCATTATGTTTAGTCTTCAGGTAGAACACAAACAAGGCAGTGAGAATCAGTAAGAGCAGAATGACGAATACAACAGAGGCCACAATGGTTCCGGTGTTGTCAGATGATGAGGCTGTAAATACAGAGATTTTCATGCATCACTATATATAAGGTTTTCACACCGATCACTTTCCAATTCACACATACTTATAGGTATAATGGTAACAAGAATACATAAATAATCTGAATGACACTAAGGTAAAAAAATTCTTGCTAGATGAAGAACTCTTACTTTGGTCAGTCTTCTGCCCAGCACAGTTCACCCCAACCGTGTACCGTATGTCATCCAGGGCAAGAAAACCCTTCTCTCCTTTAAATCCCTCTAGTACAATCTACCTCCCATTAAATCACACACACAATCATAATCAAATTCAAATTCATGCAGAACCAATAAGAACATTGAATAAAGTAGGGTTTGGTCACCTGGTACTCGGTTTCTGAGGTGATATTGACACTAAAGTAGTTCCAGTTTCCTCCTCCCTCATGCAGCATCAGTAATTCTTCTTTGGATTCTTCAGACAGCCTCCATACTATGAGTTTGCTGTCATCTTCAGAAGAAAGCAATATAAATAATCATTATTAAATTATAATTATTATTGTTTTTATCCAATGCAACTTGCAGTGCATTTTACAGGATATGTAATTGCTGCATGCTAGTTTTAAGGAAAAGTTTGGATCAAATAAGCTGTATAATTGCCAGAAATATTTTTTGATAGATATTTTAGTAGCTATGCTGCCGTTTATGTTTTGAAAATAAGTCTCTTATGCTAACCAAGGCTGCATTATTTGATCCAAAATACAGTAAAAACAGTAATATTGTGAAATATTGTTTTCTATTTTAATGTAGTTTCAAATTTATTAATAATTTATTGGAATAATTTATTCCAGTGATGATAAAGCTGAATTTTCAGCATCCATTCCTCAAGTCCTCAGTGTCACATGATCCTTCAGAAATCATTCTATCCTGATTTTGGTGCTCAAGAAGCATTTCTTATTTTATCAATGTTGAAAACAGTTGTGCTGCTTAATGTTTTTGTGGAAACTGTGATGCATTTTTTCAGGATTCTTTGATGAATAGAAAGTCAAAAGAATAGTATGTATTTGAAATATAAATATTCTGTAACATTAACTATCTTTACTGTCACTTTTGATCAGTTTTATGTGTCCTTGCTAAATAAAAGTATTCATTTTTTTTTTTTAGAAAAAAATCATACTGACCCCAAACTTTTGATGTCACTGACACTAATTTACGCTTATCAAAGACTAAATAACTGAGGTGATAAACAACCAAAACTGATCATTTGATGATATAGATGTGGCATACATATGGTTGGCTGATTAACCCATAAGCTCAGGCAGGTTCCTTTGGTTGGTGCCAGGTGAGGGCTCAGCAGCCAGGCATTCCGATTAGCGGTGTCCCGTTGGGAGTTAGGAAGGACCAGGAAGTGTCCTGGAGTTATAAAGGAGACTAAAATACATCCACTTCCTCAAAATAAATGAGGCTGTGACATTGAGTATTCACATTCTCTACTTAGCAACAAACACTTTTTAGTATGAGCGTAAAGCGCATAAATCACCTTCTTCTGTGTACAGTGTGTGGTCATATGCTGGTGTGCTGTAGAACATCTCAGCTTGCGCACTGGTCAGGTCCCAGTCTAACCAGTCTAGAGATGTCTTCTGAGTGTTGGACCAACCACAGAAACCTTTCTCGAAATCACAGACGCTATCTGGAATGCACACATAAATAAAAATAACCAAACAACAACAACAAAAAACTTTCTTTTTTTTTTATAGATCTTGTAATAATAAACAACAACAAATAAGTTATTAATAAAGTAAAAAAAACATATTAATTATAATGAACAATAATATATATTTATTCAATTACATGCATTTATTTATTATTAATAAATAAAAAAAATACACTATTGTTCAAAATTTTGGGGCCAGAGAGTTTTTTTTTTTAAAGAAATTAACATTTTTATTCAGCAAGAATACATTAAATTGATCAAAAGTGACCATAAAGACATTTCTAATGTAACCAAAAAAAATCTATTTTAAATAAATGCTGTTCTTTTAGAACGTTTTATTCATCAAATAATCCAACCTTAAATTCTAATAATCTAATCTTAAATTAGAAAAAAGTTATTTTAAATTGTAATACTATTTCACAACACTACAGTTTCTACTGTATTTTTGATTAAATAAATGCTGCTTTGGTGAGCAAATTAGACTTTACAGCCCTCAAACTTTGAACTGTAGAATATATATAGTGTCAATATTTTATGCAATATATGACAAGTTATAGATGACAAGAAGGTGCTTGTGAAAGTAAATGGGGTTAATTTTGTAAAAACCTGGTTTGGGGCAGCTGTGGGTCGAGTAGGTGATGTCATCAATGGCAATAAAACTGAATAAGCCTCCTTCACCCTTCACCTCAAACTGCAGCTGAATCACAAAGATGCATCAAATCTTAACACACATCCAGACTCACACCCAGACCATTTATTAAGCATAACAAGCAAACGAAACGGGTGTAATTGCGATGCCTTGGCAGGTCATTTACATTGCTAAACGGGCTAAGGCAGCAGATCACTTACCTGCCAGTCCCCATGCCAGCTGATGTTCCCTTGGCCATGACGCCAGGCATGTCCCTGCCCGACGCTGCTGGAGAATATCTGTATCACGTCTCCATCAGATGGCTTCACATAGACATTCAGCGTGCCTGTGTGTGTGGGGATACATATGGTAGTTACTTGAAAATTAATAGGTGTGTACACACAACACAAATATGAGATCATGTTCTCTTACCTGGATTTTCTCCTCCTGTATGGTACCAGAAGCGTACACATTCGGTGTGAGTCAAACCTCTGCGCACAGGTGAGGTCAAGGTGGTCACACTGCCCTGGGGAAGGACATCCACACCGCTGTGGGCCAGCATGTAGAACCCTAGTCACAACATACTATATATCATTAATCCAGCTAAAATAAAATAGAAAACATAGCTAGTAATCTATATCTTAAACAAGGTTAAGCAGTATTGTGAGCTGGATCACAAACACTGCCGCTGCAACAGTTTAGCGATTTAGCTCAGACTTCTCACCAATTTTCTTTCATTTTCAAATTTCCCTTACCCTTTTCTGTTTCCAGGCTGTGGTCGGTCTCAGGTCCAGTTTTGTGTAATGCCCAGCTCTGGTGTATCCACCTGGCTTTTTCAGAACTGGTATAGCCACAAGTCTGACTCTCAAACGAGCACATAGTGGGCAAAGAACATGGTCCCGTCACAAACGCCACATCATCTAACGCCAACTGACCATCAAAACCAGAGCGAGTCGCCTCAAACACCAGCTACAAAAGCGAGACGAATGAATGACAAGAAAATTAAATGAGGATTAAGTGAGAAATTTAATACTGAAAATGTTAAACATCCCTTTTCATAGTCATAAAATAGTTAAAAGAACCAGTTTATTCACAAAAATCTTCTAAGCCAATATATGTGGCCATTTACAGAGTCATTATGTGTTTTGCTGGGGCTTTTGCTGACAATTATGCGTTAGGCGTGTAAACAACTTTTGTGTGCACCTGGAAAGCAGAGAGCTGAGGAGGCACGGGGCAATGGCCCTCATGCCAGACGTTACCATGGGCACCGCTGCGCATCCACAACAGCTCTTCTGAGCCATCAGCAAATAGCCGCTTTACACTGAGAGCGCCTTGGAAAGAGAGGATGAATGATGAAACAAATGAATTATAATGAAGTGTAAAGTTTGAGTCAGTTCTAAAGTAGGACCTTCTGGTCACACAATGGCTGAGAAACTCATATTTTATGAAGCTGGGAATAAGGTGTCCATATCCACCTGTGTTTGGCCCGTAGAGTTTGTAGAAGAAGGACAGACAGTGCTCTGTGTTACTATACTGTCTGATTGAGAGGAGACGTCCAGAAAGACCTTGCAATGAAGTGTTCCACATGTCCACCACCAGACTCCTACCTGAGAAAGAGAGAGATAAGTGAAGAAAGATGTTTGTATGATGATGATATAATAGCATAATATTCAAATATAATTCACTCAAAATTAAGCAACATTAAAAGTCTCCTGACCAACATGGATAGTGTGGTCCATTCCAGTATGAAGCCTCCAGTCATAATTATCCGTTTGGTCCTGGTACCACCCGCACAAATTTACCTCAAAATTACATGATACATCTGTTATAGGGAAAACAATAGATAATGATGCAAAGATGGAACAAAAAAAATAACCAAATCATTTAGAGACAATGAAAATTGATTATTTGTATCCACTCACCACCAGAGGGGATATACAGAGGAGAACAGTAAACATAGTACACATCCTTCACTGCAATCTGGTTACTTGGGGAGAGCTCCTCAGAACGGGCCATGAACTCGAACTGAGAAAGACAATAGACAAAAACAGATAGGTAGATGATAAGATATATGACAGAAGAAAGATAGATACAGACAGATAGATAGATGATAAAATAGATAGATACAGACAGATATACAGATAGATATATAGATACAGACAGATAGATAGATACAGACAGATATATAGATACAGACAGACAGATAGATGCAGACAGATATATAGATACAGACAGATAGATAGATGCAGACAGATATATAGATACAGATAGATAGATGCAGACAGATAGATAGATGCAGACAGATATATAGATACAGACAGATATACAGATAGATATATAGATACAGACAGATAGATAGATACAGACAGATATATAGATACAGACAGACAGACAGATAGATGCAGAGATATATAGATACAGACAGACAGATAGATGCAGACAGATGTATAGATACAGACAGACAGATAGATAGATGCAGACAGATATATAGATACAGACAGACAGATAGATAGATGCAGACAGATATATAGATACAGACAGACAGATAGATGCAGACAGATGTATAGATATAGACAGACAGATAGATGCAGACAGATGTATAGATATAGACAGACAGACAGATGCAGACAGATGTATAGATATAGACAGACAGATAGATGCAGACAGATGTATAGATATAGACAGACAGATAGATGCAGACAGATGTATAGATATAGACAGACAGATAGATGCAGACAGATATATAGATATTTATATAGATAGATAGATAGATAGATAGATAGATAGATAGGTAGGTAGATAGATAGTCTACCTGAAAGCGATTATCTCTTGCTCCAACATAGACTTCCTCCTTTAGCCAAGTTCCTGCCGTCTCATTGGTCCTTCCAGCAAACTCCCACAGCACAGGATGAGTCCCAAACACACTGTCTACAACATACACTGCCAGATCACCTGCAGAGAGAGGAAGAGAATCTATAGTCTAACATCACGCTAACTAACAGGAGAGACAGGTGTATTACGGCTGATGTTGTACCTATGTGTGGGTTACTGCCACTGAGACTGTAGGAGAACTGAAGGGTGCACGCTGGACCTGATGGACCCAGGAGAGGGGTACGAGTTTGAGCTTCACTTAACTGCTGCCCAGGAGCACCAGTCACAAACAGGAACTCTTGTAATGACACACACACATACACAAATTACATTCAATTATCTAGCATTTTCTTAATTCCATCATGCTAAAAAAAATTGTTTTTACCTTGAATGAAAGTGTCATTATACTCTTCTAGTTCCCAGGCTTGGTTCCCTATACTAGTATCTGTCCAGCCAGAGCTTCCCATCTCATATGAGAAGTCCCCTATGTACACAACATTAACATAGACCCTCAATGTGTGATTAAGATGTACATGTGTACACTTGTATACACCAAAACAATCATGCAAATACACTTAACATGCACACATATTTGTATAGGTGGTACTCACCACACTGAGCTTCATCTTCTCCAGCAGGACAGTCCTTGTGAAAGTCACAAATTTTCAGACTGTCCTCTATGCAAGGTTTAGCAGGAGGCTTTGGAAATGCTGGAATGGGCATTAATTCTGTATAAAAGGCAATGAAACAGAAAGACACTCTATTGAATTGTTTTATACATTTACAGACAAATATGTAGGTAAACGCAGAGTTGTGGTGTATAATCGACGTAGACGGGCATAAAATCAGAGAGTACCATTGGATAAGATGCACTCAGGGGACAACACAATATCATCAATAGCGATCCCTCCATAAGCATAGTCTCGAATGGCAGCAACAAATAGTATCTGATTGGAGAAAGTTCAATACATTAGACAGCATTTATGACTGCAGTGTGATAAAAAAGCGGAAAACTTCTGAGATCAGAGTGATGATGTCAGAGGATCAATGAGTTCAAGTACCTGGAACGTGCTATTGACGACAAACTCCACCTCAGCCTTTACCCACAAGTCCCCAAGAGCACCTCCACGTTCCCACACAGGATAAATCTCCGTCCTGGCCACCAACACAGACAGTCCGCCCGACACTCGGCCAAACTGATGTGTGTACATTATCATCTGTAATTATGAACAATGGGTGTAAAGTGTAGGCCCATAGACACCGAGACGTCCCCTAATCCTGCATATGTGGTTAAAATCCTGATAAAAATGAGTGCATTAAGTTGAAGTTGTGCCTTTATTGTCATGCTACTGCACCATTTAATAAGCATTTGGGACTATACAAACCCGGCAAGGATGTGTGTCATTGGTTGGTGCCAGGGGAGGGCTTTGAAAAGACGTCCAATCACTCATCAGGATGTCCGGCTTGGTTACATATAAGAAATGTCCTGAAGAGTAATTATTTATTGAGTTATTTTGAGACTTCAATGCACATGTCAGTATTATCTTTAACAAAAAACAGCAATAAACCCAACTAGGAAAAACGAACTAAAATACATTTTCAAAATACATTTTCATGACACTAAAACTATAAAAAATAAAATAAAAATGGTCACAAATTAAGTAAAGTTCTTGATACACTACTGTTCAAAAGTTTGGGGTTGGTAAGATTTTTTAATGTTTTTGAAAGAACTCTATTATGCTCACCAAGGCTGCATTTATTTAGTCAAAAATACTGCAAAATATTGTAAAAAAAAAAGTATTCCTGTGACGGCAAAGCTGAATTTTCAGCATCATTTTGATCCTTCAGAAATCATTCTAATATGCTGATTTGTTGCTCAAGAAACATTTATTATTATTATCAATTTTGAAACCAGCTGTGCTGCTTAATATTTTGTGTAAACTGTGATACAGAAATATATTTGATTAGTATAAAGTTCAAAAGAGAAGCATTTATTGGAAACAGAAATCATTTGTAACATTATAATTGTCTTTACTGTCACATCTGATCAATTTAATTTAACCTGGCTAAATAAAAGTATTAATTTATTTTCAACAGTAGAGTACATGGTATATTATAAAACCTGAAATCATTCTAACCCACCTTCATTAAACATTGAAATGCGACTAGACGATATAGAGAAAAAAAAAACTAAGATAAATAAATAATAATATATGAAATTTTGCCCACACATACCCGTCATCGTATTAGTTGAGTGGTCTCTACCAGGTCCTTTTCGAGGCTCAGAAAGTGATATATTCATCTGATTTGTCCTTGTCCATTTCAAGGATGATATTGTCTTTATGTCCCATCCACAAAGATCATCCTCAAAATCACAGCTCATGTTCTGCTCTGTACATAAGTACACACACCAATTTAACAAACATTATCAGTGATTATGACTCCAGACCAGCAGTGGGCGATCTAGCACAGGAATCAAATGCACTGAAGACTAACATATCTCATCATCAATACGTCACTGATTTCTCTCACTAGATTCATGGTCTCTCACCACAGTTCTCTTCATCCGTTCCATCACCACAGTCATCCGTGCCGTCACACTCTTTATAGTCCTCCACACATCCCTCCCGCTTACACTTCACAAAACCAGGAATGCATGTTCCACTCTCAGGGGGAACTGAAAGAGAGAGAGAGAATCCAAACATCCTTTTCACTGATGGTGTTATCCATCTAAAGCGCAGATGCCCAATTGTAGACTTTTAAGGCAAGCAGATTTTTAAATGCGATTAAAAATAAAATAAAATAAAATAAAAAAGAAATATATCTTATGCTCACCCAGGCTGCATTTATTTGATCAAAAATTGTGTAATCCGTGAAAATCTTTTTTTTTTTTAGGATTCTCCCATTTATAGACAGTTTTAAGAACAGCATTTATTTGAAATAGAAATCTTTTGTGACATTTTAAATGTCTTTACTGTTGCTTTTGATCAATTTAATGCATCCTTGCAGGATAAAAGTATTAATTTCTTAAAAAATAACTAAACAGCACTGTAGATTTTCCTTTATACATTCTATAAATTTTAATCAAAAATAATAATTTGGGGAAAATAAATTGTCACTTTGAAACTGCATTTTATGCATCAGACAATCACTAAATTTTACATGCAATCTTTCCAAAATTTTAAAATGGAAATACTTATTTAGGAATATGGATTTCAACTCCACGTCATGCCTAAAAATGCCCCTTAGCTGTTCTAAATTCAGTGTAAACTAAGGCTTCTTGGGCCTTATTGCTTTAATAAAATAAAAAAATCTGGTTGGTCCAGCTTTTCTTGTGTAAATGTGCAAAATAATATGTGAATGACCTTTTTCCATTTGTTCTTACCTGGCAGGGCACAATCTAGAAATTCCATGTGATCGACGGACACATCTCCCTCCTTCCCTTCACTGCGTCTGGAATGAAGCTGGATATGGAAAGGGCCCGGGATACGGCCCAGGTAGATGGTGGCCTCCCTCCAGCCTCGGACGCTGGAGCTCTCTGGCCTCCAAACCACAGCTTCCTTGCCGTCAGTTTGCAGCACTGACCCCCACAGAGGGGTGTCACCCAGCCCTGTGTAACCTAAAACACACACACACGCACGCACAAAATGAATTCACAAGTGTTGAAGCAACACCTATAGGGTTAGATGTGTCCCTTTCCTCCGAGTAATCTTCATTTAATACTACTCTACAGGTTAATTAGTCCATATTTAATGCAGTTTTGAATGTGCTAGTATGTGTGTGAACCTGAGTCCCAGATGAAGTATCTGAGCCGAAGGCGACAAGTAGGAGAGGAATGTTTTATTGTAGGGGACACAAGCACAGCAGTTCTCGGAGCATCTGAAGTCACAGCTGTCACTGCCATGAACCAGCCTGAGAAACACAGAAACATTACATGAAAAGAAACCTTGATAACACTTTACAATAAGATTCAATTTGTTAACATTAGTTAATGTGCCATGATACATTTTTTTTTCTTGATTCCTGATTAATAGAAAATCCAAAAGAACAGCATTTAGGATTCGAAACAGAAATCTTTAAAATGTCTTTACTGTCATATTTGATCAATTTAATGCATCTTTGCTAAATAAAATATTAATTTCTTAAATAAAATCTTTCTGATCCCAAACTTTTGAACAGTGGTGTATTTTCCTCCTAAATTTTAATCAACAATACTAATTTAGAAAAACAAAATGTAATTTTGAAACTGCATTATATGCATTAGAAAATATAATCAATCACTCTAAAATATGCATTTCAATTTTTAAAATCAATGAGCTGAATTGAAATAACATAGACCTTATTCACAGCAGCGCCATCTTTGATTTTTAATGGTAATGAAAGCGAGGCGAAATTTCAGTAGACAAAAAAATCCCGACAATATGAGCTGTGTAAAATTATAAGTGATCTTGGAGCTATATACAGCGGATGCCATTGAAAAAACAAAAACTAAAAAAACAGTAGGTCTATCCCTCATAGCCTCGCTTTCATAGGGCGCTGCGCTGAATAAGGTCTTCAGTACGGTTTAATTTAAGTTTTAATTAACACAAGTCAATTTATCACTGGATATGGAAAGGCTTGAAAACAACTGAAGGGTAACCTGTGGAAGTGCCAGTGGTGTAGTCGGAGGACGGCCCACTGTCAGGGAGAGTGTTTCCTCTCTGCCGTCTCTGCCACATGTACACACCTTCTTCTGACTTTTCAGTCCATCCACACTTCCCCTCGTGCTCAAAATCACACACAAACTCTCGTCCTCGATAACCTGGTATTCAACCAATAAATAAGAACATATATCAAGAAACGAATGACATATATAAATACATTGACTGGATTCCAGGTCTGAATATACAGAAGCTCCGTATCTTACCACAGTCTTGCTCATCACTACAGTCTTTACAGTCACAAACAAAATCACATCTGTCTTCTGAGGAGCCGCTGCAGTCTTCTCGATCCAGCGCGACAGCTGCCGAATATGAGTAATGATGAAGACACATAAATGGCCTTTCGGAGTTGTGTTTACAGAATCCAAAACATGGACATCACAGTGCTATTACTGTACGATTAGAGACATTATGAAAGCTTTTAGCAATTACATTATCATATATGATTTAGTTTTGCAATTACACAACGAAACAACTCTACTTCATAGTTTCAAATAAATTAAAAATTAGATTTAAATGATTGAATATAAAGAGGCAAATCTTAGGAAAATATAAGAGTTTTTGCTGGAAGTTTATTGCACTGATAAAAAAAAAAGCTATTAAAGTGCAGAAATCATATAGGGCCTATTAAGCCTGATGTTCAAAAGTTTGAGGCAGGTTTTAGGGAAGCCTATGTTTTTTTTTATTTATTTTTTTTATGTTTAATATAATAAAAACAGTAATATTGTGAAATATGATTACAATTTTATATTAGTTTTCTATTTGAAAATGTAATTTATTCCTGTGATGGCAAAGCTGAATTTTCAGCATCATCACTCCAGTCTTCAGTGTCACATGATCCTTCAGAAATCATTTTAATATACTGATTTGCTGATTAGTCTGAGTTTAAGCTTCATGTGGGTCAAGAAATAAAAACCACACGAATTTCTAAATCTTCAAGTCGTCACAAAGGTCTGTCTATTTAGTAATCACACACAGTACGCAGTCAAAGGTCTCTGATACACAAGTGTCAGATATGAGGCTGCATTCCTGTATACAAGGACAACGTTTCTTATACAATGTAGAAAAGCAATGAGGTAAGATGACAGACATTGTATTCTGTAAAATTTTAAGTACAATCAACTTTGATGTTTAAGTAATTTCAACTTAAATTACATTAACTTAAAACATGAGTTGAATCTTGTACAACTTATTCAACTTATTTTGATGAGTTAAAGTAGTGTAAAAACATAAGTTGTCATAACTTATTGATCATAATTTTTGACAGCAAGCATCTATAGATGCTTGCTGTCAAAAAAAATATTATTACACTGTAAAAAAATATTTTCATTATTTGTAATCACAACTTTTTATCTTTTGTCAAATCAACTTATATAATTAATGTGGTTCAGATAACATATTTGGAGTTTCTATTGATTAAACCAATCTCCTTCATTGCATTAACTCAATTGTTTAATTTCAATTAACTCAAATTTTTAAGGCAACCAAGTAACTTACTTTTTTAAGTTAAACCAACAATATTTTTTTTTACAGTGTAGTCATGCTTCTGCAGCTATGACGAGTTTAGAAGAAAACAGACTTAATTACATTTATTTACAGTAATAAAGGTTTAATATTGATTTGATTTAACGTAATGGGGCTTATTTATAGAAATATAATATAATAATAATACCATTAGAAAATCGGACATCAAAATGTACAATCGAAAGCACTAAAAATATAAATAAATTGAAACAAGAAATAAAAACACACTAACGTTCAATGGTACACATATGTACCAAAATGGCATTCAATGCTCGAAGCAATTAACCAAAAAACATTTACAACAATGAAAGGAACAAAAACACCAGCTCTCACCCCTCTGACAGACTTTCAGCATGAGACACACAAGGAGAATCCAGTGACATGTAGCCATCTTTGCTTTTGACACTAGAAGTCAGAACAAGAGCTGTTCTTCAGCATACAGTGAACAAAAGCACTGCGCTGCTGCCACATATGAAGTTCTGAACTTCACCTGTGTCCCTCCCTCCTGATTCCACGGAGATAATACCTGGACTTTACATTTTAACCCTCAGACGAGTGCCAGATCCTTCCTTTAAAGCTGCTCAGCTCTTCTGGAAATATGCAGCACACCACAGACAGATCAGTTTATTTTGGCCTCAACACCAGATACTAACAATGTTACTATTTAGCCAAAATGAACTGCACATTCTGGTCTTACTAACAGTAGCAAATTGTAAACCATTTCTAGGGTCCGGCCTGTAAGTAAACCTTGACAGATAAGCAAAGAAACAAGAAACAAAATAAATGCAATAAAAGAGGCAGCAGATTCAGTACTAGAGGCAAAAATAAATGAATTTATTCAATGTTGTTGTGCAATCCACTTCTGTTCATTTGCACAGCACAATTTAAATGGAACTGATACAAGAAGATTTTGATTCATAATCATCAGGCCTGAAATTAAATAAAAAAAGAAAGTGCTGACTTAAGACTGTTTTTTTTTTTTATGTTGTAAATTCAGAATGTTAAACATTCTCAGGATGTCATTATGTCATAATATTCCTAGTCAAGAAAGTCATTGCATATCCTAATGGCATCTTCTAATAAAATTGCTGACAAAACGGATGTGAAGTGGATCATCAAGTTTATCAGGCAAGGTTTACAACCTCTGGATCAGGTTTGAGGGTCCATGTCGCTTTAGAAATCATTAAGATTCATTTCATATGTTGTAGTTAAGCACAGTAGTTTCCCATTGGTTGTATCCCAACATTTTTCCAACTTAAATACATGACAAAAAAAAGCAGTATTGGGAATTTCTAAGAGCACTTTATTATCATTTCAGGATGTCACTGTCGCACTCTATAACTTTTTATGGTTTGGATGAAGTACTTAACCTTTCCCTCTAACCTGTTCTGTGCTTTATTTCATAATTTCCTATATTTGCCATTATGTAGACCGATGACCATAAACATAAGTGCATTCTTCTCTCTTTGTTGCCATGTGTTAATCTACACATGAAGTTAAAAACCAATCAAAAATAATGGAGTAAGCGTTTTATCGACACACCCATCCAAATCAGAAACATTCTAGAGAGATCTGTTCTTTCTCAGCCTTGGCACATCAGCAGTCCTAGAATATTGAGTCCTCCTACTGAGCTGTCATAGATCCCATGCGACCCACTCAATACCCTTCATCTGCCCAGGTCACCTCATAGTCTGGGTAATGGGTTTTTATCTTCTCTGTGGAAACAGAATGGTTTGCTTTCCCAAATCCCTGGAATAAAAAAAGAGAAAAAAAAGAGGAAGAACTGATTATTGGATCATTTCCTTTAAGGCGTATAACATTAAACACAGGAAGATCATGCATACCATGGAATAACCGTAGACGTGGATCTTCTTTGCGTCTTTGTCGTGTTTGATTCTTCCACCTCCGAGACACTCACAATCCAATCCTCCACTTTTCTCCAATTCTCCAGCCACACGGTCATAGATATCAGCTTAAGGAGATACAACCTTATGAAGGTTTTGTAGCAAGACACAAATAAACTTTTGTCCTCCTATCAAATGTGCAGTGAAAGTTCCTAAAAGCTGTAACATGTCTAAAATGATACGGTAATTAACTATTTTGTATTTATAGTAACTCAAGTGCTTCATTGTATTTGCTAATATAATATATATATATATATATATATAACATTTTTTGTTGTTGTTGTGTAAGAACTTAAGTAAAATGACAGCCAGAGAAGTTGTAAACCTATATACAGAGGAAAAATAGTTAAATACATGTAAGACAGAAAAGGTAAGTGAACTAGATCGATTCGTAAGCTTAGACAATACGTTCAAAACACTGATTTGGTTCGTTTAAGAAACATCACTATTCTATTCTAAAACAGCAGCAATGTAAGTCAATAGCACATATTAATTTACTTAAAATGTAATCTTAAATTTCTTTAAAAAAGAGGCATAAAGCTCACTAAGACTAAACGATTCGATATTCCCTCTAAACATAAAGCCAAAATAATTGTCATTGTCAGCTGTTATTCAGCCTTAATACTATTTTAAAATGTATTTTCTGACATATCCAAAACCTATTGCAAGTGTTGTTAATAAATGTGCACACTCTTCCACCTGTCTCTCCTGTCATTCATTCAAACATATGAATGTATCCCTACCATGATACTCGGCCCATGCGTATCCTCTCACAATATCAACATATGAATCATCATCTTTGCTGTGAACCCGTATGAGAACGTATTTGAAGACGCCATTGGGATCTAAATCAGCCTCTGGGATTTTAGCGAGACGTTCGGCGGACATTATTGCAAAAGCGGCACTGAAAAACCCTAACACGACAGCTAAGGTTAGAACTACAGCAACAGAAAAGCGCTTCATTCATAGATATCATATATAAACGCTAGATGTCTTATGGCGCAGTCACTTCCGGCATCACCGTTCGGCCATCTTGTCACAGTGAAGCTGTGCATTAAGGTGAATGATCAGCAGGCACACAAATCCTCTTATCTCGCTGAAATCTTGACGGATTTACAAACGGTTTGGTTTCTTACAAACGTTATTAACGTGGCTATAATTCCGAATGCTTGAACATGTATGTTATAATTATTCATATGTATGCACTGTATGTATGCAGTGTCATAACTACATCTCTGACGTTTATAACAAACCAAACCGTTTGAAAATCGGTAGCAAATTGAGCAAGTTATGGTTATTTACAAGTACATGCACCATTAAACGAGTGAGCGAGCACACTGTGGCAAGATGGCCGCCACGTGCGGACGTCGACCTCCATTGGCCAGCAGCGAGCACGAGACATCTAGCCTTTATATATGATATCTATGGCTTCATTTACATTTACCACTGCTGTGTTTTTGGCGAACTTGAATGAACGTATTCATATTAGCGACACCTACCGGGTTGGAGAAAAAATACAAAAATGAACACAGAAGGCTTCCCTGCCTTTGAAGTTACCTTTGGTGTTTTTATGCAAAAAACGAAGTAGAATTTCTGTGCAATATTTTGATTATAGTTCAGTTTTATTTACACATATGTAGATTTACTCCGACTTTTGCAGCATTTCAAAATTATTTCAATCCTTAAAGCAACTTAGGAAAAGGAGTTTCTATAAAACTATAAATTACTTCTACTCTACATTGATTAAACCCCTTAAGTTTAATTTAATTTGTTAAAATGTATTCATTTTGGTATTCATTATTTGTTAGTATTTTATTTTTTATATACATTTATTATTTATTGTTGTCTTTCATTGTATGCTGTTTGTATTTATTTTGGATGTTCTTAATAACAAAAATAATGCCTGGTTTTTATGTAGAGATAAAGAAAAGAAAGAAAACTATAGTGGTGAACTAAAAAGAAAAAGAAAAATCACCATAGAAATTAACATTACAGTTACCTTTCCTACATTAAAACTGTGGTAACATAGTATTAGCCACCACTGCGTTAAAAAAACTGTATACATGAAATGAAAAACTAGCCCATCAAATAAAATGACAAAGATTTCAAATTATTTACCATATATACTGAAGTTCCACAGTATTATCTTGATATGATTTTACTATGAAACTAAGGGGCTTCTTAGACTTTGTTTTTTTAAGTAGTAACAAATTGTACTATGCTATTTTGGTTGTGATAAGTATGGTTACAATGAAAGAAATCTGCAAGGGTTAATGGTTTAATCTAAAAATTGTGAAACTTACATAAATAACCAAGCACTCTTTAAGTGTACTGCTGTTTTACTGTTGTGCAATACTCACTAAAGCCCACAAACATTCAACACGTGCTTATTTGTACAAATGTTTATTTCTTCAGTCTGGGGAAAGCACTACCATAGTTGATGCACAAACATTTTTATACATAGAATAGATTTTGAAAAGCACATAGAAGGACAGATAATCTGCAAATAAGTGTGGCTACTCTAGAGAAAAGTGCACTCCAAGCACCTCTCTGGAGCTCTTCAGGAGCTCTGTGGCCGAGTCAAACTCCAGCGGTATCGTCTTCCTTTCAGCCTTGAGTTCTCGCTCCATTAGCTGCCATTCAAAATGTGGAGGGCATAATGATTAGTTGAGCAATTATAAACTTACAACACAGGGCAAACATCACTATCAATATTCACAAATCATGTTCTAGTAGTTTATGGATAAAATGTTGCTAATTACCTCAAAAGTAGAGAGCTCTAGCAGCACACTGATGTCATCCTCTGGTTCAGAAAGAGGCTCATTGATCATCATGGCGGCCTTGGCCACATCTGGATGGTAATGCTTCTGTAATGTCTAAAAAAAAAGATTCGCCTTTTTTAATGGATTACTTTTTAAGATATTCAAAGGTTAATTGAGTTTGTGGATGGTGAGCCTGTCAATGTCACTCAAAAAGGACAGCTCCAAACAAGTAGCAATATGAATAGTCGTCTTGTGGTCTTACCTTGATCTCCCACAGGCTGCTCTCCAGAGCATGACACTGAGTCGGATCTTTCTCTTCCATCACATATGGGTCATCGCAAGGCTCTGATTAAAAGCATTGACAAGAACAATTATTTATTATACAGAAAAATGACAATTGTTCCTGTATACCACCTTTTAAATTTTGGTTAAAATGAAGAGGATTGGTTAAATATATAAATAAAAATAAATAATTATAAATAAAATACATTTATATAATTTAAACAAAATGTAATATATATATATATATATTATACCGCTGGTATAATACTAATATGAATAAATAATAAAAATCAATAAATACAATTCATATTTATTTATTTTTAATAAACTTTTTTTAAATAAATATTTATACAATTAAAAAAAATGTAATAAAACAAAAACAAAATAAATACACAAATTTACAAAATAATGTACACAAGCATATATATATATATAGTACAACATACAAAATATACTTTTATAATTTAAATAAACAAAAATTCAATTGAATATGTAAACAACATACAAATCTATATGTGTGTGTGTGTGTGTGTGTGTGTGTGTGTGTGTGTGTGTGTGTGTGTGTGTGTGTGTGTGTGTGTGTGTATATATATATATATATATATATATATATATATATATATATATATATATAAATATATAAATAAGTATGAAAAAAAATGTATGTTTATTTATAGCCAAATAGTAACTAATGTTAAATAAATAAATATTTTGAATAAAAATACATAATTGGAAGATTCTATCAGTGAGATACCTTCTGCAGCACTGGGTTTGTGGATGAGAACTTTGCATGATGGGTGCCGGCGAATGAGATTACAGATGAATGGCAGAAGTATGAGGAGAGCTGTAGGTGGCGCTGTGAGAGACAGACGAGCGAGACGCTTCACAAACGCTGCCACCAGGTAGACTGGCAGATGTCTGTCAGAGGGGTCAGAACATACGGGTTACAACTGTATTCAAGATCAAAACATGACACTGATAAACTGCTTATATCAATCTTTAGTCAAAATAAAAGTATTAGGATTAAACTTACGTTGAAGACAGGAAAATGTTTGCCAGGTGGAAAAAACGTGCTCTGTACTTGACATGAAAGATAGAGGGATCCAGCAGATTGTACAGCTTTTTATAAAAATCTGGGTAATCCCTACACAACAAAAACAGATATGGCTTTTTTTTTTAAAAATATGAAGGTGTGGATATAGATCAGAGAACTGGCTTTTGAAATGGTTTAATACTTACAAATTATGTTCATGGATGAGGACAAACAAGCCATTCAGAGCCAACAAACTGATCGCTCCACCTGAGTCAAACACAGACAGATTAGTGTATTACAAAAACAGATACATGTGATAAAAAGCAATTAATTACAATCAATTAAGAATATGCAAATATATTCAAAATAGTCAAATCATTATTAACTTTTCAGCTATGAGTTATTGGGCCTGTTACACTATACAAGCAATGCGAACAAAAACAGACAAAACAATTAACACTAAAGGAAGGAATAAAAACATACTGACCATCAAGAAGAAATCAAACACATGTTTTTATGAATGAAAATGGATGTAAATGCCATCACAGCACAAATAAAGTGAAGTAAAGCATTGATCCCCTGGTGAACCCTGAACTCACCAATCTCATAGGCGGCGCTCAGGAAGTCAATCATCATTGTGGGATCACCCATCTGTGGCAGTATAGATTCATGAAGGATGACCAGGATCTTCTTGTACATGCTGCTAGGTAACTATGGGAACCCACAACACAGTCAAAATACCTCAGGAAAGGTCTTTATACACATGGAGTATGTAATGAGAATCTATAGAAATAGAGTTTTTTTTACCTTGTACTTGAGAAACACCAACCACATTTGCTCAAAAGCTCGTTTATGCTCCTATAGGAATAATTAAGATATTTATAATGCCAGAATGAACTTTGGACAGAATAAATATACATGCAGAAATTTTTAATTAGATAATATGAGTTTGTTTACCTTTAATCTGGCTGCTTTCCAATCCTCGTGTTTTTCTTATAAAATCATAGAAAAATGGTATTTATAATAGGTATTTTGTAGGTACAATACAGTGTACATTGGTGGTCAAAAGATTGGAACAATTTATATTTATAATATTTTTAAAAGAAGTCTCTTATGCTCACCAAGGCTAAATTTATTTAATAAAAAAATACAGCAAAACAGTAATATTGTGAAATATTACTACATTTTAAAATAACTGTTTTCTATTTTAATATATTTTAATGTGTAATTTATTCCTGTGAAGACAAAGCTGAATTTTCAGCATCATTACATGATCCATCAGAAATCATTCTAATATGCTGATTTACTGCTCAATTATTATCAGATATTATTGGCGATCAATTATTAATAATGGTTCTTATTATCAATGTTGAAAACAGTTCTCTGCTTACTATTTTTGTGGAAACTGTGATACATTTTTTTCAGGATTCTTTGATGAACAGAAAGCTCAAATAAACAGCATTTATTTGATATAGAATCTTTTGTAACATTATAAATATCTTGACTGTCACTTGAATCAATGAATGTGTCCTTGCTGAATAAAAGTATTTATTATTATTATTTAAAAAGATTGTACCCCAAACTTATAAATGGTAGTCTATTCCACAAAAACATGAATCAGTACAACTGTTTTCACAAATGACAATAAAAGGAAATGTTTCTTGATCAACAAATCAGCATATTAGAATGATTTCTGAAGGATCATGTTACATAATGACATCACAGGAATAAATCTTATTTTAAAATTAAGTTATTTTAAATTGTAATAATATTTCACAATATTCCTGTGTTAACTGCATTTCTCATCAAATAAATGCAGCCTCAGTGAGAATAAGAGACTTCTTACAAAAACTTAAAAAATCTTAATTGTTCCAACCTTTTCACCAGGGTAAACAAAACCAACTTACTCTCTTGTTTGACAAGGAAATTTGTCATTTCTGATGCTTGGCTGGGTATGTTGATGGTTGAGAGGAGTGTGAACACATTATTCTGATATACAGGCATCACATCCTAAAAAAACAGATAAAATTATAAAATAAGCCTGTTTAACTGATGAACAAATAAATACGCAAACATTATAGAAAAAAATTAATAAATAAAACTGGCTATGTAAACTAAACCACACTCACCCTTTTGTTTCTGCCCATAACTCTGGTTATGTTGTCTCGTACTGAACTCATGACGTAGTAGCGCACATCATCCTTCTCCATAAACTCTTGAAACCTGGAGATGAGCAGCGACATGTCCTCTTTCTCCGAGAGAAGATGCTTCACCAGGGCCTGTGAACATGAGAGCGAGACACTTTATGCCCATATGGAGTCAGTGAGCAACACACATCAATATCAGCTGTTGTTAGAAATTAAACTGACCAGTATGAGCTCCCTGGGAAAGTTGTAGTGTTCACACCAGTCCAAATTCTGGAGAGGGTGTTTGCCTTCCGCTGCAACAAACTTCATCAGGGCGCAGAGGGACGTCTCCTGAAAATATGAAAATAATGGAAATCAATATCACACTGTTACAGTGTTGCAATAGTTAACTAAAACCATTAAAAATTGTTTACGGTAAATTAAATTTAGCTTATATAATATAAAAATGACAAACTTGAACAGAATACAGAAAGGTTAAAGTACTAAAATAACTAAAACAAAAATAATTAAAGCTATATAGAAACAATAATAATAACAACAAAAGAAAATAACACTAAAACAAACTAAACTTAAAAAAAATCGAAGCTAATTTAAAATAATACTAAAATAACACTAGTGTGTTAGTTATTGCATATCTCATAGACATTTGTATTACACATTTGTTTCTAATCCAATTTACTGTATGTGCTACATGAAAACTTGATTAAAAGACCAAGTTTATAAAAACTAAATCATCATGCAACTTGAATTAACTCACTCACCTTCACTTGGAAAACTTCATGGCCTATATTTTCCAGAAGAAGTTCCACACAACTGTTGTAACGGTGTCTCATAAATATATGGTACTTCTCTTCAGCACTGAGATCACCTGGAAAGAGGCCCAACCAAGTACACACCACACACACACACACACACACACACACACACAAGATTTCTTCTTGGTAAACTACATAGAAATACACTGGATAGTCAGATGTCCGTTCACTTTGCCCCTGTGAGGTAAATCACGAATAGTAGTTTACCATGCATGAGGTCCTCTTCTTTCGGCAGCTCACCAACATAGAGATCTCCTCTGTCTAACAACTCACAGAAAATCTTACTGCAAGCATTAGTGGCGAAAATGATTTCCTTTTCCTTTTCGGACTGCAAGTAGGAAAAAAAAGGATGTTTATTGATTAACACAATTAATTTATAGAACTGAACATAACATTATGTCCATTATGAAATAAGAATAACATACCTGTAAATATTCAATGACGTCGAATATGTCGTTAGCATGTTTCCTGTTTTGAATTATACGATCTGTTTTAGTATTTATATCTTTCTTATATGAAATCTGGCTGCTTTCTTCTTTCACGTTGCTGTCCCTGGACGGCGCCATGATTGTTGCTCTAGTAAGTGTTGTCGTGTTCCTGTCAAAGGGTGAGGTCGCCCCTAGTGGTCAGCTGGTGTTACCATGAAAAAGGAATAAACTGGTACAACAGCGATTATTTACGAACGTTCAATTCCAAATAATTATAAATTCATTTTAACTTTTCACTCACTCAGTTTAAATGCCTATTAAGGTGTTGTCGAAAGCAGTATGCAAGTCATATTTGTCACGTGACACCAAATACTTTTCATTGCGCCCACCAGGCTGGACCAATCATAATGGTTTGTGATGCGTACAGTAAGGAATTTTATTTAATTGTCTGTTATTCAGTTGTCTGTCAAGGGCTAATTCTTGAATGTATTAAATTTAAAAGATGGCACGTTCTAGTTAACAAAATTCTTCAGCAAAGGAAAAAAAGTCTTGATATTTGAATGTGATTCGATGGAGGATTCGGCTGACACCATTCGCCCCCTAGAGGAAAACACGTGGTCAGGCATCACATGTTTCTAATTCACAAACCTTTACAATCTACTAATAATACAGAAGGTCTAATAATAACTGAACTGTAATTTTTTTTATTGCAAATACACATTAAAACTGTTTAACAACGTTCAACATACGAAAACTTCAAGCCTTAAAAAAAATGTTTTATTTCAGAATTATCATTACAGCACAAACTTTGGAACTGAATGTTAGCACACAAGTAAAAACCAAAATAAAAGATTTAACAAAAAGAATGTCTTCATCTCAGTGATTCAGTCAGATGCGTTTCCATCTTCGTCATCATCCTGAAAAACAAAACAAAAACAAAGTGTTTATAATCCATAATAATTTTCAATGATCTCAGAGAGAAAAGTAGAGACAGAGCAACACTTCCTCACCAGCTGCCCCAACTATGAGGAAAACAGAATCAGGTTAAAAGTATTTCAAATATTGGATAATTATCCAAAATTGGAAATACTTTACCCTGACTTCAGAAAGTCAAACAATAAGACACATATGAATATTCATTAGGTGAAAAAAGGAGATTGTATGTTACAACAATTACACACCAGCTCAACAATACCCACTTTGTTCTCTTGGCTTCCTGTGGCCGTGGCTTCAAAATCGTGGATATGTAGCGTAGCCATCCAGTTCACCATGGACTTCTCCAGGAGCTCAGTCTCCACGATGCTCGGATAAATGTGCTTGTCCTTAAAAGCAGCGACGGCTTCTTCTTCCTCAGTCCACTCCAGTGTCTCATGGATGCCATCTCCTCCAAAGCGTTTGTTGTAGCGGTCAAAGTGCACTCTCTCCAGCACTAACCCCAGCCCAGGAGCCTTGGGAATGTCAACTTTCTCCTCTCCCCAGCTCCTCTCGATCACCCCTTCATCCACATATCCTTTAACTACAGCGATCACAAGGCCGATCATCTTCCGGATCTGGTGCATCATGAAGCTCTGGCCTCTTACTGTGATGACAGCAAACTCAGCTCCCTGTCTCACAAAGGGCTCTCCGCAGGACATGTGGGTGATGTAGCGCTTGGCGCTGGGGTCCCGAGGACCTTTTTGCGAAGTGAAACTGTGGAAGTTGTGGGTGCCTTTGTACAGGCCACACAAATGGTTGACCTTCTGAAGGGTCTCTGAACTCACACGGAATGACATGTCCTCCTGGTTATAGTCCTTCGGGGAGAAAGACACAGTAGGGAGCATGTAGGAATACGTTCTGGCATCGCAGTTGTTTTTGGAATTGAAGCCGCCCGTGACTCTCTTGTATCCTGCAAATTTGAGAAGATGTAAATGTGATGCACAGATTTCTGTCAGTATTGATATTGTTGAAGGGATACTCCACTTTTTTTTTTAAATAGGCTCATTTTACAACTCCCCCAGAGTTAAACAGTTGAGTTTTACCGTTTTCGAATCCATTCAGCCGATCTCCGGGTCTGGCGGTACGACTTTTAGCATAGATTAGCATAGATCATTGAATCGGACAAGACCATTAGCATCTCACCAAAGAGTTTCGATATTTTTCCTATTTAAAACTTGACTCTTCTGTAGTTACATCGTGTACAACTCTCATTCCTGCATAATAATGAAGAAACTTTGCTGCCGTACCATGAGTCCAGCAGGCGTAATGATATGACGCAGCGCCTGAAAATAGTCCCCAGCTCAGTAACTTCCAACGTGACCGGGACTAAGTTTATCTAACCTATTAGACCTATTTTCAGGTGCTGCGTCATATCATTACGCCTGCTGGACTCATGGTACGGCAGCAAAGTTTCTTCATTATTATGCAGGAATGAGAGTATAGTTCCTAGCCATATCAGCCTAGAAAATCGCAACTTTTCATTTTCCGTCGGTCTTAGTACACGATGCAACTACAGAAGAGTCAAGTTTTAAATACGAAAAATATCTAAACTCTTTAGTCATTTTTTTGAGAGAGATGCTAATGGTCCTGTCCGATTCAATGATCTATGCTAAGCTATGCTAAAAGTGGTACCGCCAGACCCGGAGTTCGGCTGAATGGATTCGAAAACGGTAAAACTCAACTGTTTAACTCTGGGGGAGTTGTAAAATGAGCCTATTTCCAAAAAAAGTGGAGTATCCCTTTAACTAAAACTACAGCTATTAAAAATGGTTTTCGTTTATTCAAAATAAAGCTGAAATCAAATCAAATATAAATATTAGAATATTATTGAAAATTAGAAGTACTAAAATTACTAAAACTAAGATAAAAACATATTAAACCTAAATAGAAATATATATAAACTAATAAAATGACAAAAGCACATTGACTAAAGCAAAATTCAAATGAAAACAAAATATAAAAATCAAAGAGCACAATATTATTAATATAAATGCAATAATAGTAGTATATAAATGATACTAAAATAATATAGATTTCTAGGAAATACTGTATGTAAAGAAACCTTTAGGTTAGACCTAAAATTCTTATGTGAGATGGCAGATGAGCGTTGATTTTATCCAGGATGTTCTCAATCATCCACACCTTCAGAGACACGACCTGACCCGCGGCAGAAACACCCTGTCAATGCAATGAGAAGAAATCAGCAATTAGGCTTAAAATAATAAGAAGATATATAAAAGATTTATTTATTATATATAGTATTTTACATCATTTTAATTATTATGTTAATTGTAGTGCATTTTTAGTTTTGTTGATTATGTAAAAATAATCTTCAAAAGGCATCAAATCAGTTTTATAGTTTTTGTTAATTTTTAATGTCAGTTAAAGGGATACTCCACTTTTTTTGGAAATAGGCTCATTTTACAACTCCCCCAGAGTTAAACAGTTGAGTTTTACCGTTTTCGAATCCATTCAGCCGATCTCCGGGTCTGGCGGTACCACTTTTAGCATAGCTTAGCATAGATCATTGAATCGGACAGGACCATTAGCATCTCTCTCAAAAAAATGACCAAAGAGGAGAAAAGAGAAAAATATTTTTCCTATTTAAAACTTGACTCTTCTGTAGTTACATCGTGTACTAAGACCGACGGAAAATTAAAAGTTGCGATTTTCTAGGCTGATATGGCAAGGAACTATACTCTCATTCCTGCGTAATAATCAATTCATTACGCCTGCTGGACTCATGGTACGGCAGCAAAGTTTCTTGATTATTACACAGGAATGAGAGTATAGTTCCTAGCCATATCAGCCTAGAAAATCGCAACTTTACATTTTCCGTCGGAAAAAAATATCGAAACTCTTTGGTCATTTTTTTGAGAGAGATGCTAATGGTCCCGATTCAATGATCTATGCTAAGCTATGCTTAAAGTGGTACCGCCAGACCCAGAGATCGGTTGAATGGATTCGAAAACGGTAAAAGTCAACTGTTTAACTCTGGGGGAGTTGTAAAATGAGACTATTTCTAAAAAAAGTGGAGTATCCCTTTAACATTTATTTGATTTCAAGTAACGGAAAAGTTTTTTATGGTTTTTAGCAATAACCGTAATAACCCTGACTATAATACTACTAATAAAATGAATCAGGTTAAAGTGTCCACCTTATCCGTTCGCGCACACCGCTGGAAAGACATCTTCTTCATGTCATCTCCATGGCCCTCTGGAATACATCCTGCTCTGACAAGAGCAGTGACCAGCTCATCCTCGATGGTTCGGAACTGAGAGTTCTTTGCATTTCTCTGGATGAACAGGATAAATATGAATACTCTGGCAACACAGCAATCAGTGTTGGGTGTAACTCATAACCAAGTAATTAATTACATTAGTTACTTGTGATTTAATTGCATAAAATACTATATAGACTTATAGAACAATTCTAAAACAGTGGTGGATTTAACATCAACATTTTACGACTAACGTATGTAAAAATGTGTATTTTTAATGCAAGTTCTCCATTTAAATACTTGGGTAAGTTCAAGAGCAACTATGCGGTTTTATATTATTTATTTGAATGAATTAAAAAAGCAGTTTCATCCATCCTTATATTGTTTAACTAGTCGAGGTTGATATGGGATTTAGAGAGAGTATTTAGTACAGTGATTTAATCACTCTGTTGAAGATATAATTAGTAGCTAGTAATAAATGACTTTTTTTTATAGTAACACCCCACACTGACAGCGATATATAAATCACTGTGCTGTAATATCATAACTCACCTGCATCCCATAATAGCCTTTGCCTGAATATGCCATCAGCAGGGCCACTTTTTTCTTGGGGTATTTCTTCTCATCTTGGTCTGTTTTAAGCTTCTTGTCCTCATGTTCAGTCTCAACGAGAGTATCATCTGCTGGTCTTTTCAAAGCTTTGACTGAATCCTCAGTCATCTTGCAGGACATGCAAAATACACGGGATTTTAATATTGGACCTGGCCACCCCGAAGAGCATTTCAGTTTACGGTGAACACTAAAAGAACATTCATCAATTATTCTACAGCAGAACGCATTAAGAAACGTACCTTTGATTTTGAGAAATGGGATAAATGACGTGATAAAATATGAATGATCCGACAGGACCTCAGCATGTCATAACAAACTCTCCAGTGAGGATCTCACAATTATCTTTTGTACAAAATCGGCATGATTTGCAATGAATGCTATTGATCTAGACAAATTACTTCTGACAGCAGTATCATCTATCTTCACTGAAACAACTTATGTACTTCCCCTGTACCATGATGAATACACCCACGTGGAGTGGCTGAACTTTCACATCTCGCCGAATATCGCGTGAACTAAATTGGGTTGCCATGTTTTCAAAAAAAGGTGCCAAGAGGGGAGCCATGTTTTACAATTTCCCTCAAGCGTGTTTATAGGTAATCATATATGTATTAATTTCACATATTCAGTTACACTGAACACATTTATAGTTAATATTTATAGTTTGATTAAAATGTATGCAATTTAATTAAATAACTAAATTAATCAATACATGTATAATCTTATCTTATAATACATGTAAAATCTTATTTGTATTTAAGTAATATTTAAGTACATAAATTAAAAATAAAATATAAGTGTAAAATTGTTAAATACATAAACTTTTAAATGTATAAAACTTAATTTAATAAATAAAATCATACATTTACAATCTAAATTATATTTAATATTTGGGTAACAGTTTAATTAAAATGTGTGTAACTTAATACATAAATTAAAATATAACTGTAAAATTCTTAAATACATAGTTTTAAATGTATAAAATAACATTTAATAAATAAAATAATAAATTAAAAATTAATTTATACTTAATATTTATGTAATAGTTTAATCAAAATGTGTGCAATTTAATACATAAATGAAAGATACATATAAATTAAAATATAACTGAAAATCTTAAATACATAAACTTTTAAATGTATAGTTTAATTTAATAAATAAAATCTAATATATTTAATATTTATGTAATAGTTTAATTAAAATGTATGCAATTTAATACACACTTTAAAAATAAATATAAATTAAAATATAATTGTAAATTTCTTAAAACAAACTTTGAAATATATAACATTTAATTTAATAAATAAATAATACATTTAAAATCTAATTTATATTTAATATTTATGTAATAGTTTAATTAAAATGTATGCAATTTAATAGATACTTTAAAAATAAAAAATATATAAATTAATATATAATTGTATATTATACAGAATCACAGAAAACATTCAACATTCATAAATAGGACCGTTTTCAGTTCAACTTACAACCAAAAAAAGGCAATATTTATTTCAGTTTTCCTTTTATTGGTGCTGTACTGTTTAAAGCAAAGAGTTACATCTTACATTTGACATGAAAGAGTGTGTACAGGTCTTTTTACAGAACAAAAAACTGTAAATGTTTATCAACAGTCACAATTGGGAACGTTCATATCTTTGGTGGGGAGAGGGTGACGGAAAGCAAATCTCCATGCGATCGCTAAATGTACAAGTTTAAAGTGATAATTTACAATCCATATTTACACATGATACGGAGAGACCAAGGTAAAACAGATGTACGTTATTAATTACTGGAGAAGACAACAGTGTAGTGATGCAGAACTGGTGAGCTCACATATTGCAAGTTTTAGTGTGTGCAGTTCAATGACAAAGTGACTCCTAAATCAGAGACGACCTCCCCGAAACAAACACTTCATGCTGTACATAGTGATTTAAAGTCACGATACATTCAATGTCCATGTAGGCGGCGATTAACATTTGATGGATTAAACGTGTTTTTTATTTTATGCGGTTTTAAAAGCACAACACAAATACACTGCATGGTGAAAACACCTTAATGCAGCATAATCCTCAAATTGTTAAGACAGAGAAAATAAAAAAGCTATTTGTCTTTTAACAAAGCTGTAAAAATTGCAATTTAAGTGGTATTTATTAATTAAAAAAAAAAAAAAAAAAAAAAAAAAAAAAACGTTACTATGATGGCAACTGGCCTCTGGAACTCAGAAACAATAGCTTATGTCTCACTATCATGACGACGCACTTCAGTTTTTTTCTAACTAGCATGTACATTTAAACACAAATACATTCACACACACATAAAAGAAGCAAAACTAAATCCTTCCCACAGCATCTTAACCCAGTCCAATTTAACCAATCAAAACAGTACACACTCCATACTAACAATGCACAAAATGAAAGAAAAGAAATATAACAGAGCAGAATATTTTTTCAGTGTTTCAGTTTTTGCTTTTTTTTTTTAAAGGCACATTTTAAAAATGTTTTAAATATTTTCAACACAAACACACTGTTCATAATATACAGCACAATTGGAAAAAAGACTAAAAAGCACTGACTATATAACTCTAATGTGAAAAAATGTGGTGTTCGCACCGTTTTTGAATGTCTTCTGCTTACCTAGCTAAAGAGCCCTCAAACAGTGCAGCAAGCTAGAATAGACTACTATCTTAAGACCTGTCCTTTGTCAGATTATACACAGCTCACATCAACAACAGGAATATCTATGCATGCACAACCCAAAGGAAGTACATTCTGTCCTCAGAAAAACACACTAAAATGGGCATTAAAGGCTGGGACAGGATCACCAGGGCACACATATGATTCCAATAAGAGGTACAATCAAGAGTTCCTTACAAATTCTGATGCCAACCTAATATTGAGCGTGCCAATGTTAAAACCGCCATTATCTTAACTATAAAGATTTTTTTTGGCATAATATTTCTGACTAAATAACACTTAAAATCCCCTGTGATGGCGCAGGAACTTTGCGTTGCTCTCGGTTTAAGCCCTAATGCAACATTAACTTAAAAAGCCGAACTACATTCAGACAAATGATTGCCAAACACAAAATAAAAACACAATATTAGCCATTTTAAAAAAAGAAGAAACTGAACAGGTCATGAGAGATGTCCAAACAACGCATACAATATTCATTTCTAAGACATTTAAAGGATGAAAACAGGGTTTGACATGCTCTTACTTGGTAAACATTCACTAAAGTGCTACAAATGATTTTGCTGGCTTTATACAGTTTCCTTCTGTGAAACAACAGAATCAAAATAATTTGTTTTATGCATGGCTTGTAATTTGGTCATTGAATTTCTGATTCATTTCCCCTGTGAGAGAGAATTTGGGCCTCTTATAACATTCACACTGTGCACAAAAATCACCATTTTGCTGGTCTGCAACATTTATCTAGCAACTTCTAACTGGACACTTGGATTTCAAGCAACCAACCAACCGAAATTACTTCAACTTCAATCCCACAAATCACTCCTAAACGCAGTAATAAATCGCTAATAATCATCGTAAACGTGTTTTTTATAACGTCTCCGCTAGTTAGCGTGGTGAATGAGCAGAAAACTAAATACAAACTAAGGAAAATGTAAGAAACTGATGTTCTGGGGTGGGTAAACCTTGTCTAAAAAAACTCAGATTGCACAACCCATTGATAACATGGACATTTGAGCCAACAAGTTGCACCAAGAAACATCTTCTTCACTTTAAACTCTGTGACAGAATCGTTGTGGAAACGAGTTTCATCTTGACTACAGACACAGGTTTTGTTTTTGGTGTCCATCCGTGTCTGTAATGATGTAAAGTAGCAACATTTGTGTATTTTTCCACCATTATGACATCAGCTGTCAATCAGATTAACTTGGTCCAATCAGAGGGCCATTCCCTCCCCCACAGCACTTCGAGAGGTGCTCAGGGAGGCAACGGTAATCTTGATGGTGTAACAGCAGCGTGCTGGAGAGACTTTACACACAGAGACCCGACTGCAAGGCGGTGAGACGGCGTTCAATGCATTGTTTGCCTGTAGGGAAACATCACACTGGTTACGCAAATGATCTTATTAAGATATCCTGAATGTTAATACACAAGTCTGTCTGTAGTTTTACTCACACTTGCTAACGCTGAGGATGTCAGTCTGTTCTGTGAGGAGGAGAGACAGACCCTCCATGAGCAGCAAAGCCTTATAGTAGCGCTGAATTGATGCTTCCCCCTGATGAAACATCTCATCCAGAGCAGCCGCCTGCACCTGTAAGACCAGACAACTTCTTAAATACACTCCACAAACAGTGGCTATAAGCTAAAATTCACAAGGCATTAGAAATAGAAAAAGGCTGACAACATAGAACAAATCTAAAAAAGAAACAGTGTTATACAAGGCGACAAATATTTTACAGCTCAGCATTAGAGCTGCACGATTCTGGATAAATTGAGAATCATGGTTTTTGTTTCAAACAGAGATCACGATTCTCCCATGATTTTGAATAGATAACTAAACAAAATAACATGTCATTTACTAGAGGTTCTGACACAATGTTAATTACTGCAGTCCATGTAAAAAAATGTTTTTCTTTTAATCGGTTTGAATGAATGATTCAATGACTTCTTTTAATTACTGGATAAATCAGCCTTTTTCGACGAATCTTTCTCAATGGTCACTTGTCGCCACCTACTGGTGTAACAATGTAATACAATCTTTATTTTAAGTGTCTTGCAAAAAAAATTATACTGTGTGGTTAAAGAGCCTGTCTATGCAGATGTTTCATACCTATACAGGACAGCTGCTCTCTCTGGGTCAGCGGCAGCGCCAACAGGATTTGATTGTTCTGCTATGATCATTCTTATATGATCATTTTAATAGCCGAATCATTATCATTTAGGAATAAGATCGTGCGGGTGTTTGAATTAAGATCGCAATCTTTTAACAATTATTATTTTCTAGAACCCTGAAGTCACAATTTCAAAATTCCCTGATTTTTCAAGGCCACGCTCTTAAAAATAAAGGTTCTTTATTGGTATGGTTTCTTGAAGAACCCTCAACATCCATGGAACCTTTCCATTGCAGAAAAGGTTCTTTATTGAGGAAAAAGTTTCACATTTAGTAAAAAGTATTCTTTTAAGAACCGTCACTACAACATTGTGTGGGGAGCACGTGGTTCTTCTATGGCATGGCTGTGAAAACCACACTTTGGAACCTATCTTACCATCTGTACGGTGTGGCTGAAGAGGAGCCTCTCTGCGGTGATGCTGTTGATGTGGTCCATGAGTTTGTGTTTACGGGAGAAGAATCGCTCCAGCTGAGCGCTCAGAGAGCGACAGGACATCACACTGGACTTATACAGGTCATTCAACCTCCTAACCACTGAAAAACATCAATGTGTTATTGTCACTGCATGGACAATAATAATAATAATATAATATTAATATCTACTTTGATATTAGAACTACAGTCTCAAGTATTTGACAATGTATCTTTAATGTATCTTAGTCCCATAAAGAATTGCGAATGAGTCAGTCTCCCTACACCAGGGTTTTCCAAACTGGAGGTTTGTAATTAAGTAAATCATAATAATGTAAAATTAAATAAATAATTAAGACACCCTCAAATGACTTGTATACAAAACAAATGTATTGTTTTACTTAAATTGCACATTGTAAATATATTATATTGTACTTATATTCATGAGTTTTTTTCATCAATATTGTCTAAATGTCATTAGATTTACATTATGAGGGTGCATGTAAACATAGTCAATGATTTTTAATGCCTACTGAGAAAATGAATAGGAACTATGCTTAAAAAGTGGATGGTCACTGTTGTGCATACTATGATGGTGGTGAGGAGAAAGTGTCTAAACTGCTGACCTTGTTTGACGGCGGTAGAGGGGTAGAGTTTTCCCTGCTTGATTCCTTCCATGGCTGTGTTTATTGAAGATGACAGAAGCTCTGCAGTCTTCATGTAAAGCACCAACTGTTCAGCATAACTGACAACACAAATATACACATTTTTAACACCACTCTACGCAGAACCAGAGTCTTTTAATTGCCATTTTAGTTGATTTTCACATTAAAGGATTTTATACAACAATACACCACACTGACACACAGTTTGTGAACAGAAGAACTGCCCTTCTGCTCTCAGAATGTATAGAACAAATGCAATTGTGATTACTAGAGAGATTCATAGTTGTGAAAGACTAGTCATGATGTACATCTTCTCACCTCCACTCTCGGCTCAAAGAGCTGATCTGGTCGGCCACCAGGCTTTGTTGCTGGAGCAGGCTGGTGGAAGAGGGGTCGGCCTGGGGAGCCTCATCACCCCGGGCTTCTGCCACATCCACCATACATCGAGCAAAGTCCAGCATGAATCGGAGCCTGTGCAAAGTGTCTGTGTGTTCCTGCTGCAGTGGAGAGAGAAGTGCGGCGTTAGACTCAAACTTAAACTAGTTAGCATGACTATCAAAACAAAGAGCATTTAATTTTGTGCTTACCTCCATTAGGGTCTCCTCTGGTAGTTCAGGGGCTTCAAAAGTCACAGCTCCTTCTAGGTTGGCTGAGATGGGGTCAGAGAAACCGTAGCGGGGACTGGAGGGCCCCTCGTAGCCGTCCATGAGAAGGCCTGTTTGCGGGTAGCGACTGGTGAGGGACCCTACTGGACTAATGGAGCTTGAAGAACCTGCTGTGAGACACTCAGGTCAGTGCTGAAGGATCTATTTTAAATTTAAACAAATCATTGAAGAAGTCAAAATTGGAGGGAAAAAACAAACTTACCGGAGAACTTCCTTGAGCGAGAACTCTGAGGAGGTGTTCCCCCACTAGGCGGAGAACCCACAGTGAACACTACTCGAGCAGGGCTACCTGAGCCCACCACGATGCCTCCACCACCAGGTGGCGCTGTGAGTAGAAAAACAACAGTGTGTTAAATGAAGACTGCTTATAACTTGACATTTAAAATAACATTTTATTACAAGATGAAGACCAATTACATACTGATGTTCCCTTTCAATGACAGAAATCATTTTACAGATAAACACTACTGTGTTTGGGGTCAAGATTTTTTTCATTCCGTTTTATTAGTATGATTTCTGAAGGATCATGTGACACTGAAGACTGGAGTAATGATGCTGAAAATTTAGCTTTAGCAGGAAACAATTACATTTAAAATATGTTTTTATTTTTTATATATTTTACAATGTTATTTATCCTATGTACATACATAATTTTTTAAAAGGTAATTTACCGGGATAGTTAAATTGGGGTGACCATTGTGAATGTTTCAGTGAGCTCACCTGTGATGTCTATGCCTCTGTCAGAATTGAGATTCTCCATGCTGCTTCGTTCTCCTCGCTGACCCCCAAATGCCGCCATAAGCAGCACATCAGATAGGCGACCAGCACTCTGAGACCTGTCCCGAGAAGTAGAGACGATGAAGAAGCAAAATAAGAGGAAAAATAAAGCAGTAACGAATGGTAGAAGGACAGGGGCTTTATTGGTCAATTACAGCTTGAGTCCAGTTTTCCAACCTAAATAAAAGCTCTGTTCCAAAACAAGGAGAGCTGCCTAGCTTTTTTAAGAGTGTCTAAGTAACTTAAGAGTTTCTTATTTGTTTACAATGCTGCTTATGTAGACAGCGAGGCCGCTTAGTAGGATTTGGAATGGAGCTAAAATCTACCTAACTCTTCTACTCTTACCTCCCAAAGCCTTTTCTCTCCTCGGGCTGGTAGATAGGTGACAAACTAGCCTCTCCCTGAGCTGGTCTGAGGCCCTGGTGGGTAAGAAACGTAACCATGTTTGGGGAACTCGGGGGCTTGGGAAACTCAAATGGGGGCATGGCCTGGAAAGGAAAAAGGACATTTTTACATTATTTGTTTGCATTTATTACACAGTACATACATGCACTACAGTTCAAAAGTTTGGGGTCAGGAAGATTTTTTTTATTTTATTTTTTTAAAGAAATAAGTACTTTTATTCAGCAAGGATGCACTTTTTTTTTAATCAAAATAAATAAATAAAGAGATTTCAATTTCAAATACATGCTGTCCTTTTGAACTTTCTATTTCATCAAAACAATTCTGGGAAATTTTATGTATTTATGTATACATAAAAGTATTATGGTTTCCACAAAAATATTAAGCAGCATAACTGTTTTCAACACTGATAATAATAAGAAATATGAGCACCAAATCAGCATATTAGAGTGATTTCTGAAGGATCATTTGACACTGAAGACTGGAGTAATGATGCTGAAAATTCAGCTTTGCAATCACAGGAATAAATTACATTTTAAAATATATTTAAACAGAAAACAGTTACTTAAAATGTTAATAATATTTTACAATATTGCTGTTTTTACTGTATTTTGATCAAATACATGCATCCTTGGTAAGCATAAAGTACAGAGCCCCTAAAGGGACATAAAAACGCAAAGTTTCTCGGCGGAACACAAAAGATTTTGCAAGGGAACGCAAAGTTTCTCGGGGTAATGAAAACATTTGCAAGAGAACGCAAAAGTATTGACAAATAATTTTTCCTCCATCTCATATTTTTTTCCTTCACCATGTCCCTTTAGGGGCTCTGTACATAAGAGACTTCTTTTGAAACAGGAGTGGACAGGAGTGTAAAACTGGGAGCTCATGGCCACACAAACAGAAATAAGGATCTTACTCTGGAAGGTGAACCCAGGATGGTTGGTAGGGGGTTACGTTGCATAAGTTCACTGAGCCTGGGCGAGGAGTGCAGGGTCCTAAAGGGCATCATGTTTCCCTGAGGAGCTCCCACTGGATCTGAATGCTGCTTCCTGATCTTCTGCCTGCACCCACCAGTCGCCTCCAGCAAACAGGGGGCGCTGTTGAGCCGCGTGCCTAGACCCTGCTGTTGTGGCCGAGCCTTGGTTTCTAAACAGCCGGGAAGAGTGGAAGAGTCGTCATCCGAAAATACAAAAACAGAAAAACTAATGGATAAACTATTATATTCTGGGAAGAGCTGAAATCAATCGTTTTCCAACTTTCTTGACATGCAACATTTACAAAATGGAAAATAACTGGGCTATGAAATACTGATGTTCCTTTAAAAAACAACAAAAGAGTGCAAACAGAGGAAAAATTATTTTACCTCCACCCCGAGAGCCCCTGTGAACCATTTCTGTACTCGCTGGGCAAATTTGGCCTGGCAACTCAGGAATGGTGCCCACTTTTGAGACAAAAGCAGAGCAGAGAGGGGGAGAGAGAGAGAGCCAGAGGGTTTGTTCAGAAACACAGCTTAATCATCTTTAGCTACAGTGACATGACTAAGGCTTTGGGCCAAAGAAAGTGGCACTCACCCTGTGGAGAGAGCTGGAAGGGTTTCGTGCCTCCTGTGGACAGCCTGCGAGAAGTGAGAGCAGAACCAGGCTGAGGAGGAGAAGGCCCTGTCCTTCCACAGGCCAGAAAGCTCCCGTTACCGCATCGCTGGACCGTGGCAGATCTGTGAAAGAAAGAAAGAAAGAAAGAAAGAAAGAAAGAAAGAAAGAAAGAAAGGAGTAATGAATACATGCCTTTAAATTTCATTTGAACTCAGGCTAATTTAAATTAAAGCGTAGGTACAAAACCATTTAAATTTTAGTCAAATGATTTTCAAAGAAATTCAATATAGCTGCATTGGTCATGCACTGGTCATTTTAACGTTTCATTTTCTGTATGAATTACCTCTAAACATGTTATTATACAAAAAAGTGGAGTATTTCCAGGAAAATACATTTAAATAATTATATGTAATGAATTCATTTCCATTTTATAGACAAATAGTTTCCAAAATATTTACTTAAAATAATCAGAATATTCACATTTTGATGAGAATGTTAATTTTTATAAAGTGAAAAAATATGACTGTTGCGCAACATTCAAATGACAATTTCAAGAGGGAATTTTGCCCTTAGTATATGATTTCACTCACCGTGGAGAGCCGTCTTGACCTGGGAACTGGAGGTTTTGCTCCATGCGCTGGTAGTTGTGAATCTGTGTGGGAACTGGAATGGGTACAGACTGCCCATAGTTGCCATAGTTACTCCCAGAAAACTCACTCGGCCTGCTGAGAATGAGGCAGAAATAAAACGTTAGAGGGAGAGCCAAAGAAATTGAGTGATTGAATAGAGAGAGAGAGAGAGAGAGAGAGAGAAAAACATGGTAAAACATAAAAGCACTGACATCAGCATATCCTCTAGCTCCCATCGATAAAATAAAATCATTTAAAATCTCACAGGACATTTCTGTATAGGAACTACAAATTAGTCAGCAGGAGAGGCTGGAAGAGTTCTATGGCCTACGCCTATTGTGTGTGGCTGTGGGTTTCATGGGCTGCGTTTAATAATGAAGGAGAACAGGACGATCTGTGCCCATCAAAGATGCAATCTTCATGCCAATCTAGGACTCATTACCCTTGTGGCAAAGGACCCAATCTTCAATGACCCAGAAATCAAACAGTGAAAAGATTAGCCTTAGCTAGGCAGGAGGAAATCAGTCTTGGCTGCAACATGGAGAAATGTGCAAACTTGAAAATGGCATATGGTTTATACTCATGCAACTTGCGTGTAGGGATGTGTAAAACTATATATTTTCAAAATGTACAGGTGGGTTGTCTAAATCTTAATACCTTCAACACACGGATTAATATAAAATGTTTTTATATAATTCCCCTTTGAACTCATTAACTCACAATCACAATACTTTTTTTGAAGAGTAGCAATATAAATGAATAAATTAGCAAATGCATGAATTATTTCTTTGCAATAATTTGTTATAACTTGTGATATGCTTGAGTTTTTTAAACAAAAATCCATGAGGAGACTAGAGAAAAATATTCAGAGGTCTTACTATACTTAATTGAACAAATTATGCACTATTTATTTCCATTTAAAAATTTTCAAATTTTTTACTTTTTTCTTCCAATTATGTATTTAAAGCACCGCCACAAAAAAGAAATATGAAAACAAAAATAAATAATTATTTTGACTAGTTACTAGTTACTCACAAAAAACAAATGCAAAATGCCCAGACATGAAATAATCATTGTGTTTTCTTTTCTTTTCTTTTTTTAAGCTCTATGTGTTCATCCTGCTGTGTTCATACCCGCTGGGTCCTGGAGAGCTGCTGTAGGAGGGAGAGCGTGGAGGGGTCTTAACTTGACTGCACTGACCTCCAGATGCCAGAAGAGAACTCCTAAAGCAGGACAGAGATGGAGAACGTAAGGAGAAGATTCATTCCAGACGATTACTCTAGGAGATGTAAGCGTGGTTACTTAACAAAATAATTTAACTCCATTTAAGCATATCAAACTGAAAATCTTATTATTCTAGCTGTACAACTAAACACTATCATTCAAAAGTTGGGTGTCAGTAAGATTTTAAATTAATTAATTAATAAAACAAGCATTAAAACAATAAAAAGGGCAGTAAAGACATTTAAATGATTTCTATTTTAAATAAATGCTGTTTGAACTTAAAGAATCCTGAAAAAAGTATCACAGTGCAGCACAGCTTTTTTTCAACATTGATGATAATAATAAAATATGATTCTTGATCAGCATATTAGAATGATTTCTGAAGGATTATGTTACAAGCAGGATTCAAACCTGCATCAGATGCATGATCATCACAGTTCAATTGAGCTCTTACCCACTATACATCAGACTGTCCTGGATAACCTTTCCTGTCGGCATGTCACAGGTAAGCTCACCTACAAAGACAGACAGAGGGGGGAAAAAAGATGATAAATACCCAGCATTCCCACTTAACCAGGACAGAAACAATTTTTGAGTGGGGAGAAAGAAAGGAAATCAAAAATCTTGCAGGAGAAGTTTTTGCAGGCTTACTGGGGAAATGAGCTGGAACCATGACAAAATCATCAGTGTCACAGGACGAGTTCTTGCTACTGCTGCCGCCTCCGCCACCTCCCGAGTCCTTCAGAAGGTATCCTGGAGAATCCTGGGTAGGGGAGGCTAACGCCTTTGCACGGACCTGCTGGATCTCTGCAAGGGATTGCTACAAAATATATAAGAGGATGAGAACAAATGTTACACCATAAAGATCCTTTGTATCCTGAATTGGTAATAAACAGCTCTGCTAATACTTTTACATTCTTTTTAAAGTATAAGAGAGATCATAAATGTTACATTCCACATGCGTTTTGGTGTTTCTTTTCTGTTTCTCTCTCTCTCTCTCTCTCTCTCTCTCTCTCTCTCTCTCTCTCTCTCTGTTAGAGGGCTTAGGAATTAGTCTTCAGGGAATTTTTTGGGGGGTTTTGATTTGTTCTTTGATTTGGCACCACTCAGGTTCCTTTTCCCTGTGTTATTTGTTTTTTACAATAAAGACCTTTACTATTCAAAGTATACTGGAAAAAAATGCCACAAAAATATTAAGTAAAATAGAAAACAGTTATTTTAAATTGTAATAATATTTCACAATATTACTGTTTTTTTAATCAAATAAATCCAGTCTTTATGAGCATAAAATACTTATTTTGAAAAACTTACCCACCACAAACTTTTGAACAGTGAAAAAAAAAACAAAAAAAAAACTAATATATATATACATACACACACACACGATTCCTAACCATTCATAGACGTTAAATAACTGAATGTGACAGTATGATTTCTTTGCTTTTGAAGCACTGACCTCTATACAGCATTCTGACACCATGAGACCCATAAAATGTCACAAAATACAGAGCTGATTAACATGTGGCTCCTATCACGGATTAGTGTTACAAGCCACCATAAAATGTTAAGAAAGTGTGTCTTTGTTCAACGAGGCAGCTGCTTGCTGTGCTTATTTATCTTCATGTCTGTGACAAACTCCTGACACGTCAACACTTATCAGTGCACAGACACGATGACCTGCCATTCATCATTCTAATGAAATACATTTACACACACACACACTTACAGGAGGAGAGGCCAGGTGTGAAGTAGAAGAACTGCTGCATGAGCTTGCAGAGGCTGAATTGGGAAAGCAAGTCACGGTCACTGGAGTAGCTGTGAAGATACACACAGACACTTAATATCTTGGAAGACGGATGGTACTTTCCATAAGTGCAGCACGCTACAGAGTCAGATGACTTTAAGCGGTCCACTTCTCAATCGTACCCAACAATTACAATCATATAAATTTGGTTCATATAAGTTCCTATACAATTAATTTAAAAAAGAATAAATGCAAATCATTGTAATAAAAAAAGTAAATTTAACTCATTTTACTGACCAAAAACAAAATATGCAGTTTTGTCCCATATTTTGCAACCCTGTAACCCAATAAATAAATACATTTGGTATTTCATCATACATAATTTGGACCCTTTCTACAGACAAGTAATGATATTATTGCACTTTCTCAATTTTTACACAAATTTTAATGATGACTGTATTCGTCATTAAACCATGTAAGTAAAAATACTCAACTTTCTTTATTTTATGTGGGAAAAATGTTTATGAATATCTGCAAACCAACATTTGATCCCAGTTTTGCTACCCTCTTATTTACCCTGTTACCCATTCTGGTGTTTTAATTACTATAATTAATTATGTCATAATTATTATTAAAAAAATAATAATGGATATTGATCATATTTATTTAACTTGATAAATGTAGTCAATTTAATGTTAATGCTTATTTAATATCTATTGAAAAGAATCAGGGGTTTAAAACAAATTTTAGTACCAAGGATGCAAACATAAATAAACAAAAAATGGTTTATTTATATTATAAATAATAATATTCAATTTGACACTAAACATGTTCTGAAGGTTAAGCATCTCCTTTTACTGACTATTTAAAATAGAGTAAAAACAATGTTCGAAATGGCAGTGTAATAACTCACACTTTTTCATAGAGGAGCTTGCCTCCAAGAAGGGGTGTCTGAAGAATTCATCTATAAAAACAGAAATATTTCACAAACACCTCAAAAAGACTGCATGGTGAATAACAGAACCATGGCCAAAGCTAATCTTATAAATAACAAACATCGCCTCATCAAAACTAGTGGACACAGGCACTAAGGACACTGACCGAAGTCCATACGGTCCTTATGGTTCCTTTGCAGGAGGCCAAGCAGCAGGTGTCTGAGATGGCTGGAAGTTTCTCTGGGAATGCTGTAGAGAAGGATCGAAAGAGATGGACTTTTACACAAGGTTTAGCAGAATATTTACTCCAAGACTAATCTGAAAAGTGTCGCTGGCAATCAAAGTCAATAAGATATGCACTCACTTTGGGCTAAGACTTTTATTTTTCTCATAAAACAAACGGAGGTCCTGTGGACTGCTGGCCTGATGGACAGACAATCAAAACAAGCTTACTTAAAGTCATTTTCCAAATCATGGCATGGATGCATCATATCTTACACTTGAGTGAGTACCTGAAATGGAGCCTTTCCAGTCAGGCACTGAAACACAATGGTCCCTATACTCCACAAGTCAGCCTTGGCGTCATAGTTCTGTGACATGATAACCTCAGGTGCCTGGTGAACAGCATTTCAGAGTTATAATCTCAGTGATGCTCATATATGTGCAAAGTCTGAAATTAAGAAAATGTACAATTCATACCATGTACATTGGGGACCCACAGAGTGTGGCGGCCATCATGTTGTTCTGGAGGTACCGTGCAAAGCCAAAGTCAGCTGAAGAGACCAAAATAAGATCTTAGAAACTGTGCTGGTGAAGCAATACACTCTGGGTAATGGCAAACCCAGGTTAGATAAAAGAACATGCTGTGAAGTGTGGCTTTAGAAATCAGCATATCGTTTTATTTATTTATTTCCATATTACTGAACATAATTCTATCACTGGGCTAAGCAATTCAATATGCAATAGAGTTTGTAGACTAAGTGAAATCATCAAGCAAAACTGTTAAAACAAGGCTGAATCTGCAAACATCAGTCCTCCTCAAACATATGGATGTGGTATCTAGAGTTTCTAATGCTGAAAGCTGAGAATGTATAAATAATAAAAAACAGGCGTGCACACACACACTCACCTATCTTGATGCAGGTGTTGTTGGAGTGGGACTTTCGACCTGCAGGATGGGACAGCAGGATGTTCTGGGGTTTCAGGTCTCTGTGGATGATCCCTTTGGCCTGAAGGACCCTCATGGCCCCTGCGATCTGCTGCAGGAATACTCGGATGGTGTCTTCACTTAAAGTGCCCTTTGCTGAAAGAGCATCAGAGTAAAGAGGAGTTCATTAGGGCTAGGCGATTCCTATTGGCAATACAACACATTTGTGAAGATTTTGCTGGTGCTAGAAGCCTAAATCCGAATTCGTAAAGGCATGGAAAATGAGTAACACATTCTACGGAGCCCCCAAAGGGACATGGTTAAGCTTATAATTATAATTTATACAGGCTTATTTCAAATAAATAAATAAATAAATGTATATTTTTTACTCCAGTTTCAAGTCCTTCAGAAATCATTCTAATATGCTGAATTGCTGCTCAAGAAATATTTCTTATTATTATCAATTTTGAAAACAGTTGTGCTGCTTAATATTTTTTGTGGCCACTGTGAAACATTTTTCCTGGATTCTTTGATGAATGGAAAATTCAAAACAACAGAATTTATTTGAAATATAGAAATCTTTTGCATCATTATAAATTACTTTACTGTCACTTTTGATCAGTTTAATAATTTAATGCATTCTTCCTGAATAAAAGTATTAAATTCTTTAAAAAAAATTTTTTTACTGAGCCCTAAATTGATATTTAAATAGATTGTTAATGAATTTATGCCTTGCATTAAACATTGCAAATCTCATTGACAAAAATACATCACCATTAAAGACATTTCAGAACAAATAGAAAAAAAGCATACCATCAAAAGGCGAAAAAATATTGAGATAATGTTTTCTGTTATATCACCTGGCCCTGACTTCACTGTTTCATACTATATATAGAGTCCATTCAACAACTTTTTTTTACATGCAAATTGAATGCAAATGGAATATGCAATCCTTCCACAGTGCAAAGGAAATCAATTAAGACAGAAAAGCTGTTGTCTATAAATTCAAATGAGTTACTACACACTGCATATATAAGCAATTCAATATGCAGTAGTGATTCACATATTTCTTCTCAACCTCTCCCGTCTGATCTGAACTGAAATGTCAGATTCCATAAAGAACAAAAATGGTTTTGTCTGGAATTTTCAGAGCAACTACTTCCTCTGAAAATATACTCACACCCTGCAGTTAACAGTTACAGCTTCCTCAGACCCGCTTTAAACAAAACATGCATACACAAACACACACCCTAAACCCTTCTGGCCTAACTTCCTTAGGTCCTCTTTGCATGCTTTTGAAATTAACCGATATAATTTGTTTCATCACGCAAGCAAATAATTTCAGCATTTAAAGCTAGGACTTGCCTCTCTACTCAAAAAAAGCAGATGTTCTTTTGGCAAGTTTGCAATCTTAAAACAAATAATTATGTATTAAAGGGATAGTTCACCTAAAATTGAAAATTCTGTCATTAATTACTCACCCTCATGTCGTTCCAACCCCGTAAGACTTTTGTTCATCTTCGGAACACAAATTATGATCTTTTTGATGAGATCTGAGAGCTTTCTGTCCCTCTGTTGACAGCTACGCAACTACCACTTTGATGTTTCAAAAAGTTCATAAAGAGATCGTAAAACTAATCCAAATGAATTGGTTTAGTCCAAATTCAAGAGACTCGATCGCTTTATATGATTAACAGATTTAATTAAGGCAATTAGCTGCATAGCTGTCAACAGAGGGACAGAAAGCTCTCAGATTTCATCAAAAATATCTTTATTTGTGTTCCGAAGATGAACGAAAGTCTTACGGGTTTGCAACGACATGAGCTGAGTAAATGATGACACAAATTTCATTTTTGGGTGAACCATCCCTTTAAAAATGAACACACAATTTCCTAAAGAAGGCTGGTGTGCAGTGAGCAAAAAAAATTCCCAAAATGAGTTCAAAGCATGATAAATGAAATGTCCCACTTACAGTGCAAGTAGTCAGCCAGGTCTCCCCCATTGCAGTACTGCAGTTAAAGAAAGAACATTGATCTTTTTACTTTGAACTACAGCACCACACAACAATGCTGTATAACAAAACCTGCATTTAAATGGGGCTTAGTTCATTGCATGGGGAGAGACGATTCAGATGCATATTAAAACAAGCCACTCAGAAAAGATGGGGCATTATTTCCCTTTGTCCACTAATGATGGGTATCCCAGTGGCCCCGTTGCTTTTCCATGGAGCTTTTCTGAAAGCTGACTCGGTAGCGTGGCCTTTACAGGAAGTTGAATTTCATAGTGATTTAAAAAAACTTTACAAATCCTCACTGTGTTCCACAAAACTCCATGAATTCAGGTTTATATATCTATGGGTGTTGTGTTATTAACAACTGCAGCTGTCTTCCATTGGCCCCAGGGCATGGCAAATTGCAGGCATTACCAGGTACAAGACAAGACAAGATGTACAACACACTGGGAAAACAGGCCCACTTACCTCCATCACTAAGTACACTGAGCTTGCCGTTTCCTAGAAAAAGACAGGAGTAATGAGATTCAACACTGGGACAGAGAGGTGGCCATCAAAGCAAATTAATGAACTTTAATATATATGTCGACTTTTAGACTTTAAATAGACATGTGAGAACATGTTTACAGTGGAACTGGTATTGTGTGTTTTACAAATGCAGTGGCCTAACACTAATCCACATATGGCGTGAGCGTGTTTTCTCTGCGCTGGGTCATAATGGGCTAATACAGGCCAGGGGGAGGGCAAAGGTCATAAGCTTTGTTAACTGTGCATTTTCACTGTGCTAACCGTGTGATGGTGTGACAGATTTCTATTCAATGCAGCCATTGACACACACACACACACACACACACACACACACACACACACACACACACACACACACACACACACACACACACACACACACACACACACACACACACACACACACACACACACACACACACCATTGAAGCTCACTCAGACACAAGAAAGTACTGATAGTGCTGATGCTGTGAAATGTGAGTGGTGCTTAGAACGATGCTAGGGTGTTGTGTGATTATTACCTAAGTGTTACTACACAGCTGCTCTGGTTTCTGAGTGGATTTAGCTCATGCTGTGTGGTTGCTAGGGTGTTCTGGGGGGTTTCTTACTGGTTAAAGACAAAATATCCCTTCCCCAAGAATATATCATCCATAGAACAGCACCAGTTATCTGGCGAAGCTTGATACTGTTGAGTATTGAGTTGAGTGGAGGTTAACTAATATAAAAACTCTGGCTGATACCAATAAGCTGATAATTCCCCAAAATAATCCATATTAAAATTTGAGATCGAAAGAAAAAAAATGAAAACAAAACAATACAAAACTAAAATGAATAGCTTTAAATGCTGCAAATGAATACAAATGTACAGTATGAATATTAAATAATCATCTTTCTGAGATTTGCCAAAGATTACATATGTGTTATTAAATTGTTACTGCTTTTAAAGATTAACTAGATTGAGCGTTAGATGACAGCTATAGGTTTTGAAAGAGTAAATGACAGAATTTTCATTTTTGGGTGAACTATCCCTTTTAGTATGAGCCTATTATGCACCGATAAAATGTTGTTTTAGATGTTTTTAAACCTGGTAATCCTTATTCAGACAACAACAAAGCAGCAATGCCAGTCTATAAGCTTTAGGACACTGATTAACACTTAAACACTAAGACTAAGACTAGCTATTAAAACAGAACTGTCCTCAGTACATATGAACAGACTAAACTAAACAAGTGCATGATATTTTCTTAAAAGCGTGTCAGATAGGCTTCTCCGAAATAGTCAAAGCACTAAATATTAAATTATCCAGACAATTGCCATCAGTCCCACAGGACAGGTTGTTTGTGTTATCAGGTCAGCTTTTACAGCACCATAATCCTGTTATTTCCTGAGCCCATGGCTGAGGCCTCTCGAAAAAATACAGGGTAGCCCACTTAGAATGACCTTATCACTTATCAACATATGACCTCCCTCATTCTGGTGTCTGTCTGCGGCCAATCAGCCAGATCGGCTGATCCGTGACTGGCGTATGCTGCTGACTCAGCGTTCCCCATGTTCTACTTTCTGCCACTGAAGATAGACCTCAGTTGGCTGTGCAGCCAGACTGAAACTAGGCCAAACATCACTGTTTAATGACAACTAGCGCTTGAACGAGCTTGGCGATTCAGCTGGGAAAACCCAACAAGCCCAACATAACTCACAGACTGCTGAGTGCCTAAATGACTGATGTTCATGTGGGTGATAAAGTGAGCTTTGCTTATGAACACAGCATGCCCGTGAGATCTGCTAATGTTGAATTTAACCACAGATGCAGTAGGGACCCTAGTTAACTGCTTCTGGATAGGACATTTGTAATTTAACTAATGTTTGCTTTGTTGCTCATCCCATTTAAAATAGCAACCATTACATTCTGAACGCTAAAGTTGACCTGAAATGCTACTGAACCTGTTAAGATCCTACATCTCACATTTAACTGTAGGAAGACAATGGTTATGTTTCTCTTTGATATTAAAAACCAAATGGCTCTGATGCACTAAAAATAAACTCTGGCTAAAACTTAGCTTGTTTCTGTGTTTGCGAGGGAGAGATGACCAAATTAACTCTTTGCCAGGTTCGTCCAGCACAAACAAGCTAAAGTTTGTTACGTGTGGCAAAGAGCCAAGCAGGTCAAAGACTTTTCCCTCCAGGTCGTGCAAGGAGACCAACTCAAACTTTAATGGCATTCACTTCACAGACAGTCAACCACACAGAAGAAAGTGGTGTGACTTTCCAGGAGATGTGAGAAGAGGTCAGATCAGAGAAGCATGTGGCTGAAATGTGCATGTGGCTCTTAAAAGCAACACCAGAGTGTGAGCCTTCGTTAAAAAAACTGACATGAATGGAGACAAAAGCAGCATCAAACCTCAGTGTAAACTGTAAATACTAACCAAAAAAAGTACCACGGTACTACGTAAACCGCATGGATATGGAAAGTCTTCAGTCGCTTAGTGACTATCAAGGTAAAATGGTATTTGACACATTAGCGAGGTAGCAAAGCAGTTTTTTTTTTTTTTTTTTTAATTAACTGACATGAATTTTTAATGTCTGATGCGGATAATAATATCTTTAAAAAAAACAATTTAATGCAAGTGAACAATTAATTTCAAAAACAAATGGAAAATACTTAATAAAAACAATGAAATAAAAATATGGGTACAATTATTATTTTAAAGATTATTAAGTAATTTTTTTTTATAAATTATAATTTTTGTAAATAATATATATACATATATATATATATATATATATATATATATATATATATATATATATATATATATATATATATATATTTAAAAATGTATTCTTTATTATCCTATTTTTAAGTCACATGGGGATTATCCAACCAAACACATTACTATGCTTATTAGTTGAAAAGTCAGTAACAAAGACTGCATTAAAGGAGACAAATCAAAGCATTTACAACTGAATAGAGGTAGGCTACAATTTGCATGTTTTTTGTAATCCTAGTGGCTTTAACTTACACACGCCTGACACATTAACCTCATGATGACCCAAGAGCAGAGCAAACAGCAAGAACCCAGGTGTTTGAACAACGTGTCAAGACTTCAATGAAATAATTTCACCAGTCTGGGTAGACAGGTTTCACTCACACCATTGCAAGAAAAGCATTCACTGAGTGCCAATAAACTCTAAATGCCAAATCGAGTAAGAAAACATAACTTTATTTCTCTTCCTGGTATATACTGTGTGTGTATGTGTGTGTGTGTGTGTGTGAGAGACTGCTAAGACTTCAATACCCACAATGCCCTGCAGCAGAGCCATTAAAAACAAGTGCACATGTCATGTCAACAGAAGAACACGTGACTGCTTTTAACCAATCAACGCAAAGGAAGTCATAATACACACTCTGGGGTGGTAAAACATAAATTTTAACCCTTTTTAGTCCATAATAACTATTAAAATATTTGTAACTAATACCATTTGGACTAGTAAAGTTAACAAAACCACTTTCTCTAGATACTTAAATCGAAAAATGTTCATCTAAACATCTGCCGTGCAATTCTATGAACAAATCATCCTACCTGGAAGTCGTGCAATGCAACAATGTTCTCATGTTTCAATTCCTAGAGAAAACAAAGAATAAAAAAATTTATTTGCACACAAACGCTCGATTTTGGGTTCTGACCAAAACAACCAAAACATACCTTCAATATCTTGATCTCTTTCCCCAGAAGAGTTTGAGATTTGGCCAAATTCTTCTTATTTATGCATTTGACTGCAACTTCCCAATCATGCTTCTGAAAATGTCAATGATATAAGTGGTTAAACAGATTCATCTTGTAGTTTATATTGTGTTAAATATATTGTAACATTATAGTGCATGTCTACGGTCGGCTTGAGTGCTTAGATGCTTTGTTTCAATCTCTCTGAATAATTGTCATTTATAAAAACGGAAATGCCACATTTAAAGCTTGGATATATGTAATGGGATATTAAAGCATTACACATCTCTATATTTTATAATACTGGGAATTTAATCTCTTATTCTCTCCTCCATCTGTTGTGCTCGAGGCCTTTAAGGTGGTATGCCAGTTCTGCAACCAGTAGGTAAACAAAAAACGAATTCCTATCAACACACAATGACACCAATGTATACAAATGGAAATGATTTGGTAAACATTTTAAAATGATATTTTCTCACCTCTCGATTCCTGCCTTTGAATACCACTGCGAAGGCACCGTGTCCTATAAGGTCCTTCCTGCTGAACTCGAATTTCCCGACAGTCTCCATCTCCCACCTGATCCCAAATTTTGCAGCCTGACTATTTATGTAAAATAAAGCTGGCCCACAAATATCCTCTTTCTGCGTCCCTCTTCTCTGTCTGGACGAGGCAGCTGGAAAGTTGAACCCCACTTCTGCGTGCCATCGGGGGCCTTTCCATACAGATACTCCTCTCTACTTTCATGATATCATGGAGGTGAAGAGGAGATCTACTCCTTAAAAATATGACAGGTCTCCATTTCGGCAAACCGCTTATCGTAATTGTAAAAATAAATAAAATCAAGCTGCGCTAAAAAAATACCACCTTAAAACGGCAGCGATGTGTTTGTTTATGTACGTTACATCCGATGTTGTCAGCTATGCTAACATCCTTGAGTTCGTGTTCAGGATTACACCAGGCTCGCGATTGTATACAACACGGTTGTCGTTTCACGAAATATCCCTGAGACATCTGAAAAGCTCGAGCAAGATTTGTCTTTTTGATCTCAACAAAGACCTCAATTTAATCGAGGTCTGCAGCGCTGCGCATGCGCACAACCATTTCACACAGGCTCAATGTTGACGTCAGGGAAGTGCTGTCACGGCGGTGTCACAGTGACAAAAATAAACACATCACAAATTGATATCAAGTCACATGAAGTAATGAGTTGAAAAAATGTTGAAATAATGTCGAGTTTTGTAATATTTTAATACAAGTAGACTGCAAGAAAGTAGACAATACTATATTTATTGCAACATAATTCATCAATTTTAATCATTTGCAGGTAGGTTATTCATCGAGAACACAGGTAGCAACAAAGTTAGGCCTATATATATATATATATATTTTTTTTTTTTTAACTCAAGGAGATAGTTGCAGCTTGGCACAGGTGATTGAAAGAAAGAAAATCAGCAATTCTCTGCTTCTTCAGACAGACCTTCAGATCAAAATACAAGAAGCAACTCATCAAAGTGTGATAGCATAGGGCAGGCTATAAGTAAATCCAAGGTTGGCTAAACAAATATTTAATTAGAAACACAACAAATGTTCCTTGTAAATGGGTTCACTGTTGGAATTCAGTGTACATTACTGCATTTACTTTAACAGTACATTAGTGATTACTAAACTTTACCCGCTTTAATATATTTAATATCTGTGACAGTGCAAATATCATTTACAAGATGTACGAACAAACCAAGCAAATAGCAGTTCAGTTTGTATTTGCGGTTTTTACACTTAATTTAGTACTTGATTCAAAGCTTTTAAAAGAAATTAAGTGCAGGAAGGTATTCTGTAGAATAGAGTACTTCAGGTGCCATCATGTGGAGTAGTTAGGAATAACAATATTACATGGTCTGAAATGAATCCATGATGGCAAAATAACCAACAATTAAAAACCCAAAAGTGCAGACCGGCAGGGTCTTTAAAAAATTGTGCAAACAAACAAACAAACAAAACTGTTGCTGCTTTATTTAGGTTTTAGATTTGTTTTTAGTGTAACGTTTTAAAACAAAGTAAAAATATTTTAAAAGCTAATCAATTATTTTGTCAAGTTTTCCAGTAAAAGTCTACACATCCATAAAACAAGATAAATAAAACAGGCGGATAAAATATTTTTGACCTTGTTGAAATCATATTCTCACTGAGCAATCAAATGAACTGCAAAAACGTATCCCATAGAATCATCATCATACCCATCCATATTCCAGACCACAAACTGAACTTTTAAGGCAACTCATGCATAAGAGGGTCCACTTTGATCTTCACATAAACAAAAAAGTGTTTCTATTTGAATCTGAAATTTGGTCAAACTGCCTGGGTATTTCAGACAGCCTGTTTATTGAATAGCTTTTGAAAATTTCAGAAAGAAGATAGCCTCTGAAATTGAGCAGTTGAAAGAAAACATATTCTCACCATGATTTGGCTGCAGCATACGCAAGCCGTGAGTTCACTGCAAATATAACGCAGAGCACATAGGCAAGGATAAGTTTTTACTTCAGCAAAAAAGCAGGTATACAATATGACATGAACTTTAACCCATGTTTTGTTAATGAAAAAAATGAAACACTGCAATTATATGAATTATGTACCATTTATTTGGACATGGATCTATGGTAATGCCATGTTTTTTTGTTGTTGTTTGTTTGTTTTTACATGTAGCATGTATTATTTGAAGCACCCTGGAGTACCATGTAAATACCATGGTATATATGCCAATCATTTAGTACCATACTATACTATTCAAAAATTTGGGGTCAGTAAGATTTAAAAATAATAATAATACTTTTATTCAGCATGAACACATTCAATTGGTCAAAAGTGACATTAAAGACTTCTACATTGGTAAAAAAAACTCATTTTCAAATGAATGCTGTTCTTTTGAATTTCCTATTCATCAAAAAATATATTTTTTTAGTTTCCAAATAGAGAAAATTACTCAGCACAAGTGTGTTCAATATTGATAATAATAATAATAATAATGATCCAATAAATGCAGCCTTGAGACTTCAAAAACATTTTTTCAAATATTTGAACGGCTATATCAGAATAGATAGACAGGTTTCCCCTAATCTTAGGAGAACTGAAAATAAACTTGATAACACAATCATCCTCCATGGGTAAATGTCACATACGTTTGGGTTCTCAGAGACCCCAGATATAAAATATGAATAAATGCAATGAATTTGCACATGCTAACATGACAAGTTTTGACATGAAAACATGGAGGAAAAGTTCAAGTCCATGTCTACTTTGTGTTAAAAGCTTATAATAGCTGATTTGGAACTAAAAGTATTAGAAATGGAAATTTAACATTATTATCATTATTATTACACTGTCTCAGTGGGACCCTATTCATAACACTAACAGAACATGTGGGTTCAAATGTTACAAATTCTACCACAAGAGGACGCTGCAGGCTTTCAAAAGTGTCTGAGCCTCGAGGACAACAGCATTATCGATGCACGAGAGAGCGTAGTTTGGCAGCTGGAATCGGTCTGGGGAAGAAGAGTCATTTGGAAGATCCAGCTGAGCCTGAGAGCACTAGCATCCTGCATTGTGACCCATTTTAACAAGTTTACTTCAAATTCTTTCATGTTTTGCATCTGATATGTTTTTGGCTCTTGCCCTGTATGGAGTGGAGAGGCAGGTGCTTGCAGTACATGATGGTAAATGCCTTCAAATGGCTCCTTTATGCTGGTTATTTTCACTCATGTTGCTCCTGATTGCAGCCCCGTTTGTTCACATTTATGGATATAGTCTTTCGTGACTTTGCACCAGAGAAAAATGCTTGAACTGAACACGATGGGCCGGTGGAATTTAAGGTTGGAGAGAAATGTGATGCCCCAGACGTCATATCTCTCTCCTCTGTCAATTGTGCCCGCAGACAGAGCTGCTGTTCAGATGTGGCAGATGTATGGTGGAGATCAAAGTGAAAGACCCCTGAGCAGTTCATGAGTCACCTCTCACCTTATCAAATGTAACTGCAGAGGAGCTTAACTCATGCCAAACAAACCATCACTCACACAACCACTGAGCTGAGCTGCTCCTCATATGAGCCAAAAGGTTATCAGAAACTGTCAGTTAGGTAGAGAGACAGGCAGGTGGGTGTTCATGACCGCCCCTAAAGCTCTCTATCACCGCTATCAATAGCAGCTCAGACCCCGGCGCTCTGTGTGCACTTGGCTTGGCACACGGAGGCTTTGTGAATTGCAACAGCCTTAGAGGAAATGGATTGGTTCTGCCTGAACCATATGGTGGATTCCCCTGCTGTGGCTCAGTCCAAGCCCTACAGCACCAGTGAGGGAAGACTGGTGACACTCTTACTGCTCGTCTTACAATGTGTTCAAAACACCTGGGACCTATGCCTACAACAGCTAGAGGAATGGGTAAGAGGGGAGCAGTGCTGCTTTAGCAGAGATATTTATGATTTACTAGATGGACAGATACCCTATATCTGAAAGTGACAGACAGACAGATGGATAGATAGATACCCTAAAAAAGATAGATAGTAGGCCTATCTGAAAGTGACAGACAGATTGATAGATACCCTAAAATAGATAGATGGATACACTATCTGAAAGTGATAGATAGATAGATACCCTATCTGAAAGCGACAGACAGATGGATAGATACCCAAAAATGATAGATAGATAGATAGATAGATAGATAGATAGATAGATAGATAGATAGATCATATCTGAAAGTGATAGTAGCCTATCAATCCGTGTAGGCTATCATTCGTTCAGTCGTTTTTTGATTTAATATTGAAAGTAGAAAAATGAGAAAACGGTTCCTTTTTCGTTTTTTCATCATTTCCAAAAAAAGAAAAAAAGAATTCAGCTTGATTTTTCGTTTTTCGTTCTGAGGTAGAAAAATGAATTAACAGCTTGAATATTGAAAAAGGGATACACGGATTCCTATCTGACAGATATTTGTATTTAGTTAGCCTATTGTCATATTTAAAAGATCAACTTGTGGAAAGCACTTTATTTCGCATGAAGCATTATGCATTCAGTGTTGAATATGTTTGTACAATTCAGTAAATTTTACTTCTTGTGGGCGTGTCCAATTCGATTCAAACTCACGCTTCATGCTTGCTCCAGTTTATCTCAATTTTGAATTTTGCACAGCACTGGTTGACATGATAGACCCGGAAAACCATTTAGATTGCTTATAACAAGGTTATAACCTTCAAAGAATGAGTTAAAGCCAAACCTATTGAATTTCAGGGTGTACTTCACAGGATCCCAGGCAGCACACAGTCCCTGAGCTGGAACATGTCCACTCTGCTTACCTGCGGGCACAGACAGCCGGTAGCCAGGCAGCCGGTAAGCCGGTAATTAGCAGCACTGCAGTCTTTGATGAAACATTTGACCGCTCAAAGTATTTCGGTTATCGCCACCGGAAGATAACCACATTTCGTTTAGAGTCATTGGTTTTGCTTTCAGCACTTTTAAAACATCTTTGTTTCGGCACCCACACACACTCAGGCACACGCAAACAAAGTCTACAGCTTTTCCCATTAGATGATGCGGAGTGGGCTCGTTACCAAGGCGACGGTTACTTTCCATATCCATTATGAAATATATTCGCTGTCCTTGATTTACAGTAAGACAGGCACCGAATAGCAAAAGTTACAGCAGAATACATGTGCTATGTTTCCACACAAACAAACAGGAATATCACACCAACAGAGTTCTGACTTCTGAGCGCTAAGAAAATTGTGATTGGTGGTTTGATGTTAGCTTGACATCGCGGGGTGAATGTGGTGCGAATGCGGTTCCTGCCGTCGTGTGACAGCAGCTGTCATGTCTGCGGGGAAATAGCCGCGTGGAGCTCGCATTTAGACTCGGTTGTGTCATGAAATTACAGCAGTCATCACGCGGGCTTGCTCATACTTCTTTATTTTTCTACAAAAATATTTCACCTTATAAAAGACAGCTCAGAATGTACATTGTTTTTGCAACTGCCATAGAAGTTTTTACCTTAAATATATATGTATATGTATTTATATATAGTATAAGCATTTATTTCCATTTATGATCAGAGTGCACTCCCAGCAGCCCAGGATATGAGTCAAACATCTTCCCAGTCTAAGTATTTCTCAATGTCCTCAGCTCTCTCTGACTGGGAAAACTTTTGGAAAGACTGCAAGAAGACAAAAATAATCATATAAACAAAGCTGTGAAATGTTTCTAGCTGTGGTGATCCAGGCATTGTGTATCCAGCATCATGCATGACCTTGAACTAAACATCATTGATGTTTATTACAAAAATACAGTTGACTGCAATTAGTAGGCTAACTGTCATTGCTTTAGAGTGATGTGGTGTATATTACTAAAACAGTCAGTATTGAAGATGAGAGTAAATATAATTGCTTAGAACAAGGCAGAATAATAAGAAAAAGATGCTAAAACACTGGGAATAGGTGGATCAGATGGAAGAGACGGTTACAATTAGAAACCCATAAAACAAGTGCCAATAAAAACGAGTGAGCGAAGGAAGGTTAAGGTTGTGACTCATGGTATCCCATGATGCATCTGAACTGCAGCCAGCAGGAAGTCCTATTTGTGAGATTTCCGCCACCTTTCCGATATCAGCAATATTACTACTATTGCTACCATTATTATCATTATCATCATGATCATTATTATTACTGGGTCTGGATATGCCTCAGGAAGCTAGTTACTATATATCTTGATATTCTGAAACATAAAATGATTCTGATAATGATTATTTTCAGGTTTTGAATACTACTACCAATAACATTTTTTAAATGTTAGTGATGCTTGCCGGTGCAAAACACGCTGCCATGATAGGCATTTAGACTAATTTGTAGCATTTCATATGGATGTATTCCAAGTCTCTGATATTTTGGGTCCTAAATATGGCTCGTATGATATTTTTTCGCTTGCTTTATTGTCTGCCAGGTGAAGTTGTAGGTCTGATAAATTAATAGCACACCATTTGAGCGGCACCATTTAAGATATCATTTAGGCTATGTCTGTAGCACAAACGGTGTGAGATAAATGATGTGCTGAAGTCTAATACTTGGGGTTGAGATAGCAATAGCAAGCATCACTAATAATAATGAGAATGAGAATAATAATAGAATTTCCAGTTTCCAGAAAAAGAAGATAACAAAAAGCATCAACCAAAAAAAAAAAAAAAAAGTGATCCAATCCCTCTCTTGATTGAAGTGCTGAGTCCATTTACCCGGTGCTACTTTATTGCTCTCTTCACCCACAGGCTGCTGTATGTTCTGCTCCTTGAGTCTTTTTGAGTACAGGCCTGTGGCTCTGCCCTTATCAGAGAGGAGCAGAGGAGAGAGCGAGAGCAAGCGTCCAGAGTGGCGCTAACACCCAGGCGCGAGAGAGGGTCAGTCGTGTCCCCAGCGGGGAGGCTGAGTCCGAAGTGCAGGAACAAACCTCGTAGCCATTTTCTGCATGGTCTGCGTGTTGCTGCCCGTGAAGCCTCGTGTTAGAGTTGTTCTGCATCTCCGGGGAGTCCGACTGCATTTCCGTGCACACCAGCCAGTCCTTCCCGATGGGACGCGGATAACCCGCTTCAACTTCCATATCGCTGCCCGCCACACGCCAGTACTCCTTTCCCTTGAAGAAATATGATGCACCTGGGTAGAAAGAGCAGAAAATACAAGATAATAAAATACAGGTTGATGCGCAGAATGGATTTTTCCAGACCTGCTTTCATTTAGTATACAGATCATTATGGTTTTACTTTTCCCTCTATGGCTTTTGTCAACTCTATTTCCTGTTTCGGAGCTACTTCTCTCAGTTTATGTCTATGACGAGTCACGCAGGTACTGGGTTACTTCGCAGCGGTACGACCCGAACCAGTCTAAAATAGTCAGAATATAAACACTTATTATAGGTGTACCGTAGTGATTCAGGATAAGACAAAAACACGGTTTGGAAAATGGATTCATGATGTGGATTATTATATAAATTTTGTACATTTTAAACAAAAAAAAAGTTAAGGACTGCAGCTTTAACTCATAACAATGAAATAACTCAGGGTTAACTGAGGGAACTGCAGGGGGTTCATGAGTTGATAAAAAGCTAGTAATTAATTAAATCATAAAAATGTCAAATTAAAATGAATAATTCATTTTAAAATTAAAACAATCAATACAATAAAAAAAAAACAATACAACTTTATATATTTTATATGTTTACCTGCACGTCACCAACATCAGAGAACCATGAACATTCAAATGCATTATTATTTATTGAAATCTCAAAGGGGATAAATATTTGAAGTAAATATCTTTGGTCAAAGGCTGTCAAAAAAGTTGGGAAATTCTTTAATTAACTGATTGTTAACTGACATTTATACATATATGTGACTATACAAAAAAACATAAACAAGTACACAATGATTGCATAATCTCATATTTTTAAAGAGCTAGTTAAACAAAAATTGTATTTTCATGAAAAACATATCCTAGCCATTTTTCTGTACAATGAAAGTTACAAAGTTACTTTTTAAAGCGCAGCATTCCAGCTTTGTGAATATTCATAGCGAATTCACGATGGAATCTGGAGTCTGAACCAATGAAATGTGATTTTCTGTGATGTGACTAATGCTGATGTAAACAAAACGATCTTACTCGCCCTGACTGACACGAAGCGTGCGCATAAAGACGCTTCAGACAGAATTATACACAGAATTACAGTAATTCAAAATATCTGTCTTGGCGAGTATTCACATTATCTGTTATGTATTAAGTGAATGTTTGGTGAACTGTTGGAGAAAAACATCTGGTGGTAACATTATATTAGATCCGTGTGGTACAGTAGGTCTTAAATTATTTTGTTTTGGAAACCTTAGAAAACTTTAACTCGATTTTTCTCAAAATTTACTTTGCTGAATCTATCGACTTCAAACAGGTAGGCTATATCTCATTTTTGGTCTGATTCCAAAAAATCATACATCAATTTTTAAAGGTTTCTTAAAGGAGCATTGCGTAAATTTCTAACAGTTACTGACACCAGTGGCCGTTAGAGGAACTGCAGCCAGTCTCATGCTCGTTCTCGGTGGGCACACGCTCGTACGAGCACGACTACATCAACCAGGGTTGCCGCAGCAAGTTTGAGGTAAGAAAACACCATTTGAAAACACTACCGATTGCCGCTGCTTACTAATAATGGCTGCCGTGCCGTACGGATGTAAGCCCAAGTAGACGAGAACGCGCATGACGTCACATTTTGTGAATTTTCACGCCGATTCGGGCCCGACTCCTCCACACACAATTGAGCCTACAGGCTGATAGAGGCAACCGTGGTGGACAGTCAAGGTGTCATTCTTTTTATTACATCATGGTTGGCTCATACATGTACAAATGAAAACTCTATCTTAAAGATTTTTTGAAGTAAAAACCTACACATAGCCCCTTTAATAGAGAATGTGAAAATAACAATAACTCATTTTTGAAAATTTGCTCATTGCAACTCATTTTGCAAGCACGGGTCACATTTTGTCTTTTCCTTACATGAAGCCATCAGATCACAGACTCATACGGATTACTTTTATGGTGCTTTTTTCTTTTTGGGAGCTTGACAGTGCTTGGTCCCCATCCACTTTCATTAAATGGAAGACAGCAGCTTAGTTATTCTGCTAAATATCTCCTTTTGTGTTCCAAAGAAGAAAGTCTTATATGGGTTTGGAATGATATGAGAGTAAGTATATGATGACAGAATGATATATTTTTAAAACCCACTCTACTCATCTGACAGTAAATCATGTTTTTTGAAGGATGAGATGAAACATGAGACAATAGCCCAGATAGAGTCTAGAAACACAAATGGAGACAATTTTCCTCTGCTTCAACCTAATGCTTGCATTTGTCCAATCTGAACATGAGCTTTACTATCTCTCTCTGTTAGACTAGGTAAACCCAGCTCAATCTGCCGGCGATTTGATTTTGCCTTGCAGCTCAGGCTGGAAACCTGTACATTCTTCTATCCTGCTTCTGTGACAAATTTGCGGGGATCAATCACAAACTGGCTTATCCACCTGGCACGCTATTGGCGGGTTTAATCCAATCCAATTCCATTTAACCTCTCGACGATGCTCAATGGCTTCTTTAGTTTAGCAAACAAATCGCTTGAGTGGGTGTAAATACCACTCACTTTCATGTTTTTTTTTTTGCACAACCTGCAAAAATTGCTCGATGCCATTGCTGCTTCTGCAAACCGCTGATCAATGCTCCAAACCAACACGTCTGTTGACACGTTTCCTGCCTGGAGTTTTCGCTGCAAAGTATGTCACCTGGATCAATGGACTGATTTGTTGAAGGACTATCCAATTGCGTACAGAGTCATTTGAACTATGCCTGTTGATCACGCCTCTTGTGCAGTAGAAAATACAGAGCAGACTCACCAGACTAATGTTCAATCTTAAAAGATTGAGCTTGGTCTGGTGATAGCCAGACTATCTCTCTGTCTCACTCTGCAGGTGAAATGGGCCATCAGTGCTGTCCATTCGAACAGGATACTGTTGCCAGCACCTCCACAGGCTTAATAGTTCCTCGCTCCCATGGAGGCCGGGGACTGTCACTTTAGAGTGGTCTGCCCTTAGTCCTCGTTCAAAGCTCTTCCTGTGGGGCTAGCAAAGCCTCAGAGAACAACACCCGATGAGACAACTTCTCTGCCCCTGTTTACAGAGTCACCACAGCAGGGAAGAAGATCTGGTGCATCAAGTGGAACCTAAAGGTCCATTCACACCAAGAACAATAACTGTAAAGATAACTATAATGATTACCATCCACACCAGAGTACAATGATATCTTTCTGTTTATTCTAAGAGCGCTGCAGTTTTGTCGTCTGCCTCTTTAAATGCTTGAGTGCTTTTAAGCAGAATGGATTCTGACTGGCTGTCAATGTTTTTATTGATCATCCGCTGGGAAAAATCATTCTGAAAGTGATTCCAACAATATAGTTTCTCAGTGCCATTATCATTATGGTCGTGGTGTGGGCTATATATTCTTTTGTATGTAAAAAATTTTTTTAGAGCTATATTTTTATCGTTATAGTTATCCTAAAGACAGTTAAAACTGTGCTTGTAAAGGAATTAGCAATATGCAAACTGCAAAGATGATTTTTTAGGGGGATAAAACAGCCCAAACTTGCCATTTTATACATTTTCCATGAGACGATAAGGAAAAAAAACACAAGAGATGACACAATGACCAAAAAACATGTCTTTATAGGCTAACATTATGCATAATATGCAAAATAACTGACCTTCACATTCATACAAATGATGGTATGTTTCACTTGTGGGTGACATCTGAAAAATGTTCAAAATGCTTCAATGCTAATTACAGGTGCTGGAGGTAATTACTTTGTTGGAATACCACACATAAATGTCCTAATATATCACTGAAACATGCATCCTGATAAATCATACTCATCTATGTGACCATCCTCAACTCTGCGAAAAGTAAAAGAAAAGGGGGGAATGGCCTGCACTTCTTTCCTATCAGAAATAGGCTTTCTACATGTCAAAGCTTTAGCATATTTGGATTTGCTGATTGGTATGGTCAGTTGAATCTTTGCTTTGAAGCTTTGCTTTTATAACACAGGCTTCTTGTGATCCACTGCAACATTGCATTTGCCTGGACTTCATCCTTGAGGTCCATCCATCAGTGAGAGCTCACTGTGCATTAGACACAATGCTGTGCATTAGGCATGACAGGACATTATGCCCCTTTCTCCATTCTGCTCACATAGACCTTAAAACTGCTGCTATGACAACCACACATTCAAAACACCTGCATGGCTAACAGCCTCTCCATCCAAATAAAACCATTTCTTCCAAGGCGAATTGGGGCTTTAAAGAGACGTTTTGAGATGCTATTAGATATGTATTGCATATGATGGAAGATAATATTACCACACATTTGAATTTTAGGAGGAATCATTTTATGATTTAATGTTCATTTCACAATGTCTACACCAAGTTCAAATAGCCTGCCTTGTTGGCAGAGGCTATTTACACTAACTCCACCCACCATTGTCTGATTGATGACAAAATCATTGTCTTGATTAGACAAAATGATAAAAGAAACACATCTGATAACAGGAGAAGTGGCGTTAGCTTTTGACATGCCTGACCTGAGTTCGAACCCGCCTTTTCCCGAACTCATTCTTCTCCCTTTTCCCATCGCATATCAGCTCAGAGCAGCATTTATTTTAAATAAAAATTAAGAAAATATGATATTTATTAAATCATATTAAAGTGGGTATTTAATAATGGGAATGAAGTGTTTAACGGGTAGGTGTAGGGGAGGTAATGTCAAGAACAAGTAATGTCCCAATAAAGCAGCATCCATATATAATTTAAATAAATATAACTGAATATGTCATTATTGCATACTGTTTTATAAAAATACAATACACTGAGGTACAAATAGTATCTGCCACTATTTGCACAAAGTATAAACAGCATCTCACTACTATTTACACTTCATGCAAAAGAAAATACTGTAAAAAAAAATAAAAAAATACATCTATGGCTAAATTAGTGCAAATAGCCACTGCCTTTTTATTTTCTTGATAAGCTCAGTATTCTTTCCTGTGTTTTCGATTGTTGTTATTGTTAACTAAAACTATTAAAAATAGTTTTTGTTCATTGAAATAAAAAAATAAATATAAGATGAAAAACTTAAACATAAAAAAATGGCTAGAAGTGTTGTCTTGGCGACTAACAGAAATAAAACAGGTTTAAGTTGAAGTACTAAAAAAACAAAATATTAATAAATATAATAGTATAGATAGAAATAATACTAAACACTGATACGGAAGTTCTCTTTTCGTTTTTGGCTTAACACAACCTGAAAAAAAAAACAACAACACAATTTGCTACTTTCTATTACTAGATACTTAAAGTCTGTTTTTCCACCAGGGAAAGAAAAAGGTTCATTTCTTGTGGCCCTAAAAAATAAGATCCAGGAGAGCTGCTTAAAATTCAAGAGACCTAATACGATTCACAATGCTTACTGTCAGACCACCGCATGGCATCATCCAGTTGGGGTGGGATCCCTTTCCACAGCGCCGTGTCTTTTGGGTAGCCGAGGTCCATGCAACGCAGATGGTCATCGTAGCGCCAGTAACGGTTGTCCTTGAAGAAGTACGTCTTCTCGTTGTGCAGCCAAACAAATACTGCATCTACTCCTTCCACGGGCAGCCCAAAGTCACCGACAGACCGTGGGTAGCCCTCTTCAACGTTATTGTCCTTGAACACCCAATATTTCCCTCCTAAAGAAGTGAGAACAACTTCTTGTGAGGTGTGATAATGGTAAAGGCTTTCTTTACCAGCAGACCAGATTAGAAAACACAGACCTGCTGTGAAATGCATTTTAGTGCTTTAAATATTTAAAATGTTCTTTTTACCTCTGTGCTTTTGAGCTTCAAAACACTCTTGCGTTATATCTTTGAAGGACATTGTTCGCTTTATAGTGAAAACTCTTATTAAAAATGACATTTGCATAACTCGAGAGCTTTAAATTCCAATCATTTAGAGAATTTTTGAGTGAGTGTCTAGGGAGCATTTTGCTTTAAATGTCTGGAATTAACCATACAATCTTTTTGAAATACTGCACGAAAGCAACAAACAGTGTGAAACTAGATTTGGACATTTTCTGAAGGAAATGTGTTGCACAAAACAACACCACAAGGATAAGGTGTTTTGAGTGGTTGCTATTTCTATCTATTCTTTTCTATATATTTCAGTTAAAACAAACAGCTTACATAGCAAATACTAAATACAACTTATTTAATTACTATTTAATTAGTCATATAGTCAATGTGCTGTATACTTATTCACATTATTACACCTGTTTTAGCTTCTTTACATTGGTTACCTGTTTATACAAGGATTGATTTTAATTGTATTGTTGACATATAAAGCTTTAAATGGTTTGGCAGCTATACAAAACTAAAGGAGATAGAGCGTTTGCAGTGAGGGCTTCAAAACTATGGAAGTTGATATTAGTTCATCTGAATGTGTGTTTGTTTTTAAATGTCGTCTGAAAACTTAATTGTATAGACGTGCTTTTAATATTTTGTGGTGTATTTTGGGTTTTGATATTTTATATTATATTTTGTTTTTTCATGTACTGTCTATAGCTCCTCATTAATGATTTTAATGATTGTGTTTTTAAATTGTGTAAAGCACTTTGTGCATTGTTGCGTTAAAAGTGCTATATAAATAAAATTGTACTTACTTACCTTCATATAGAGCACTAATCTTTATCACAATGGTAACGACAAAAACTTAACATACATAACAGAAACTTATTTAAAGGTGCAGTATGTAATATTTACAGCTATTGAAATGGGCATTTCAGTCCAAATTCTAAATATTGGAAAGAGTTGTTTCCCCCACCCCATCATCCTCAGACTCCGCACTCATGCGGGTTGCCAGATTGAGGACATGTAACAGGAACAAGCGTAACTGACAATGGAAATCGACGAGTTTTACACTACAAGTTGTTCAGCTAATTTTTAGGTCAGGTAGAATCTGCGATTTCTGACCCTGTTCATTTGCTTGCTACAATACGCTGTGTTTTCCATCAACTGGCAACCCGGGTTATAACCCGCAACCCGCAGTGGGTGGAATCACACAGACCAAAACAAAAACAGACATTCTGACACAGAACACACATTTCAAACATCATAAACACATTATGGTACTTTTATGCTTTAGGACAGTAAAAAAAAAAATATATAGCACCTTTAAATGTCAAACATAACAACATTAAACGCTAACAGGTTTTTTCCTTTACTAAAAAAATACATAAAATAACACAATTTCAATTTAGTAATCAACACTAAATTTTTTAGTAATCAAGACAATTTCATTAAGTTACTACAACTTATTTTCTTATTTATTTTTTAAATCAAGTTTCAGTTTAAATTACTCAACAATAACATAGATCCCCTCAAAATAATGTTTGTAACAAGGTTTAATTAAATCAATAAATATTTTTTTTTCATTTGCAACCATGCATTTGTTTAAGGTATATTCTAGAAATTTTATATTTTTTGGAAAATGATTACATCTGAGATAAGCTGCATGACTTCAGGTACCATTCATGTCTGTAGCATGTCTATAACAGTTCAGAATGAACAAAAGTTGCATTGAAGGGAGATGTTAAATCATAATTTAATAAAAGGTTGAATTCAGGCATTTACCTTTAAAGAACACTATCTTATGGTCTCCAGGTCTCTCATATACAGCATCCACACTGTCCAGGTTGGCAGGAAGACCTCTCCAGAAGCGATGGATCTGAGCTGGCCTTAACGACACCAGGTGCTTTTCACGTGTCAGACGCCAAAAATACTTCCCTGACGAGAGGTTTGACAGTAAGAAGGTGTGATTATTTGTGTGTTTATGTAAGCTTATGGTGTAATTATGTGCTATCACATGATGTATGAGGGACATCGGTTAAATAAAGCGAGGAATTGCTGCCTGCCCGGGGGCAGTGGGTAGGAGTGTACCCAGCTGGCAGAATCAGCCAAACAAATACAACGCACAAATGATGATGTATCAAAATACAGACAGCACATTAATGGCTAAACAGGAAAACAAAACAATTTAACAGCAGTTCAAGAAATTCAATAGTGCCCCACAAAACCGATTTGAAGTTTGATTATGATAATTACTTTCTTTATCAATATTTCTAGATACATTTATTTAAGAAGCAAATATTTAATTAATATTTAATTTTATTTTAAATCAAATAAAATAGAATAAAATAAAATAAAAAAGTGTATCTTGATAATATAATATTATATTATCACATAATATATCTTCTTACCCCACTGGCAAACTTTTTATTCCTTGTTTCAATAAATAATGGGATAAGAAAATGAAAACTAAACCTAAAATTCAAGATATGTCTCCTGACAAGAAGTCGGAATATATTCATATAAATTTTAGTCATAATATCTAATGCAATTATGCATTCAATTAAATATATTAGAAAACAAGACACAAATACAGATTAAGATTTTTTTTTATACAGATGTTTTGTAATTTATACACACAAAAGGATGTAGAACCTCATACATTATCAATTTCTAGTATCTATTGATTTCACTGGACTTCTGGGTGTTCTTACCTTTGAAAAAGAAGGCCTCCCCTCGAATCTGGGCAACAGCATCAAAGTGGCTAGTGCATCGGTCAGGGGCATCACGGTCAGGTCTTTGAGAAAATACGAAGAAAAAAGAGTTAGATAAACTTTACCAGGAGTGTGAAGGTAGAGCACAAGATATTCACTAGTAGAAGTATTTGTGTTTCTACCAGGATCGTGCGGTCCCAAGCCAGTTTTGGACTAGCTAATTAATAATAACACTATAAATTACTACAAATTCCCTTGTTTGATGTGTTCCATAAAGCTTACATGATCAAATATTGGTAACACGTACGTAACTGTCCGTCATTTATTTATTTGCCAAGCGTAACATTTTCTTTAAACCTGTGCCAGTTACGGAGAGTTTCGGGTGAGCGAATCCACAACAGCTTTGGCGCCTGCGCTCTGTTGTTATGTGTCATAGTCATTGTCCAGCGTTCTCAATGGTTGCTGGCATATGGGGGATTTCATGTGCAGGGAAAGCTGTCTGCGAATCCCTCACCCAAGCGGAAAAATGTTGCTGCCAGATCTCCATCAACGAAAATCCAGTAGTGTCTGACAACTGATTGTGCAGTAGAGCAGAGGATTTTTTTTTAAACCCTCCCAAACAACTGATGTAGATGCTGTTTGATATATTTTTTTAAGGCCAAGACTCAACTATTTTCTGCAATTCTCCAGCTGTGATTCTTGAACAGTCTTTGGCCACTCAAACTGTTCTCCTTGCCGTGCATTAAGACAATATACACAATATACAAATCCCCTTCCATGCAGATTTGTAACATTTCCTGTTGATTGCTATAGATATTTTCTTATAGCCACTTTCTATTTTGTGTAGCTCAACAATCTTTTGCTGCACATCAGAACTATATTCTTTGGTTTGACCTATTGTAATAGATGATTAAGGGAATTTGGCTTTTGTGTTTACCTCATATTTATACTCTTGTGAAACAGAAAGTCATGACTGGATAATTTCATGTTCCTAGTCACCCTGGTAAATAACTGTAAATATGAAGGGAATATACTTCAGAGATATTTTACTCTCAAGAGTTTCTAGGGGTTCAAATAATTGTGGCCAATGTGTATTAAAGAAAAACTTCTAAAACACACTACTTTCTTACGCTACCGTTTAAAGGTACTCTATGTAATATTGATAGCTAGCAGTTGAACAGCATACTTCAGTCCAAATTGAAAATATTGGATTGAGTTTTCCCCCCGCCCCCTCCCCTTCAGACTCAATGCTCACACGGGTTGCCAGATTTCATGACGAGCGTAATTGAAAGTAGAAAGCAATGAGCCTCACCGTATAAGTTGATCAGCTAATGTATTTGTTTGCAATGTTTTTATTTCTAAGGAATTTTAGGTCGGATATAATTTGCGATCTCTGTCCCATTTCGTTTGTTGGCTTCTATCGCTGTGTTTTCCGCCAACTGGCAACCCGGGGTGTCCAAATACTGTTGGGTAAACCGGCAGTGGGTTGGATCACACAGACCAAAACAAAACAGATATTCCGACACAGAATGCACATTTTCAGAGAAACAAGTATTACATCTCTGCAAACCAATTATTGTATTTAATGCTTTAGTACAGTAAACATTTTTTTTTTTTTACATAGAGCACCTTTAAATATCCAGTTTAGAATCAGCTCAAGCCACTAGCTCTTACATATTTTATTGCAAGTCTGTATATGAATATTTTTGGCTAGCTATGGCTATGTTCAACCAGTCCCGAATGTCCTTTTTTATGTGTTTGGTTTCAGATTTGGAAAATTAAAGATGTTATAACCTGCTGGCAACAAAATCTCTGTGAATGCGTTATCCCCTCGGCTAATGACTGACTTAGCACTTTGACGTGGCTGGGATGCTAATGATGGAGCAATTACGGTGACAGAGCTGCTTTTGTGAGCGGGGAACTCGCCTGACACTTTATTAACAAAGATCTTCATTCACAGCTTATTAGCTGAACTCTCCGAGAGGAATAGATTACTGACCTTTGTCAAACTAAATCTACCTGCCTCACATGTCGACCGTGAAGATAGAGAGAGAGGAAAATAAAGAGGTGCAGGCTTCTCTCTGAGAAGCTAAATTCTTGCTTACTAGTAGTCAGGAATTGAGTCTATAATTTGTGTCATTCTGGCATTTGCTTCAGGAAGGCTGAGTGCAGTTGCGGGGGCATTATGAAATCTGTACATATTCTCCTCCCAAATGATGGACCACTAACTCTGCAATTCAAAATACTCAAGACGCGCTGAACAGGGGAATGTGGGTTTTGTGGATGTGTGCTTGTTGACTCACGGTATTGTAGATCTGTTTGTGGGGAGGTCAAGCAGGACAGGAGGTTCAGCTGTTTGAGAGGGGTCATCTGTCTGCGGCGTGTGCGATACGGAGTCCCGAACACCTGACAAAACACAAGATGAGTTAAACTTGTGCAGGAGTTACGTAAAACTACTGCATACATAGAACATTTATGATAAGCAAAGCATAAGCATAATAATGCATAAGCAAAAATGAAACTAATCTAATGAGCAAAATGTTTTACAACCAACAAAGTGTGCGTTTAATCCAACTTTGTTCCAAATCAAATAGTTTTTATTTCAAAAGTACGCTATCTCTTTAACTTTTAATCCCCATGTTCTGCTTGGGGCTCTTTTAATAGTGCAAAAATATACAAGCAATATACATACTTTGTCTGGTTGATACTTAAAGGGATTTATAATCATATTAGAATTTATTATAAATGCGATTTTGCCTTAAAAACACACATGCAAATGTCCTCCATCAAAAAATTCAATACAAAAAAGTATGACGGGGGCCCATCAAGTGACCTTAGACACAAAATATGATAAAATGCAATTAACTTTCATTCTGAAAACTTTCTGGTTATACAGAGAAAAAATGTGAAATATTTAACTAGTTAGTATATTCCTAGTGTGCACAAAAGTCAACAACTGCCAATTTTCTATTTGGATTTGTTCACACTGTACAATGTTTTTTTGCTGGGGGCAAATTGACCTCACAAACAAGCAATTAACTTAGTTTTACAACAGAGGGTTAAAGCTTCATTAATTTAGAGTTTTGACTTAATTAGAGGAACATATATTTAAAAAATAGAATAAAAAATAAAAACACAGTATGAAATAATCATGAAATTAGGACTACTTTTTAGTTATCAGATATGTCTCTGTTTTAGATTTTTGTCTTTAAAAGAAGACCGTAATTAGACTTTTTGTAGATCAAATGTTAATAGTATTGAGCTATAAAATCTATGTGGATGGCATAGCTCAGATAATTTGGTCTTTGGAGTATTTCAGTTCATATTGAAATGTCTGAGCACAGCTCGAGGCATTATTGAAATCTTTTCTGAAACACACGAAAAAGAGACGCTGAGATTACTGGGTTCTTTTTCTCAAGAGAAAAGAATTTGAATGTAAAATAAGAGGTTAATTACAAAATACTATCATTATCATTTTTATGAGTAGCCTACATCACAGTGGTCTCTGGGCCTCAAAAATAAAGACAGTAAATAGTAAAACAGAACATGAAGGTTAATTCATTGGGGAAAAGGACTGGTTTAAGGACCGATTTAACTCGGGGTATGTACACTCTCATTATTTTGAAACTACACATGCATTTATTAAACGCTTGGCCAGTGTTCATCACCTCGAGTTCCAGAGCTCCTGGCACTATTTGCTTGAGCCAATCCTGATCTTTCCATCCCTCCCCTTAAATGTTTCTCTATCTCTTTGCTTTCCACCATGCTTGTTTGCAGCGCCGTGCGGCGTACTGCATGTTGATTAGCAGGGTCCAAATCATGGTGACGACCAATTAATCCCTGTGCTCCCAAGTCTGACTCAACACAGCCATGTAATTAAGTCAATAGTGTCCCTATACAAACCAAATCACTTCTGCTCGCTGCGCCCCTTGTTTAGCGCCTGTTATTTGCCTGGTGAGATCACAGAAAAGGGCAGCCTGTGGAGGGGGCATGCACTGCCAATCACTTTGTTTTTACAATTACGATGGGCACTTTAGCTAAAAAACAAGATAATGTGAGTGGGGAGGGATGGAGGAAAAGCAGAGAACTGTTGAACTTTTTTATGTCCGATTGTGTAAGTCACGTTGCGAATGCACTCCTATAATTACTCACTAAAACACAGACATTAAATAAGCTAACTAAAGCATAAAGAATTAACATCATGAATAGTACACTACAATCATGTTTTTCTCAGGAACACATCTAATGTTGTCATGTATAAATTAATATAATAATAATAATAATAATAATAATTTGAATAAAATTCAAATGAATATATAATTATATTAATATATAATTTATAAACATATTAATTATATATAAGTACTAGAATAAAATCATTTATTGTAGTCAATTTTATTTTTTTATTAAAGTTGACTATAATAATAACATTAATATTTGAATAAAATTAAAATAAATATTGAATATATAATAATATATTCATATTATTCTGATATGAATGTATTAAAATTAAATAAAAGAATACAATAATAATAATAATAATAATAATGTTTTATTATAAATACATTTTCATCTAAATAAAATTGACTACAATAAATTGACAAAATAAACTAAATTTATAAATTAGGACTAAAACAGAAAACTGTATAAAAATGAACACTGGCGGCATCATTTATATCCGAGCACTCGGATGGGCCTACAAGAACAGAAATTACAGTGCAAATTGCATTCTGCATTTTGCAGGCTTATTTGCAGAGTTACCTGATTCGAGTTCTTTTAGTAAATACTAGGGCGCTAAAGCGATGCAGACAGAGCATATAACAGTGCTATCAGCAGGCACACCTCATTCTTTGTGTCATCCTTGTGTGTTTACTGTTGACAGATTACAGCATCTATCTGTCTGTATGTCTTGCAGAGAGACTGCTTCTACAAGTTGTCGCTACTTGTCACTTTTTGCTTCTTCAACAATGCCAAGGCATCTGAGATGATAGCAGGGTGTCCGTGTTTGATTGAGGATCTCAGCTCACACAGCTTGCCACAGTGCCTGTTTTCAGTTAACTGACGGAGAGGGAGGAGGTCCGGGAGGAAAGAAAGAAACCAGACGTGACCAAGGGGTGGACGTTCTTACCGTAAAGCTGCCAGACACGGACCTTGTCTTCGTACGGGAGGTTGTACTTGAGCGGGTCGCCTACTGGCCCCTGGTAGTAAGGGCGCATGATGGACTCGATGGCAGAGGTGTGTGCGAGCCCTATGGCATGGCCAAACTCATGCACCGCCACTGCGAAAAGGTCCATGCCGTGGGAATCTAAAGAGAAAAGACACAATAAAAAAGAAATGTTAGAAAGAAAAGTCTTTTCTTCACAATAACAAACCAGTTCAAGACAGTAATGCTTATTCGAAATGGGGTCCGGATACGACCAGGGGGCCACAAGAGGGTGAAAGACAGATAGATAGACAGACAGATAGATAGATAGACAGACAGACAGACAGACAGATAGATAGATAGATAGATAGACAGGCAGACAGACAGATGAAATTCTAATGAACGAACGACAGACAGATAGATAGATAGATGAAATTCTAACGATAGATAGATAGATAGATAGATGGATGAAATTCTAATGAATGATATATATATATATATATATATATATATATATATATATATATATATATATATATATATATATATATATAGACAGACGGATGAATGGATAGAATTTCATCTATCTATCGAACGAACTAACGAGCGAACGATAGATAGATAGATGAAACGATAAAAACATTGACAGCCAATCAGAATCCATTCTACTTTAAGAGCTCGAGCATTTAAAGCGGCAGACGACAAAACTGCAGTATGCGCTTAGAATAAACAGAACAATATTGTGTGTTGATGTGGGAGCCAATATACTTGTTATAATTCTTGATGTGAACGGCCCTTAAGTTCAGAGAAAAATTGTACAAAACATAATAAAATCAAAAAATGCATAATACATTAGAATTGACAGAATTTTGACTTTAAAATTCACCAACTATTTTATTTTATCGATGGGCATTGTTTTATATTTCTCTTCAGGTTTATACATTTAACAGAATATGATTTGAAATAAGATTTATCCATTATAAATATATCTATAAAACAATGTGGTTAGCAAATCTCACATAATTTTGTCTCAGAAGAATTTGATGAGGTTTATCTTGACTCAGCAAATATGAGCACAGTTTGAGGCATTGTTAAGAAACAGATGAGAATGATCTGAGAAGCACAAGACCTCAGCAATTTGCTTTCCATGCAATCTAGGAGAAAGAACTGGAAACAGATTTCTTTTGCGATATTTCTGTCCTATTGAACATCAAATACCTTGTTTCATAAGGAAGAAGACATCCAGTGCAATTACGTCCTGGAAATCATGGTGATTAAATTGGAAATAGTTCAGGATGTCCACCCACGTTGTCATTTTCAACACAATGAGCTTGTGATTGACAGGGAGGACTGCGCCATTAAACGTTACTCACCTTTTTCATTATCTCGCTTTAGTACACAGACAGATCTGCGCGATGCAGCCAGCCATAAAATAACATTCACACTTTTCTGTTAAATGGCCCCTAGAGATGGCAACAAAAATGCAGACAGGGCCAGGAAAGTGTCATTGGATTCGTTTGAATAGAGAGAGAGACAAATAGACAGGAAGAGTTTCATAGATAGATAGACAGACAGAGAGAAAGGTGAGCAGAGCCTTGGGCTCTACAAACTGTGAAAATACCAAAATGTGCGACAGCTGTCTTATGCTGCAGGTTTGTATAAGCAGAACACAGCTAGTCAAGCTTCTCTGAGCAAAACAGAGGATTAAATCAGTGACTTGCTCATTAAGATTACGACTCAAAATGAGCCGTGTATCACTAACGGGGGATCGACACCCTCGTGTGGGTACCTGCTTTTTGCATTAGCATAATGCACTTCAAAGATTACGCAAAACAAAAGAGGCCGGGACCTGACGGATTTCCGCTTGGTGAAGAAAGTCACCCAAGATTCCAGCAGAACAATGCAAGCATAATCTTAAAGTGTGTCTGTCTCAAAATGTGTGCACGTTTTAAAGCAACAGTACACGTGAAAATGACAATTCTGTCATTTGCTACATTTACTTGCACACCTTTTACTCCAATTGGAATGAAATCATTCCGAACGTATTGTTACATGAAGCCTAAATAAAGTGATCAGGTTGATGTGCGTGTTTATGTCACAAGCTTCAAATCAGAATTGATCTTTTGACATGTGCACACTGCATTTGAATATACATAGTTTCCTCGCTGTTGGTGCATACTAACCATCATCCTGCCATTGCTTCTTTTCTTTGTTTTAAAAACAGACTTAATATTGATATATTTCAGGTCCTGATTAGGAGACAACGAGCACATGAAGCTTTGTGCCGTGCGGCGGCTTATATATTCATCATCGAGCAGTAAAAATGCCCCTTTCCGTGCCAAAAACCAGGCATTGACTATGGATGAGAGCCCAAAGCAAAGGCCTGGTTAGACGTTGCCCTACACCACTTCACAGATGATGAGTGTAGGTAGAATTTCTATGTCATTGCACATGCACAGAACTTTCCAGTTTCGGTTTTCAATCTGATCAAGTTTACATGTCCTGTCGAACAGATGAGAAAAGTTTAAACCACCCCTTACAATCCGAATTAAATTTCAATTCATTCCTGACTTTTTTTTTAATTCCGACTGTCCTACTAGTAGGACTAATACTGGAAGGCAGAATTTTTTGATTAATTCGAATGTAATGTTTTGCTACAATTTTATTATTTTTAAATCGAGAAATCGCGGGTTTGAATACATTTTAGCAAACGTTACAATTAGACATGTTGACAGTTAAGATAAGAAAATGATCCGACCAAATGATGGCGCCACTGATTAACCGCTCTTGTGTGGCGCGCGCTCTATGAACGTAGAAGACATTAGTTTTAACAGAGAATGTCTAATAGGAAGAGAATTGGCACTCTTACTTCCGGTTTCTGGACTGGCTGCAGTAACACGTCTCTGTCAATGCGGGGGGCGCTCGCAGGCGAGTGCAGAATGAATGGGAGTCTATGGGGTTTCACCCCCAGAATCCACTTTTCTCAGGATGTAATTTTTTGTCAAGTAATTTGAAAGTTGCATTCAAAAGGGGGGGCTAAGATAATACACTCAGCTGAAAATTGCATTTTTAAGTTCACTTATCTGTTCTATAAATCCGTTCAAAAAATGTGATGACGTCATTTTCATACTGCCAGAGGTGCTGCTTTACGGCAATTTCTGAGTCACTTCCACTTCATGGCTTCCTTTCTCGTGGCATCGGCAACGATAACACCAGCTGCTATTTGAGGTAAGGCTCTTTCGGTTAATACATGAGTTAATGTTTCTGATTCTGCTTTAGCCAGAGCCCGTCATTCTCTGCTTTAGCTTCAGGTGCCATCTAACAGGGTCTCTGGTCGTAATCAGTCGCAAGTCCGTCACTGACCAATCAGCATTCATTAGCAGAATGCTAGCATGTTCCGGCCAACAACGTCCCAACCTGTAAGAAGTCGAAAGGACATAAGTACTCATTCATTCGACTTTTGGACTATAATCTATATTGAACTTGCGGAATCAACAATAAAATCTACGTTGATTCAACGACAAGCAGGAGAAAGAGATACATTTAGCCATCTAGCTCCATAGACTCCCATTCAGTCTGCGCTCGCCCGCGATCACCTCCAGTGGAATTCTAATGGAACTGCAACCAAGATCGATACAATGGGGCTAATAGGAAGTGCCAAGGCTCTCCGTAGACGGGCTCTGGTTTTAAGTAGCTGTTCACAAAGAAAAAGCATTGAAAAAAAAACAAGACGTGGGCAGTGGAATGGTAAAAAAAAGCTAAGTTATTAAATGTGAGTTGAACTGTTCTTTTATTTGAGCACCACGTTTTTAGAATGCTGTTTTTAATGGGTGAGACGCTGAAAAAGACGTGAGACACGAGTGCAACAGCCAAACATAAACACAATAGAAAAATAGCTAAATGGAATGTAAAGAACAACTAAATGTTTGATATTTCATGTTTGTATGTCGGTGACAGGCTGAAAGCTGCTGTTATTGTCTGTTTTCACAAAGCAAAAAACATTTTTCACTTTTTACGAAGATGTTTTTAAAGCATTTAATAGACTATTACTGGTGTTATACTTTTAGTCATTTTGAATTTGAATTGCCTTAACTTTTTGGCTAAGAAATATTTAGCATTTTTCTTATTTTATATTATTTATGTATATAGGATATGTTTGAGATTTTTACAATATTTTGTAAGTTTATACAATATTTGCCTTCATATTTCATGCATTTTCTTTTTTCTTTGCAAAAATATTTAACATAAGTAATTTGTTTTGATCACTTCAGGTGTTGTGTACTAGGAACAGAACTTTTTTTAACCATATGGTTAATAAAGAGAATGTTACTTGAATCATATTGTAGTTATATTTTTAAGTTGACTAGTAAAACATTAAAACATCGAAATTGTAAATAGAGATTTTTTTTTTGCCACATCGCCCAGCCCTAGCTACTAGTCTGCTTATAAATGGATCCATGTAAACGGAGCTATTGTTTACTGATCCCTCATGTTGTTTCAAACACATATGACTTTCTTTCTTTTGTGTAACTCAAAAGAAAACCTTTTTACACTATTATTTTTTATATAACAAATATTCATTGAAGATGATCATCATCACTGGAGCTGATTAAGTTCCTGCTGCTGCAGAAAACAAAGCTATATTCTGACACATTTTACAGCGTCTGCTTGAAGGACCTGTATCTTTTTTTCACGCTAGTTCTCTGTACATTCCTTGCGTTACTTTCTTCTCCATCTCTCAGACTATTTTTACAGATACACACTTACACTGCACGCTCGCTCAGAGCCCAGAGGGGGAGGTGTTTAAAGATGTGATTGGCCCAGCCCAGTGTCAATCAAGAAAAGAACCAATGGACCGCTGAGCTACATGTTTCATGGGCTGGTCTGTCAGAAGGAAAAAAAACTATGTGATATTTTTGACTAAAGTGTTTTGGGCCAGCAGTGTCAACTGAAAAAACATTGGGCCGCCGATCTAGGCACGTCAAAAAGCACGTCGGCCCACCGGGAAAGTGCCCGGTATGCCAGATGGCCAGTCCGCCCGTGGCACTTTCCCTTTAAGACAACACACATTCTGAGGAAGAATCATGCCTGATGAGTTTTGCCTTGTGTCTGGTTAGCAACCCTCGTTTCTAATCGCTAGAGGCTGATTTGTTTAGCACAAGCTAGCGATTCATCCAGATGAACTTTGCGCCGATCAGGGTCCAAAGGAGGAGATGCGTCGGATGACAGATGGATCTGAAGGAATCTGATTAAGACCTTACGCACTGGAAACATCTGGTGCATGGCAGCCTAAAGCAGCAAGCTGAAGGTGTCTGTCACAGATGACTGAAATAAATGAGTGTAAACTATTTTAAGACAGAAATGTAGCCTTTGCATGTTAAGAATTTGGCCCTGGGTTTCAAAAGCTTGTCTGAGTGAAGGCTAGGGTATTAAAGTACCTTCTGTTCAGTAAACAAATACATGTGTTTAGGATTATCAGATCAGAAAGGCTTTAATGGAATAGATCACTGAAAATTTCAAATCTGTCATCAATTACTCACCCTTTCTAAACCTGCACGAGTTTCTTTCTTCTGTGGAAAAACTGTACTGGTCGCTCTTTTTCATGCAGTTACTTTATTGCAATGCATTTGGGTGGCTTTCAAGCTTCAAAAAGGTGCAAAAGCACAATAAAAGTATCACAAAAGTAGTCCATATGAATACGGGGTGAATTCAGGTTGATCGGGACACTTTTTGCCATTGAGTGGGAAAACTCAATCAATCTGAATTCATCCCTATTTTAAATCTTATGAACATTATGACACATTACACAAACACATTATAAACACATATGACACATTACACAAACATTATGACAGCTCAGAAACTGACCGAAATGTGAGCCATTATTCAATGAAATTCTTGACTTTTAATTGTGAAGAAATCAGTAAGATTTAATCATTCTTTTGAGTCAGATCTTTTCAATTAATTAGTTAATCTAGTTCACAAAACACGAAAGATTCGTTCATGAATAATGTAGTCACGTGGTTTCAGAAGACTTGAAATATAGCTGAAGAGTTATATAGACTATTTTATAATGCTTTTACGTCCTGTTTGAAGCTTTAAAGCGTCCCCTTTAATTGCAACAAAATGTAAAAGAGTAGCATAGCCAGTTGATATAAATTTCTCCTTTTCTGTTATAGAGAAAAAGACAGGGGTGAAATGAGGGTGAGTAAATAATGACAGTATTTTCACTTGTGGTTGAACTAATCCTTTACAGTCACTGAAGCATAGGCAGAAAGTTGATTATTTCTGAAATAACCTTCTTCATGAAGGTAAAAGAGCACTCTCTCTCTCTCTCTCTCGCAGTGTGTGCACAGAAAGGAAATCAACGATAGTCACTGCTAATGACTGGCGGCTCGGTAAAATGGACGATAATGGACCAGGGTCTTCTGCCTCATTTTGTCAAACACACAAAAAGATGTGGACACGCACACAGACATTAAATTCAATGGTGATTCACAGGCTTGGGCCAAATTGCGAAAAGTTTATCAAAAAACCACCTGCTTAATGAGCCTTTTGTTTGGGCCACAATAATCAGTCTGCATTAGTGAGCAGCCAATGAAGACATAATTAATAAAAGCAATCTGCCCGCTGTCATAACAACAGCTAGAGATGCTCCTTTGATTCCACTCTCATTCTGACCCATGGGAACATGGGACGCCTCCACTGCTGTGCAACAAGTACGACGATACCCACAATCTCAAAAGAAGCGTTTTGAATTCTGTTAAGAGTTAATTAATCTGAACACATAGCAGAACTTCCTCTTTCCTGTTTCTTTCCGCTGTTCCCTCAAAGAGAAAGTTCTTGTTATGTCAAAAACAATATGCTTACAGTTCTCCAGACTGAGCTGGAGGGAGAGAGAAACAGGGAAAAGGGAAGTACATTTACTCACCCTCTGTTTGCATGATAAAGCTTGTCTTTTTTTAAGGAGTTCAATCAGCTGAGCCTCGAAGATTTATATTCCTTATAAACGTGAGGATTTTATCTTAGAAATAATTCATTTTAAAGTTTCAATGTGAGAATGTTAATTTTTCTTTCTACTGCGTAATGATTTAAGATGTAATTTCAATTAAATTACATTTATTTCGAATGAAAGTGTCTAATATATACTGTTCTTTAAATTAATAGCACTGAAATTTAACACCAAATTCGAAACCAGTGTGCAAGTTTTTATCTGTGGATGCATTTCTAACACGATCATATAAATTATTTACACCCTTTGGCAGCACCCATACTGTAAACTACTAAACTGTTTCCCATTCTGCTTACTGCTTAATAACAGGTTCATCCTCACCTTCGAAATAAAACATCCAGGTCTTTATTTTAGCATTACTCCATGTTTCGTCACTCTTAAAGGTACGGTAGGTATGTTTTTCATAAACACTTTTAGTTTTTTCGGTTGAAACTTTTTTCATAGCATCTTTATCACATCTTTATAGCAATCAATAATAGAAGTGGTCTTAAAAAAAAACAAAAACTTTTCTGGTTGGTATATGGAAACAACAAACGCAACTGCACAAACTGAAAGATTAAAAAGTATGACGCATATTATGCAATTCCTCTATATCTAGCTGAAGATTTAGTCACGGAATCAAACCAGAAAATACATACTTGGTACTGAAAAATGGCCTAAACACTGTTTATCTGTGTAGCAAATTAGCTCTAAATAAATATTAATAATCAGTCATAACTAGTTATATTATGAATATTTGGATCAGTTCATAGAATTAACTTAAATGTAGTAAAATTAATATTACAATCAAATAACCTGTTTGTGCCGTGAACACTCAGTGTTAATTGTTTATTAATTCTAAGAAATGTAAATTTCCGGGGCATGGGAAATGTCTTTCTTACTGTACAGTACTATTCAGAGCCTGTAGTCAAAATCTATGATTAGGGACTCCAGTATATGAGCTTGAGACACGGACAACTTTACGTGTGACATGAACAAGACTTTATTAACTATACTAAACACTTAAACTACTCTAACATACACATACATACATGCATACAGTTTACCAAGGGAAAGACAGCTGAAGCAGAATACAGGAAAGCAAGAAGTTATAGCATTGTTTGAAATTCAGCAGATCAACAGCCTTGAGCAAACCATCAGTTTAGTTCTAACACGCCCTTCTCAAAAAGGGGTAAGGATACTTAATGTACCAAATAATGAGACTAAGTTTGATACTTGCATGTCTCGCCCATTTGAATTAAACTGTCCTGATGCAATTTGTTGAGGCTCCAGGTGATCTTTGCTGATGTTGTCTTGATGAGAGAGAACCAGTGGGAGTCAGAGGATCTTTGGTGAATGGAAAGACAAGGCCGCAGCCTGGCACAAGCTTGGGGGTCCTTAGAAAACTTCTAGTTCAGTATCATCTTCACATTAGGATTTCAGAAAGGGACTAAGAGACTAAGGGCCCTATTTTAATGATCTAAGCGCATGGTCTAAAGCGCAGGGCGCAAGTTCACTTAGGGCGAGTCCGAATCCACTTTTGCTAGTTTAACGTCGGGAAAAATGGTCAGCGCGCCACAGGCACATGGTCTAAAAGGGTTGTCCCTATTCTCTTAATGAGTAATGGGTGTGTTTTGGGATTTATGTGCGTTAAACCAATCAGAGTCTCATCTCTCATTCCCTTTAAATGCCAGCTGCGCTCGCGCCATGACAGATTCGCTATTTACATGACGGAATTTGATAGTGGAAAGACCGAAGCCGTCTCCAGAGTGCAAATGGAACTGCTCGTGCGCGAGGTAAAAGTGCGCAAGCAGACCATCTACGGGACAAGCCGGATTCCACCATATCTTTATGTACACAATAATAATATTTTACATTGTAATCCTTTTATTTTTCATATTTGGCATGTTTGTGTGCTGCTGTGCGTCCCTGTATGTTTAATAAGCAGAGAATACGCACGTTGTGGACCCGCCTATAGGCGCACATTACTAACACGCTCATTAAATAACAAAAAAAATATTGCGCCATTGACTTTAGACCAGGTTTCAGTTGGTCAATGGCACAGTCTATTTCTGTTGCCTCAAAATAGCAACACGTCGCCAACAATGCGCCAGAACACACCTCATTTTCAGACCAGCATGCCCATGGGCGCGCAAATGCATTTGCTATTTAAACAGCATGGGGCAGGATGTGAAAATGATAAATGTGTCGGACTGAAACTAGCAAAAAACACTTGCGTCGCGCTTGCCGCTGCATTGCGCCGGGTGTAAGATAAGGCCCTCAGAGACTAAGGCTAAGAGGCATGATCTTGCGATAAATTATTTTTAAAGCGTGAAGATGTCACACCCTCTGGATGGCTGTGAGCCAATAAGAAGTTGTTCCCTTTTGAGGGAATTTCTTTACGATCCTTTGTTCAAGCAGGCCTTTGAACATGTAATTTGATTGGATGTTTAACAAAAGAATCTTCAAGATTCTTATAATACTAATGCGTCACAAAGTTAGCAAAATGTAATGTAAATTAACAAATGGGGGATGAAGATTGGAGTTTATAGAGACTAAACATGCCACACATATGATTTTGGTTAACCATAGTATGCAAGTCTGAAACATTAACCCAAAAGAGTTAAAAAGAGTACATAGGCCAAACCACATAAAAGGAAAATCATGAGATGTGAAAATTAGATACATGTTTATACATTTATCAAGTGGTTATATATAGAATATATAGGATTAAAAGGGTTTATTTCTCCTTCTCAGCAAGAATTAAGTGAGATTCACAACTCTCTGCAAATTCCTTTTGGGGTTGTAAAAAGTCTTATCAGTCTTAATGTGTCCTGTAACAGGACACCGGGTTCTGCCAGTGTGTTAGCTTCATTTGTGATGTTAGTTTTGGGGGAAGTTTTATAGACCTTTGCTGGATTATTCATTAAATATAATGAATAATTTGTGTGTGTCTGATTGGTCCAGATGCTACATCTGTTATACTGTTCAAAAGTTTGGGGTCAGTAAGATTCTTTTTTTATAGAAATCAATACTTCTATTCAGCAAGGATGCATGCAATATTTAAAAAAGACATTTATAATTTTACAAAATATTTATATTTAAAATAAATGCTGTTATTTTGAACTTTCTATTCATTAAAAATCTTTACAAAAATGGTTTCCACAAAAATATTAAGCAGCACAACACAACGACATTGATAATAATAAGAAATGTTTCTTGAGCACCAAATAAGCATATTAGAATGATTTCTGAAGGATCATGTGACACTGACGACTGGAGTAATGATGCTGAAAATCTGTACTGCATTTTTTATTTAAAAAAAAATGTGAGCATAAGAGACAAAAAAAAATCTCACTGACCCCAAACTTTTGAACAGTGGTGTATGCATATTAAAATTTTTGGTTTTTCTCATTAGATAGTCTCAGAGGGCAGATGGAAAGCCAAAAATAACACAGTAAATCAGGGCATTTTTGGCTGATGTAGAAATCTTGGGCCTGTTACAACGGCCCATAATGAATAATGACGAATAATTGATGGCCATATGGGAGGTCCAGGTGCAGGTGCTCATTAGATGAACAGCTAATGAAGCGAAAACATTGAAATGGCCGTGTTATGGTGAAGGGTCAGTTGAACACACACGAAGAGGTGGAGGGCTTGTCTTCAGCAGTACTGAGAGATGAAGGAGGGGTGCATCGCTCAGCTGTGTATGTCAAGACTGTGTAAGTGGGTGGTGAAAGGCTTGTGATTTTTAAGTAGGACTTTTCCCTCCCTAATTCTCTCTTTCTCTCATTCTCGCTCTCATCATTCAGTCCCTCATATTACATCCGCACCTGCCAAAGGCCTAAGCAAACAGCTGCTCGTCTGATGGGGGGGCCTAATTGGGGCAGACTCTACTGCTGTCCATGAGCATATGGACCATAGCCACAAGAGAGCAGAGTTGGGATGCAAAGGGTCGTTTGAACCAATCCTATCAGAGTTCACTCACTGGGCAGGCTTGTGTAATGGGAACCCCACCTGCCCCCATGCTAATTATCAGCCTTGTGGTTAGCGCAGCCTCTCGGCAAACATGTGCACCTTTGGATTGCGAGGAGATGCATCCTGGAGATGGTCGAGCCAGGTTATGGCTCAAGAGAGAAGAATGAGGAACTGAGATAGAAAACAGCATCTGTTGCTTTCAGACAGGCCTTGCCTCCTGGGCTCCGGATCCTGTTTTGGAATACCGCACAAAAAATGTCTCTATTACCTGACAGACATCACTGAAAAAGTTGTCCTGAGAAATTACACCTGCTTCTGGGACAGTCCCAGACAGAAAAAGAGTCAGGGGAGTGGACAGCAGACTTTTTAGCTTGTCAGATCCAATCAGAAACAATCTCTACCTGTCTGCCTGTACATTTCACATCTTTGACATTATATATATAAAAAATAAAATACATGTACACAAAAATACAAAAAATGTTGTGTATAAAAAGAGACTTCTTACCTGGTGACCTGAAGGTCCAGGCTTCATCATCATCAAAGTGTGTGTCACCAGCTGTGAATCGTTCTCCGGGAAAGAAGGCATGGGCCACTGTGCCACCGGGTCCATCAAAAGGGTATCCGTCATTATGGTCCGCTTTGGTGAAGTCAATCTGAATGTCTGCCTCATTCCCCGCCACCTCATGGAAGTTGAGTGGCGCGATGTCACTCCACACTTTCAGTGCGTAGTACATGAGCGCCCGCACCGTGTCTCGACCTAGCAAAACTGACTCCTTTGGAAACGTCCTCACCCTGTGAGAGCAGAAACATGAGTATATGTTTGAAACTATGACTTGAAATAGACAAGAATCCCTTTGTAGGACCACCGACAGTGCAAGAAGATAAATTCCACACCGCTTTTGAATGCATAGATAGGACAAGGCATGCAGCAAAGCAGCTCTAAAATCCTGTCTTGTGGCTCTTTTTAACTCAGAATTACTTCCACGGTAATACATTTAGGATACACAACAGTTACAACACATCTTCTTCCCATCTTCCTCTTTTCTGTTTCACTCAAGGTAATTTGGAAACAATTAAGTGTGATTTGGAGGTCCACTACACCCCACAATGATGGTAATCACTTCCAAGGACAATTTGATCCCTCTTTCCAAGTACAGACACAGATCGATGAGAAATTAATTTCAAAGTGCCGGCTCTGTAAGTGCCCGCTAAGAAGTGTGCCTTCTGCACAGAATACACTTATCCTTTCTGCACAAGCACCAGGTTCAGGCATTCTATTATATTTGAAGAACATTGACTCTCCCAATACAGTTATTAGGGCTCTTTGGGTGCTGGTAACGTATTGCACCGGTTGCTCAAGATCAACATGATCTTTGGCAGTTTAGGTGGTAACAGCTGGTTCTACAATGAGTTTACAGTCAGGATGGTTCAAATGGAAAGACAGGAGATGCACAATAGTGCCGTGCCAAGGTCAATGCTGCCCCCAGCTGAATTTACAATGAGCTAAGTGACCTCTTTGTGTGCCAACATTCTCCCTGTGATGTGCTACACCGTGTACATTAATTCATCATAACCCATTGCTCTTCTGCTTGACTTGTGCCAGATATGCCATTAACCCCCTAAGTATTTCACATGCAAATCTAAAGCTTGAGAGGGAATTTAAGGTGAAATACTTGTGCTCATGTTTATGGTGTAGCCTATAAAATTAGAAAACAAAATATATAAAATAGAAAAGACAAAAAGATATACTATAGAAACCAGCATATAAAGTATATTATATACATATTGTATATTATGCAGTTGTAATCAAAAATATTCAACCCCCATTGCAAATCCGGTTTATTGGCAAAATTTACAGACTTCCAGCTGTTTGCAATGAACAAATCAAACAATTAATTTAAATAGCTCAACACGACAAATGCTTCAAATGGTTTCCCCAAATTCAACTGAAAATGCACTTTTAACCCTTTCACACATAAGTTATATTCTAGCTGAGCCCCCAGCATGAGTTTAAGGCGACCGTTATTTTAGAATGTATCACCTTAAAGCTGTCAATCAGCGCTGGGGGGGTGTGAGATCTGACTGTCAATCACAGGTCGTGCACACGCCACAGATCCCCCCTCCCTCGCGCACGTTACAATATCCCATGCACACGCCACGCCTGAAGATTGCACGAAGCGTGATGGCGGAGAGAAAATCTACTAACAAGCTTCCAATTCCTCGGTTATTGCTATCTATGGATAGATTAGCCAGGGCAGACTACCTCCGTTTCCATGGTGTTGATCGATGCTGAAGAGATGGCACGGACGCGTTCACAGAAAATCAGGTACACACGCACTGACGAGCACGACCTCGATGGGAGGGTGCTCGCTGGTAGTGGGGAGGGGCATAAGAGTTGGAAACATTCAAAATTTTGGCTAAGTTGACCCAATCTGCCAGACTTGCCGACTGCAGCTTTAATATTTCCATGGAAATATGGATTAATCCCTTTTAAAGATACAAAAGTTATTCAGTCAAGAGCAGTGAGTGATTTTCTCTTTGTCTTTTGTTGTTTGATTAACATTTATGACATAGACTGCAGCAGGAATATTAGGCTGCTGTCACTTTAAGACTTGACGTGAATCTGTTGAACTTGATGTTCATTTAAGACTTCTCAACTAATTTAAGACTGCTTATGAGGACACTCGCCAAAAATGTCATTTTGACATAATTTTGTGTCTTTTTGTCTGTTCAGGTTTACATTCAATAAGTTCAGTCTGTCCTGTAAGTATACAATGACCTAATATGGTCACATGAAAATGTAGGGTGCTAGGGAAGGGAGTATGAATTTCAAGTTCAATTTTCTATCCATTTTCGCCATAATGTGCCCTTGGCAGGGATTGAATAGACAGCCGGCATAAATTGGAGAATAATCAAGGGAGGTTTTTTTTCCCTCTCCATGTCGTCTGGTTATTATACAGGCACTAACAGTGGCAGCTAACCTGAAAGCCAGATAAAGTGCCTCTGGGAAGATTGGTCATCCCAGCAGCATGTAAACGCTCAAATGTTGAAGTTTAATTTTCAGTCACAATCCCCCTTCTTTGTCTCCATGTGATACAAGACTGATTAGACAGACAAGAGGGGAAGTGGATAAAAAGAGAGAAAATGGCAAATAGAAATCAGGAGGAGCAAGTTCAAAAGAACTCATTTCCTCTATTCTGTTGTAATTCTCACAGCGGGTCTTACCCCTGCAGATCAGTGATCCAGACAGGACATTTACTGTATGGTGATAATCACACATCAAATCAATCCTCCACACTCACAACTAGGCACTGAGAGTGATGCACAGCCAGATGGGTGTTTTAAAGGAATGATTCCTCAAATTCACTCTTAGAAATAAAGGTTAATGGGGTTCTGTATTTGACTCAATTTTAGGGTGCTTTCACACTTGGTTCGATTGCCTGTTCCGAACCCGAGTTCGATTGCTTCCCCCCTCCCCCAGCCCCCGATGGACTGTGTTCACATTATATTATTTGTATCCGAACCGCGGTACGCTTGCGTCATCAAACTGCAGCTGGCGCGTACACGTGTTGCTTGGTAACCGCTATGAAAAAGCGTCAAAATGGATAGAATTGCTCGCTTCACATTTCTTCTTCTTTTTTTGAACCTTTGGTTTTGTTTTCAAAGAAAAGATACAGAAACACACTTGCGTCTGTCTGCCGCAAAAGTATTAAAACCGTTCCAAAGACAGCGGGATGTCCACCGAAGACAATTTTTGTGGAGGCAAGCAGAAATCATCTCTCTGCTTGCAGTGCGTCAATCCCGCTTTTCGTCAAGGTAAGTGTATATAGACCCTTTTACAGTTGTTAAACACACGCACGCAGGCACGCACCACATTATACGCCATCAATAGCGGTTCACTTCCGCGATTTGGTACGATTGCGTTCATATCAGCAGCGAACCGTACCCGAGTTCACATGAACCGTACCCCAGACCACCTTTTTAAGCGGACTCGAGTACGGTTCGCGGGTGCGCACCCGAGTTCGGAAAACAGCGTTCACATCATCCAAACGAACTGAACTCTGACGTCATTCGAACCCGGGTGCGCACCAAAAGTGCTAGTGTGAAAGCGCCCTTAAATAATCCATAATGCCAAGATGATTCTATATAAGGTGAAATGTCTTAAATGATTGAATAATACGTTCATATTTAACGGGATATTTCAATTTATTCTAGTGATAAAGTATATTTACGAGCTGTATAATTCATACAATTTTATTCAAATTTAAAATAAATTAACAAAAATTAATTAATTAATTCAAACTAAATTCGTAAAATGATCCCATGATGAGAACCCCTAAAAGGTTCTATAGAACCTTTTCTAGTGTAGCCTTTGTAAAATTCTGAAACGGAAAAATGTAATTTGTTATTCACTGAAAATCTTTATATGCACCATGGAGATTTTTTAAAAAGAAGTATCACTATCCAATTTATGAATGAATCATTCCTCTGAGTCAAATATTTTCAATGAATCAAATAATCCATTTTACAAAACTAGTCTTAAATATTTTTTTCACAAATCAGACTGATTTGGTTCTTGTATTCAACTCACTGACTCAATGATTCGCAGTTGTTGAAAACTCACTTCAGAAGACATGATATAGTGTATGAATCATATTGGACCACTTTTATGATGCTTTTGCATCCTTTTTGAAGCTTGAAAGTTCTGGGCTCCATTTATTATAACTGAAAAAATAATTTTGCCTTTTGTTTTTCACAGAAGAAAGAAAGTCATGCAGGTTTTGAACGACATGAGGGTGAATAATTGATAACATTATCTTGACTTTTGAGTGCACTATCCCTTTAAAGATCCCCCCAGCCTATTCAGCGATATGGTTTTTAGTTACTTTCACCAATCAAACAGGCACGCGCTATGAGGGATGAAAAGAAATCCAACCCTGACGGATTACCGTCATTTGAGTCCTTTGGGCATGGGTGGGATTATCTAGCTAAACTACAGCATGATTATTTACAACTTTCGCCCTCATTGTAAGCCGGCATCTGGGCTAGATGCTCAAGCGAACACATAGATGCCCATGACACAGAAATCACACAACAGCTCCTTCACACTCTCATTGGGTATTGCCTGGAGCATATTGAGCAATTGTGAGAGTTGTTCCCATTTTTATCCGGCACGGAAAGGATTAGGAGCGTCAATGGGGTTTGATAGATAGAAATGTGATGGGAGTAATGGAGGGTGGTGAGGAAAGAGATGCTTATCATAAAGCCATTTCACTCTGCTCCCTACTAATCAGCTTGGGAAATCAACCCCAAAGACACACAACGTGAGTCTGGGGGGGAAAAAAAACACATTGTCTTCAAAGCAATCACTCCGTCCTAATCAATTTAGGTAATTAATGAGAGTGTTAACGAGCAGGTGGGGGCCCTAGAGTATGGTGAGGGTCTAATTTGAAGTGATGGAGTCATGATGAGGGGCCATCTCCACTTGACACTGATGGTCCATGTGCTCTGAATACATATGTAGACAGCTGGACCTCTGAACCTTGTTCTTACTGATCAATCATTTATCCAACTGTCTGAACCAGTAAACTGTCTGAAAAATAGAAAAAAAGATTAATACTTTGTGCAAAGAAACTTTTTTAAACATGTTTTGATGCCTGTTAAAACATGAAAGTGACAGTTCACCCCAATTTTTTTAATTCTGACATAATTTCCTCACCCTTATGTTGTTTCAAAAATAAAACCCAAAAATGTTGAATTTTTGTATGACTTTCTTTTGTAGAACAAAAGTGAGATGTTTTAAGGAATCTTAATCTCCAATTTATAGTGACTTAGAAAACATCATAAAATGAGTCCACAGGATTCGTACACAACAGTCCAAGTCAAGAGCATCAGAACAAAATTGAGTCATTATTCACTGACAATCTTTCCTTCCATGGAGCTGTAAACCCCAAAACTCCTGAGAACGGATCACTGAGTGAACTCTGTTTCACGAACTGTTAGATTTAGGAATGAATAATTTAGTCTGATTGAGTCAGCTCAAAATAATTATTTATTGATTGATTCGGTTCTGAAGTTCATCCAAATGCTACAGTCATTATGAACTGTCACTCTATGATAAAAAACAACATGCAAATTAATTTTAAAATCCGTATGTAGCAAAAAAATATTTAAAGGGGACCTATTATGCCCCTTTTTACAAAATAAGTCTCAGGTGTCCCCAGAATGTGTCTGTGAAGTTTCAGCTCAAAATACCTCACAGATTATTATTATACCATGCTGTAAATGCATTTTTGAGTGGAAGGAAAAACATGCTGTTTTCGTGCATGTATCTTTAAATGAGCTGCTGCTCCCAGAAGAGGGCGGAGCCTGTACAGCTCATACCTCTGTCCAGATACTCTGCCAAAAACTAACAAAACATCTTTTTGGTTTTGATTATCATCCCTACATTTGCAATTTTTCTTGTTTCACATTTAAACTGAACAAAACATACTCTAATTGAGGTTCATGCTTATAACAAAACAAAAACAACATTTTGCAATGTGCTAATTAAATTATTATTGTAAATTAATAAAGTTAATTAATATTGTTAATATTACTTAGATGATTAATTATCAACAACAATTAATTGATCATTTCAACCAACAATTAAGTGGTTGTTTAGATATTTTTACAGAAAACATTTTCTTGTAATATAACTGCAGAAAGAGTTGCATCCCTTGAGAATCTTGATGCATATAAAGAGGCCAAAACCCGTCAGCCTGTGCTGATCAAAAGCTCAGAGTTTTATACTGTCTGTACATTTGCTGTGTTATCGATTCTTCCCTTGCTCAAGCCCATTTTAAAAGATCTCTCCTCACACAAAACCTGTATGATAGTGCAGTGCAATAATCACTCAGAATCCGTCATAGTCCCTTCTCCCTTCCTGTCTTTCTGTACAGCCCTTTTCAATTGGCTTGGAAAGGCTTTTTATCACTGCTCCTAAAACAAGCCATTACTGGCTTTATTATAGCGACTGGCTTCTCGGCTGGTGTACAGGCACACCTCTGTCGCTACAACTGAACCAGGGGTGCAAAGCTCCTGACATACATTTTACAAGAACTGATAGAGTTCTCCCAGCACAGTTATAGGAGTCATTTCACCCCAACCAGCACTTGGCGGGTCTGAGGAGGTCACTCGACTGAGTCTGCCCATACTTATTAACACAGAGAAGGAAGGTTCAAGCTAAAATTAAGGTCACACAAAAATAATCCAAATGCTGAGGGAGACAGGATGAGGAAATTGAGAAAGCACAGGTGTCGAACGGCAAAATGTATGTATATTTAATTCTTTTTAACTCCAAATTTGACAAGAAAAATACATTTGAATAGACACACATGTTGCTTCCAAAAAGCTCATACTACTCTACTAAATGAGTGGAATGACGTAGAAGTGCTTAGAAGTAATTTCAAATGTCAATAGGTCAAAAACGAGATTATAAATGCTAAGCTAAATGTTACAACAGATTTCTGTCTCCATCTGTATCTCCGAAGTGTATGATGTTTCTAGCACTATGAGTCATATACGTCACATTCAATTATCTTCAAAGGCCAGCATGATAGTGTTGTGTAATATGTCACACTTTTATTCGCTAAACCATTGAAATGTACCCAGAATGATTTTTAAAATATCGGTACATATTATTTATTGCATTTCTGAGGACTTTTTAAGGGAACCTCTTCCTGTGTAGCCTTAAAGCAATCGCCACTGGTCAAACTCTCAAGGGACCCTGCTGAGTCAGAAAGCCAAACATTTATTAAACTGCATGTCTTTGAGGTCAGATGTCTTGTGCAATTTAATCCGGACCATCTGGATGTATGTGTTGAAGATGTTCACAACACAGCTCTAGAATGTCGGAAATGTCTCTACATTTGATAGTTCACTCAAAACTAGTTTCTCCAAATTTCCCAATTTCTCATGTTGTTACAAATCTGTATGGATTTCTTTCTTCTGTGGAACACAAAAGGAAAAGTCAAGCTACTGTATATAATTTATTCATTTGGCAGATACTTTTATCCAAAGTGACTGCATTTCATTCAAGGTATCCTTATATTATATAATCAGGGCTGGACTGGGACAAAAAATCGGCCCGGGCATTTTGGCCCAGACCGGCCCACTATAATCATAAACACCACCCATCTTTGCACGCCCTTAATTATATGCATACCAACTCCTATTCATTAAAACCACTAATGCCATGTAATGAGTGAGTATAGGAACGAGTGAGAGTTAACAGATGAAATAAGTAAAAATTTGACATTTATTAATACAGTTGAACTATACTTCACAGTGGTAAATCCTAAAACAAGCTATAATCTGCATTAGCATAGCAATACAAGTTTTTCTTACAGGATTTTTGTTAAAACTGTGGTGGGTGGACCTGGCATGCCCCCCCGTGAGAAAATTTGGTGCATTTTAATGTTAAATTCATCAATCTGGTGCACTTTGAGAGTTCAAAATTAAAAGCTCCAACCCATATTCAGTGTGCAAATTAAACAAAGAAAAATTCAAACCTCTTTTAGTTACAGTGTCTATTTACATTACACCTACTACATAATAATAGTTATAATATTAATCCAATGACAGTAATTGCCATATTTTGTAAAACAAATGCACTAAAAAATAAAGGAAACTTTCATAATTAGTTTTGTACCAATTTCTATACTTGAAAGAGATAAGCACATGATCTTTTATTTTGACGCAAACTGCATCAAGCTTTTATTTTGGCGGAAAACATGGTTTACAAACGCCTCTCATTAGATTTCTAGTGAATTGCGTAATCGTCAACTATGCAGATGTGGAAATAATCTGTAACTGGGTTATGGGTTTCTACACTCATGACATAGCCTAAGTGTTTTGAAAGTAGTTCTGCTTACCGCAGGCTCTACACTTTCTCATCTCTCTCCTGATCCTCATCACTATCATCATCATCACAGGAGCTGATGAAGGGCAGAAAACATATATTTTGACACATAAAGCGTCTGCTTTAAGGGCCTGGTTCTATTTTTTCACGTTATTTCTCTGCACATTCCTTGCGTTTCTTCTCCATCTCGCTGACTATTTTGACAGATACACACTGACACTGCTGCACGCTCGCTCACTCGTTTAAAGTTGTGATTGGGCCAGCCCAGTGTCAATCAAGAAAAGAACCAATGGGCCGCTGATCTACGTGTTTCATGGGCTGGTCTGTCAGAAAGAAAAAAAAACTAACACTGACTTTTTTGGACCAATGCATTACACCGGCACAAACCCAGCTCCGCCAATTAAGCAAAACAAAACCAAACGAATGGGCCGCCGATGTACAAATTTTATGGGCCGTTAAAAAAAAAAATTAAAAAAAAATGTATATGAGTATGAGATGTATCGGCCCGAAAAGCACGTCGGCCCACCGGGAAAATGCCCGGTATGCCCAATGGCCAGTCCAGCCATGTATATAATATACAAATGGGTAGGATTAGGGGTAGGTGTTGGGTTACGCGCTCAAACATCCAAAAAAAAATAAATATAAATAAAATTATGATCATGATGGCTGATTAAATTGAAAACCAGAAGTCAAAATATGTCATAATGGCAAAATTGGGCCCCAATATATATCTTTCAATGAAAGCAATCGAGGAAAATGAAACTACTCCTTCCCTGTGCTAGAGGTCTGCATTCCCGTGGGACCAGATAAGAATTCTTGCTGCGCTGGAATAAAAGACAGTCGCGGTCGGTAACAGGTGGACTTTGGACATCCTTTGACAGCATATCCGCGCTTTTCTCATTCTAATTGACCACCTGAACAGCCTGCTCTGAGGACTGTATTATGCATGTGCTGTGCGCATGGACCAGTGCTTTCTGCATCATAAGTTTTATTTGCATGCGTCTGTGCGCACAACACACGCATAATACAGTCCTCAGAGCGGCCAGGTGGTCGATGAGTGACAGATTCAGCCTTCGTGGTTGGGTTTTGGACGAGAGACGCTGAAACTGTCGTCAGGACATTCTTTTCTTGCATGGATGTTAAATAGCTCTGTTTAAAAAAAGTGATTTCATTTCACAATAGCTGTAAGCCAATGGTTTTCGTTTATTCATATTTTGCTTTTAACTTTGAGTGACAGATGTCGTATTAAATCAATTTTTCTGAAATGTTTTTCTACTGTCTTGACTGTAAAATGTCGAATACAAATAACAATTACATTTTTGTATAGCCTACGTTTTATACAGAGAGAACAGAGAGTGAATTTTAAGAGGGAGCGGGTGGGTGCGGAGTAGAACGTAGCGAGAGCGGGCCAGAAAAAAACAGTCCCGCGCAAACCTCTACCCTGTGCGTTAAAAAGTGATGCTGACGAGTCTTGACCAAGCGTCAATATGTGACGATTTTGGGAGTGAGAATGTGTTGCATATAAAATGCATCTCATAAAAATATTGTTCATTAATACTGCTGCACTCACTCTAAAGTCTATTGCCTATCCTTTTGGCCAGCTTTTTTGCCAACTTTGTTTTAATAGGAAAACAGCACTCATCAATCTCTTTTTATGAGGTATTTAAATGTCAGGAAATTACTTCAACCCTACAACTGATGAAGCCATTCAGATGAGGATAAATGGGGAAAAAACACATCCTGATGATCCAGAATAAATTCTTCAATGTTCTTATCTGTGTGTGGATGATGAAGAAGATAAATGTTATATTGATCCCAAGGCAATATATTTCCTAGCACAGAGAATGTGCATGCCACGGAGACCTCATTTGCAGGTCATAAAATAACTCTAGATACAACTAACAAACATGCCTAAACATTGATGTTTTACCAAATAAAAAAATAACAGGTAGTTGCAGAGGTGTATTTCACTGTATAGGTAAGAGTGGATTGAATGTAAGCCTTTGTGATTGACAACACAAAGAATATGAGATCACAGTGGGCTTCAGTAATGAGAAACAGGAAAGAACATGGTATAAAACCCAAGACAAGTGTCTGTAAACAAAAGCCAATATTACACAACAACACGCACACGTGCACGCGCACACACACAAGCAAGCACATACACACACACACACACACACACACGCTTCAAGAACAGACACATTCACATAGTCAATTTGTCTTCAATACAGACAGCCTTGAGGAGAGCTTCTGTGATGGAAATTGGAAAAGCTTGTGTTGAGGGATTTCTGACATAGCCAGTATTATCTAGCTATAAAACCAAAATACAACCCAATATTTTTAGTTAGAAAATCAGAAAATCAATCAGAGTATTAGCCAATATGTTCAAGACATAAAATCAGAATATAACCAAATATTTCCTAGCTATAAAATCAGAAAATAACCCAATATATTTCTAGCAAAGAAATCAAAATTAGCTATAAAACCAGAATATAATCTAATATTTTTAGCAGGAAATCAGAATATTCAGAAAAATCACAATATATGCCAGCATGTTCTAACTATAAAATCAGAATACAACCTGTCTAGTAATAAAATCACCAATATTTTTTTGGCCAGTGTGTCCAGAATTTTCAGCCTTGGCCAAGAACTCTCATTCCATTGCATCACTAATTCTGACCCTTTCCATCAGCTCTTACTATCAACGAGGCTACAATTCCTCTATGTTTCGAATTCAAATGTATTGAATGCATATCTGACATGTACAGCTGTCTGACAGCAATCACTCAGTTTCAGACGCAAATATGGTGAAATACCTCCAGGAAAGATGCCTCTTGTTCCACTTATTCTGAGGAGCCAGTGCTCGCTTTCTTCTGCCTGCTGACATCTCTGGCTCCGATACATCTGGCAGCGAGCAGCGAGGGGTCTTCATTAAGCCCAAGGTTGCTTGGTCTGCAGGGAAACACATACATGCATAAATACAGACCCAGACACATGTGCAGAATGCAGATAGATAGGGTGATGCTTTTTTATTTCTGTCTTCTGTCTGACTTCAAAAGAAAATCTGCCAGCTGCAGTAAGCCAGATGGACATGAGACTATAATTTTTTTTTTTGAAATATGCATCTCTTAAAACATCCAAAAATGCAAGGAGAACAACCAGGGATAACATGGATCAGAGTTTTATTATGAAAATAAAAGCATGTACTAACCTAGCACTCCAGTTTCCTCCAGCCCTCCAAACCTCTGCATGGCTTTGATGGCTCGTGTCAGAGCTTCCTTGGTCTGTAGCTGTCCATTCACAGGATCAGGGGGTGGGAGATACCCAAACTTGCTCAGCCAATCCTGTAGTAGAAAGCAGGTGCTGTTAAAGAGCACTGTGTCAAAATTAGTAGATGCTTTCACTAAAATTATTAAACTAGCAGGTACTTTACAGCAAATGCAGTGCATTTTCATGCATTCCTCATCAATTTTGTATAGTATGACGTGATGAGGGCATGAACATGTACAGGGTTTAATTGGCTAAAATATTATTATATTTGCGATTTCTAAAGATGGCAATCTTATCAGTTTGTTTCTTTTATCACAATATCATAATTAAGTTAGCAGACATTTAAGATGACAGATGTTGCACTTTTTGTCATGTCTTCAAGTGCAACTTCTAAAACTGGCAATTTATTAAGAAATATACCAGGTGCTTTCTCAGGTTTTACTAATTAAAAAGTTTCAGTTTTCATTGGTAACCACGCCATATATTTTCCTATGTCCTCAATTTCACTTTCCATCCTGTTAGTCGTTTATAAATCTTCAACTTTCACAAAAAAAAAAAAAAAAAAAAAAAAAAAATCCATTCATTAATGACATCATCCTTCAGGCAGTGACATCATTTTTGGTGAACTAGAAACAGCACGAACATTAGTAAATATTACCAATGGATTTGATGAATTCTGTGGTGGAATGTTTTTTAGTATTTAGTGTTCGTCTCACACTAAAACAAATGATAAAACTACAGAATTCGGTTTGATGCGTATCCCCCTCAATGTCAAGAGTGGTTGATCAGACCTCATGAAATCACTACCACAGATTCTAAAGAGACAATCACCATCTCTTACAATCACCCACTCACTTTAAGTTGACTCAACTCTGCTGCTCATTTACTTGACATTGATGACTATTGCAATTGTGCTGAATGACTATTAACAAGCATCGATTTAAGTTGAAAATCAGGGTGATATTAAAGATTCTGACACACTCAAGCCTGATTTTTTGTTCTCCATTATTGTGCATTATGCCAGACTATGTTGACTTTTAATGTTGTTTTGCCAGTCAGATCAATATCCGAGACCATCTCCTCACAATTCAAACAATTCCATTAGTAAAGTTGTTTTGTGCCAGTGCAGCAAACTCAGCAGAGCATGGAGGCGTCCCAGCTGCATGTCGGTTCAGGCCTGCGGGCAAACTGTTTGCGTATGGACTTAATTTCATACAGTATTGTGCTAAAAACACAACGCCAGTGTAATACAGTTCATTGAAATGTATGATCTCTGAGAGGGTTCTCGCTTGATTAATCATGCCACCTTCACCGTCTAGAAAAACAGCATTATGGCTACATTAATTATACGAGCAAAAGAGAGCGATTTAAAACGTCAAAGCTGGCTGACTTAAGGCATTGATGACGTGGGCTTTTCCTTTGAGTGCCAATAAAAGAATGAGGATGTGCTGTGTGTGGACAGACCAAGGTCTTTCAGAACAGGAGCACACAAACTAACCAATTCACCTCAGTGTAACAAATGATGACACTGACAAGCAAAAGAACTAGAACATCAGGTACAAGAGCTAAAACCACCATCAATATTGCATTCATGCTCTGTCTTTGAATCTGAAAAAGAGTTGAACTTGAAAAGTTCACTTCTTGAAGCTAACCTTTGTCAAGCTCCACACTCAAGTTCTAGCATGCTTCCTTGTAACAAGCTAGAGAGTAAAAATTAGGAATCACTTCAAAGTATGAGTCAGAAGAATAAAATAAGTGTCATGCGGATGAGTGGGTCGACATGGAGCACTAACCAAAAGATCTGACTTGCAGGAATAGTTCACGCAAAAATGAAGAAAAAAAAAAGATTCAATTGAATTACTTATATTTCGTTCCAAACCATTTGACTTTCTTTTCTGGAACACAAAAGATGTTTTGATGAAAGTTTGCACTGCGATTTTTCTTTGCTGTGAACAGTATGTTCTTGCTGTCAAAGAAGAAAAAGCACCATAAAAACTGGTCCATATGACCATTTTAGACAGTTTAGTGGAGCTAGAGAGTTATAAAATAATTGTTTAATTGCATGTAAAAAAGACAGTGTGAAGTCTGACAAATATATGCTTTTGAGTTCAATAAAAGAAAGAAAATCATACGGGTTTGGAACAGCAAAAGAGAGTAATTACTGTATAATTAATAAATAATTAACTATATGTATAACAAAATAAATTCCAGAATAGAAAAAAAAAAAAAAAATCACATTATAAGAGCAATATTTTAAAAAATAAAATAAAACAACAATAGGTACAGATGTAACGTGTATGTTCTGTGTTTCCCCCTTCATTGTGTTGTTGGTTCAGTCCCTGTGACCTAGTTTTCCCCAGTCAGTGCAATTAGTAATTTCATTCACCTGTGTCCTGTTAATTACCTGATTAAGTTCCTTTGTTTGCCCTTGCATTTATACCCTGTGTTCTCCCTCATTCTTCGTCTGTTCTCGTCTATGTTATAGCGTGTTATGTTTCCTGAGTTTTTGTTATTAAAAAATCCTGTTTCCTGTTCCTCCTCGTATTCGTGTGCTTGCTACCACGTTACATGACAACAGTCTAGACCCAATAATATTTTAATAAAATAAATCTAAAATGAAAATAATTCCACTGCAGGTTATATTTTAGTAAATTATATTTTAATAAATTAAAATAGGTACACTATAGACAAAATTTTATAAAATAACAACATAAAATAGATACATTTTTTTAAATGAATTAAAAGGTCCAATACAAAGTTACCTGAAATTTGAGCAAACAGGGACTTATGCACAATCCCAAACCAATTTTTAACAATAAAAGAAATTTGGACAAGAAACCCCATTTTACAGAATGTGATTTTGTAAATGATTTCTAATAAATCACAAAAGAAAGCAAAAAAAAAAAAACCCAACAACATTACCCACAGCTTAAAAGTGCTGTACAGGACTATATTAACAAGTTGTCATTCATTACGTGGGTTGATAAATCATGGTCCTCTACAGCTATGCTGCGCTGAATGCTGCCTAGTCTGTTTCCCTCCTCAGTACCAGCTGACACAATTTGTGTGTTGACACACTGTCCAGCTGTGTAAAAGTGTGGAGAAGATGCTAACTCTCTTTGTGTGAGCTCTTTTCCCACTGGCTGAAATATTGATGCACGACGAGCCACTGTGCGTACTCAATATCTCATATCTCCTACGCATACATATGAAGTACCAACACAGATTACTCACACTGACAATCTCACACTGTTATCAGCAGCAAAGATATCTAAAAACTCAAAGTACAAGTGTCCACTGTTCCAGAGAATAGGACAACTTGCTGTGTGATCATTAAGAGGGCATCCTAATACTATCTTGGGTAAGCACACACCAGCATTGTTATTATAATTATCTTCATGCTAAAATCATCAGATAGGCGAGACTGGTGGCAAAATCTGTCTGCCGACATATGTGCCAATACTAATAATAAGGGTTGCATGACAATGTTTTATTTTTAGTTAATTCAAGCAACATATTTTATATATAATTTTGTCACCCACAATGTTCATATTGGTGCAATCCTTACAAATAAAATCATTAAAGAATGACTTCAGCCTTCAGTAGCTTCAGCTATATACATTAATGAAATACTGCTCATCACATTTCAACCTTTCAATTCATAAAACAGTGGTACAATTGCCCACAACATTACAGCCAAGATAAAATCCATTACAGTAGCAAACAGTATATACAGTATGCCATTCATGCTAATCTTCAACCAACAACCAAGAGACAAAATAGATATTAGAAGTTTGCATACTACCACACTTCTTTGTCTCTCTCTCTCTCTCTCTCTCTCTCTCTGTATAATTTATAAATCATCTTTTCTTGCCTTTACTGGATACATAACAGGAGCTTATAGAGGAAAGGAGGTTGGGGTTTTCAGGACATGACACGGGCCAGATTTGTCCGCACAAGTAGCCTACACTATCAGTTAGGCCACTTAACTGACAGAGCTCTCAAATTTAGAGAGGACTGTCACCTCACAACCTTTAATGGTTAGGGGCGAACTAAATAGAAGTCAGAGACGTCGAAGGAACCAATCAGTGGTGCCTGAGGCACATTTTCCAAAAGACTAAAAAAAAAAACTCTTTCCAAAAAACTCAGCCAGGCTTGCTGGCTTTGATCAAGTGCATTACTGAAAAAGATGGATAAACCCTGGCGGTCCGGAGGTGATGATGAGAAAATGTGTTCAATGGTGAAGGTCAGTGTTGAGCGGTGCTTAGAATCCTCAAGCATGTTATCTGTCTTACTATGAATCATGGAAAGCTAGTGGAAAGGTGAGGCTTCTCTTCACATGAAATTCAAAATTCACTATGAATTGTTTAGCATAGGGCGGTAAGAATTGTCAAAGGTATATTAAACCTTCATAGAATATGAGCGGAGAATCGATAAACTTAGACAACGCTATATAAACCTGAAAATAAACTACAGCACAGCTTTTTTGGCTTTGAAACAGTCCCAGCTCGGTGTATCAAAGCCAGTTCCAGTCTCTTGGTTGCACAGAAGACTTTTACTGCATAGATTTATAGCCCTGACCTACCTGCGCCAAACTCTACAGTCAATTCTCTATGTTCCTCCTCATCCCCTATGAGGTGTCACAGATCATTATGCCACACCGAGAAAGGTTAACAGACTAATGTGCCGCCGAGAGGCTAACAGTCCGGGACGTCAGTCAATGGCAATATGAATGAAAGGTCTTTTCACAAGGAAAGATTTCAATGAGTGGTTAAAGTCTTGGAACAGGAAGAGCAATTTTTTTGGCATTATGTTTTGCCTTAAGTTAACACCTTAATGCATGAGGTAAATTAGATATATGTATGGATATTATATATATATTTACATTTTTTAACAGCATTAACATTTATTCAGTAAGCTCATCAGATATAAATACTTACAGAACCCATCAGAGATGATTGGAACTGATTGGTTCCACATGTACACAAATGGCACAGAGCACACCTTATATCATTAAATGATGAAGGAAAATCTACAGGACTGCTACAGTCCTACTACAGGACTTTAACAAAAGTGAAGTCAGTTTGTTTCTGAATAATATAAAAAAAGTTGCATACATTTATGTTATGAGTGTCACCTACACAAATTGCTGAACCTAATAATTACGCATTTTTTTTTATAAATGTGCTGAAGCATTAACTACAAACAAATTGTGAGATAATTTACAATTAAATATTTGTAAAATATTCGCAGACTTGTGTTTATCAGAAAACCTGACCTTTGAGGCATTTCTGAAAAATATTTTGCTTCATTCCTTTCTTGACATCTTTCAGAAATGCATTAGGATAAGTGACAAAAAAATTTGGCTTCTGGAAGAATTAAAAAAAAAAAAAAAAAAACTTTATTTTTCCTCCATGGTCTTTAAAGCCGACTGCTTTCGTTTTCCTCGAAGCCAAGGTTTAGCATTTATCTGTAGAGCAGTCAGTCATTGTACGCCATCCGCCTGCCTTTCAAAATCTGTCTGCGTTGCTGGATATTTCTGAAAGATGCAGGAAAGGCGGCAGCATGTCCATTTCTTCTGCTTCTTTTCAGAAAAAAATTGCCTTATAAAAAGAGTTTTATTTCTGAAAAGAAGCAGAAGCAACAGACAAGCTGCAGGCTTGATTTGGGCTATATTGTTCAGATTATGCAAACAGTTATGTGACGTGTATCTAAGTATGCTGTCCCATATTCGGAATTTGTGCTCTGCGTTTCACCCAATTACAGAAGTGAGTATTGAACACACACCTTGAGCAGTGGGCAGCCATTTTTTGCTGCGGTGCCGGGGTGCTATTGGAGGTTAGGTGTCTTGCTCAAGGGCACCTCAGTTGTGGGTAATGTGAGTGGAAGAGAGCGCTGTTCAGTCACTCCCCCCACCTACAGTACATTTTCTGCCACTACTGAGACTCGAACCTGCGACCTTTGGGTTACAAATCTGACTCTCTAACGATTAGGCCAAACAGCATCATCTGTAAACATACTGAGTGTTGCTCAACCGAGCAAACCAGTCTTTCTTGAGCCATTTCTACAGATACAGCTGCACGAAACATAAATAAATAAATAATATATATATATAATTTTATATTATATATATATATATATAATTTGCAGTCTGTATTGAATACGATAAGAGGAAAAACTGTGTGCCATGAAATGTAACATAGAAAAAGAAAAAGAAAATTTTGTTCCTAACTATATAATCATTTAAATATTGGCTGCAAAAGTTATGATATATTAATATTATATTATTCTTTATATTAATATTACATATCATGTTGTAATATATATCAATGAAAATAATAGAGCCAATTATTCATTAAATACATATATTACATTTTACAATACACATTTAAATATTATATATACACATAACATTCAGTAACACTTTAGTTTAGGGTCCAAGTCTCATAATTAACTAGTAGCTTATTAGCATGCATATTACTATTGGCTGTTTATTAGTACTTATAAAGCACATATTAATGCCTTATTCTGCATGACCATATTCTACATCCCTTAATACTACCTAATTAATACCTAAACTTAGCAACTACATTACTAGGTATTAATAAGCAATAAGAAAAAAATATAGTTGTAGTTATTAGCTAGTTAATAGTGAGAATTGGGCCCTAATCTAAAGTGTGACCTAACATTCTTCTCTTCTCAGTAACTAAAGTTTATCACAACCAACATTTAAATGATTTTATTTAGAAACAAAATAAGTGTATATATCATTAGAGAGTCTTTCCATGCAGTGCAAAAATAATACATGCAAATATTATTAATAATAAAAATAATAAATTATGTTGCATATAATTTCATTTAAAATAATTATAAAAAATACTTACAAAAATGTGAATTTTTACAATTCAATTACAACCTAATTTAGAAAATGTTTTAATTTAGTTTCTTTTTTTAGTTAGGACCAACTCTTCCTGTACACTGCTCACATCTCACAGCCGAGAATATGAGTTCAAAGGTGGAACAAAAAAACAACAACAATCCTTTTACTGGGGATCTGCAGATCAACCCTCCTAAATGTCACAGGCCAAGGGCTGATCTAGAGCTGGACAGGTGGAACTTACATGGGACTTAACCTCTAAAGTTACACTGACTTTGTAGCAGAATAGAAGCAGAGGGCAGAGCAAACACAAAGGAGCCATGCTGTAATCCCTATATCTATATGCTGGTGTTCTTCTCACTATAGTCTCACTATAGTCACAAACATAACAACACTACAGCTGCCAAATCTCACCTCTGCAGTGTGTAAGTAACTTCATTTGGATTCTAAAACGGTCTCTAATTCCTTCATAAACCTAATCCCAGCTGCACTAATCCATATTGTCAGACAACATGCAACTGTGCATAATACACTGAAAACAACAATACAGAAAAAAGGTTTATTCTCTCCATACCTCTCATTCATATCTGTGCGTAAAACATGTACGCACATTTCACACAGAAATAAGCCTAAATATGATGTCCTTTGACACACTCTTGAACAGCTCACAATTGATTTCAATAGAGTTTAACATTAGCATGTGGCTAAGCTAACCACATGGTATTCTAACAAGCATAAAGTTATCTAGGATAAACAAGAATTTTAAAATATTTTGTTGTTGTTGTTGTTGTTGCTTGTCAGTATTGAATGAAAAAAGTAAATTTTTATACAATCAACATTTCTCTTACCTCGTCTGCAATCTTGAATTTATTTTCTTCACTGAAATAGTCTCTGTGAAGAATCCATGTAACGCTTCCTTAGAATTTGGATTAAAATTAGGTGTTTTTAAGAGGTATCATTATTAAGACGCCCACATCTGTGGATCAGCTCAGCTCTTTTCTCCACATTCGTACCTGTAGAGGACAGGTTGTGTGGAAACACCTTTATAAAGCAGATAGTTTGGGCATGTATTATGCTAATTAGTGCGAGCATGAGCTCCCTCATCTACAATAATCCAGATTCATCAACATTAGAATGAGGCTAAGATCAAATTTATGCACATATGGACCTGTTTACAGAATTGTACATGATAATTATTTTTCTGCTCACATAAGTTGAGAACACTTGTGTGCGATTATTAGTGAATGAGACCCATTGACTTTTGCTTCTTCACAGCTGTACATTTCATTTAAATCAGCATGCTCTAATAATCAGCAGCATTCATTACGCCTGGACACATAGAACTAAGATGAAGAGAAAACGATTGTGAAAGAAAGAGAGAGCTATAAAGTATTGCTGAATAAAGTGGATGCTTATTTTATTAGTGGTGCTGATTATTTTCTGATGTTCAACTATATTGTCTTGTCAAAACTCAAAATGTTGGCTCACAACTCTATCTAATTTGCACAGCAGACAAAAATAGGGATTTTTTTAAATTCTTCTAGGGATCATAATATCAGAGATTTTTGACTTGGGCTAGTAATCAATTTAGTAACGTCCTAGCAACACCTTAGTAACCACCCAGACTGCCTCAGCAACAGCACAATGTTAAAAAAAAAAAAAAAAACAGGCAAAAGAAAATCTACACCATACAGACAGTAGGAAACATAGTAACAGACTGTATAGGAGACTTGACTAGTAAGCAATATAGTAACACCCTAGCAATGCCCTAGTAACCACCCAGACTGCCCTAACAACAGCATTCAAATGTCCTAGTAACCACCCACAACTGCCAAGCACTGCCCTAGCAACCACCCAGAACACCCTAGCAATCGGCTTTCCCAGGGCCTATTTAAAACGCATGTACAATCAGATTTGATCTTTAAGGAATAGTTATCCCAAAAATGAAAATTATCCCATAATATGCTCACCCTCAAGCCATCCTAGGTGTATATGACTTTCTTCTTTCTATGGCATACATGGGTTCAGAACATGACTCGTGAACGCATGTACGGCCGTTGCACAAATGAGTAACATTTTAAATGCTTTGGTTATAATTCTGTCACTGAAGTTAATTAATTAATTATTTTATGATTTCATGAAAAAAAATTACATCTTAGCAAATGGTTAGAACTGCCTTAGCAATCACCCTGAATGTCCTAACTGCCCTGGCAACCACCAACAATCCACCAATTACTTAGCAATGCCCTAGCAACCATACAGAACAACCTAAGAACCATATAGCAAAACTTTTCAGTCGTCTTGTATTCAGAAGTTCTCATCTTTCTTTCTTTTTTATACCACCATTACTGGTGCCTTTTTTTTTATTTTATCTATATTCACATTATTTCAATGCTTTGCCAACTGAGTGATAAAGAGAGGGAAACTGAAATAAACTCTGTTTTTGACCACCATTTTGCCCATTCACCCTCTGATTAAAGAGCATCTGATTAAAATACCCACATTACCATGTGATGTCCATAATTAAATTTGGGTAGAGCTGTCATCACAGGGGGCGCTTTCATACGGAGCTCTGAAAGGTCAAGCGGGAGAGTCAAATGGCAGGACATTTCCCTTGTCCTTCGCACGGCTTCCGTGGAGAGTCACAGCGGTCAGTCAGCTGCGTCTCTCCGGTGAAGAGTGCCATTGTCTCTGACTGATAGGCAGCATCTAAACACACAGCAGCTCAATCCAGTCTGCTGTGTCCAGTCAACCGGCTCATTTGACAAAGCCCCTTCATCTCTCTTTCTGAGAGGAAGTGAGTCATTAGTCGGGATCTCCCCAGACACTGACATCCCTGTCAGGCTTGTCATCATGTCTGCTCATGGATACAGTGAATAACGCTTGTTTACAGAGCTAAATGTCAGGGAAAGTGGCTGATGAGCCATATTTTCAATCTACAAAATTTCCATCACAGTGACTTCTGCAGACCTGCCAGCACCACATAGACATAGGTCATGTTTCTTAACATTGGGGTTGTGACCCCCAAAAATGACTGTTTTAACTGAATATATTTTAAAACGTAATTTATTTTTGTGATGCAAAGCTGATTTTTCAGCAGCCGTTACTCTAGTCTTCAGTGTCACACAATCCTTCAGAAATCATTCTAATATGCTGATTTGCTGTTCAAGAAAGACTTCTTAATATTATCATCAACGCTGTAAACAGTTGTGCTGCTTGATATTTTTGTGGAAACCATGATACCTTTTTTTCAGGATTCTTTGATGAAAAGAACAGCATTTTTATTAAAATGTCTTTCCAAAAATCTTACTGACCCCAATCTTTTGTATAGTAGTGTATAAATAAAATATAATAGAAAAATATAAAATATGCAGATTCTTTTGTGCTTTAAATACGAACTGAAGTCATGACCCGAACGCAACGCAAACTGTCTATTACAGACAGTTTTATTACGTCATTGCTGCACTTAAACAATAATACAGACACAAGCAAATACAGCTAAATACATAAAGCTTAAGGTTCACAGACAATCTTTCACCAAAAAGTGTCTAAAAATCTTAGAACAAGCAGTTTCATAGAAACCTGGGCTTAAGATTACGTTTTTTATCATGCTTTGAAGTAAAAGTTATCTCTAAAAAGACATTCAAACTGAAAGGTCTCCATCTAATCCTCCAAATAAATAAATAAATAAATACACTCCTGTGGGCCTTTTTGAGATGTGTAAATCCTCTTAAAAAGTGTGCAATTAATAAAAAATTTCACAGGCAAATTATGTGTATCTATGAATATACAGGGATTTTAAGCAGAACCGAATGTGCTTTTCCTCAATGCAGAGAAGGCAGAGTGCCAAAGAGAGCACCATTTTTTTTCTTGGCCCACTGTCATCCTGTATAAGATTTATGTAGGATTTCAAAACAAGAAAGTGAAAATAAATCCTTGGTAAGGCCATCCAAATATCACCTCCATTCCTCTCCTGAAACTAAGTCATGGCTCTACTGAAAATACAGAGCAGAAATCTAAGGCCCCATATACCAATTGAACATTACTCAAGAGATAACTTCATATTGTACCACCATCTGGTTGAGACAAATTATTTCAGCTGCCAACAGGAAAAATGATCAAATAGCATGGTATTTGGGCATGGTACCATAAAAACATGGACATTTTTGTAAGGGTTTGATGAGGTGACGCCAACCTCGTAGTAAAGGATATGGGTCTGCTAACATAAATGTTGCAGGTTCAACTCCACACAGGAGTGTTTGAAGAAATGGAGAGTTTCTGATACCACTTTCCTGTTAAATCACAATTGACTCAGGCACTTAACCTCACTCCACTTCAGGAGTCATCGGCTCTGCAATGAGTTTATTCAATCTCGCTCTGGATTGAAAGTATCTGCTGAAAAGCAAGTAAGAACATCAGTCAAAAGTTTGGATTTAATAGTAAAATAATTTAAATTATGACATCCAAATAGAATTATGGGAATGTTGAGATGACCAATGTTTAACTGATATATTGTAGATTTCTTAAAAGTTCACACTATCTAGGTCATTCTGCACAATTTGGACATTCTCTTCATGAGATGTATCCTTGGACACTTATTGAAGCACAGTACAGCATCGAGGGAGATATAATGGACACTTTTTGGCTGCTTTTTCTTCACTATAAGTGACCCTGGATCACAAAACCAGTCACAAGTAGCACGGGTATATTTGTGGCAATAGCCAACAATACATTGTATGGGTCAAAATGATAGATTTTTCTTTTATGCCAAAAATCATTAGGATATTAAGTAAAGATCATGTTCCATGAAGATATTTTGTAAATTTCCTACCGTAAATATATAAAAGATTTATTTTTGTGAGTGAATGCAGCAGAATCGCGAACATAAATGGACAACTTGAAAGGCGATTTTTTGCACCCTCAGATTTCAGATTTTCAAATAGTTGTATCTCGCCCAAATATTGTCCTATCCTAACAAACCATACATCAACGGAACACTTATTCATTCAGCTTTCAGGTGATGTATAAATCTCAATTTATAAAAAATGACCCATGTGACTGGTTTTGTGGTCCAGGGTCACATATAGTTCAACTATATAAAAAAATATTAATTTAGTTGCATTTTAAATAATCAAATAAATGCAATACAATAAAAGTTAAAGTAAAGTAAAATAAATTAAACACAAGTTTAGTTTAGTTAAATTGCAAAACCACATGATGAAAGATTTGGTGCTGTTCTCCATCCAGATAAACTTGATAATCTATTACATTGTCCCAAAGGAACTGACGAAAGTTTATAATTGAGAGAGTAAGAGGACAGGAAGGATTTGGGCATCATCGCAACTGAAGCAGAGAATGGAAACCCAGCCATCCATCAATCACGATGCCCAGCCCAAGCTACCAAGAGAGGATTGGGAGATTGTAAACAAGCCGAAGGGGAAGGGTGAAAGAGAAATAAAGTAATGCATATAAAAAAAGCAGGATTTATCCACTTGCAGAATTCAAGAGCCAACCCGTAAACACAAAGAGGATAAAGACTTATGGGTTAAGAAATTCACTTTGCTGTAGAAATGTTTGCTGAATTTCATGAGCTGCAATGACGAAGCTGAAAGATTAGGAGAGGGAGATGGAGTGAGTGAAAGATGTGCATGAAAAAAAAGAAGAGCAGGAGATAAAGCTGAGCTGTCTGCCGTTCCCTGACCATCCATATTCAGTGTGGCAGCGCAATGGCAACACAAACAAACAGGCCAGCTAAATCAATACAGTAACAACTTCAAGCATTCAGAACAGAACTGCTTTAATACACAATCAAGAGACCGGTGATCAATCATCTCAGACATAGACCACCAACCAGCACGCAGGTCTTTTGTCTAACAACCTGCCATGTTGCTTATATATTAATCGAGCGAGTCAAGGATGGAATAACGCCGTCCTTTACAAAGTCAAACAACGTTTTTTTGCATCACTGTGTAATAATTTACAGCAATGCATCAATAACATAGAAAAACAAGACATCTGTACTGCATCTAGGGATGGAAGCGACTGTGTACACAAGCTTGACAGTCCCCTCTGGGTTCAGTGACTTTTCTGTAACTCAAACTGAGAGGGAGGCAACATTTTGACACTTTTTCAGCACAGTATAATCAGTGCTCGAAGTGGGCCGGTACGCAGCACTTCTCTATTTGAATCTGTTGCGTACCGCCACTTGCCACTCACATGGTGCCGATGTAGTGCCGAATTCTGTGATCCTAGTAGGCGCTGTAGTGACGGTAGGGTTAGGATTAGGATTGGGATTAGGAGTAGGTCAGATTAGCTCAATACATCGCCTGCTAAGGTCACCGAATTGGGTGGGTCACAGAATTTGGCATCACACCTTTACTCTGAGCATCCACACCGAAACATAGAATTAGACTATTAATTAATTGTATACATTGTGCTTTCGGAGCTTCTATAAACTGTACGAATTGAACGGATCAATTATCTTCGCAATATGACTGTGACTGAAGCCCAATTGTTTAATTTTGCATGAGTGGCGAGCGAATCACCGGAGGCTCGTTCACCAGCACGCTCCAAAGGTGTGATAAGATTTGCGCAAGCTGTTCCTTTCGCATCACTGATGATAAAATGTGCAACCCATTTGAATTCTATTGAGAATGTAGTAAAACGTTATGGAGAAATTCACATAATATAAAACAGCCACTAAAAAAGCCTCATGAACACCTTTACTAGAATTTATCACATTCTATTGTATTTATTGTGGTAAATTTGGACTAACTTGTTGGAGAATTTGTAACAGATAATCTGTTAGGGGAATATATTATTCACTAAAGATTTATATTACAACTGTGGCATGTTGTAGCTATAGAAATTTGTAGGTTACTATTTTTCATAACAAAAGCTATAGATAAAAAAAGAAAGAAAAAGTTAAAAAAGAAAGAAAAAGTTAACATTGGCCTGAGCATGGTTAATGAGGAGCCATCAGTGGTCTTATCTGTAATTATATCCTTATAAATGCTATAATATAAACAATTACAATAACTATGTTCCTTTTTTATAAGGCCAAATACAAGTTAGAATCAAGAGCTTTAAAATCTGGACCTACTTTGAATTATTGACAAAACAACTGGCTTTCCCTATTTGTAAAATGAGTTCCAAATGACAGATATTAGGAAAAACCTGGCTTTTAGATATTCCAAGAAATGACAGGAAATTAAGTGTTCAGTATAAGATATAAATCTAAGTAAAGACAATTTATTTTTTCCACTTCAAGCACTGAGCATAATAGAATATTGAAAATTGGTTTAACTATGACAAAATCCATTTAAGCATGTCAGTCCAATCTATCCACCATGGCTAGGTGGCAGAAATAAGGTAAAGGGACAAACCTCCTGAACTGTTTGCCAAGCTTACGTTTCAGTGACATCCAAACAGCTGAGATTTGAAAATATGGGATTTAAAATCTAATTTAAACCTGGAAATAAATTGAAAAGTTTAAGGATTTTGAAGAAATGATGGTGCTTTCAGGTTTTACACAAACTTGTGGAGTTCATGCAGCTCAAATGCTTATTCCATTAAAAGGAAATTGGGACAAACCAAATACTCAGACTTTGGCCCTGTCCCACTGGAACCCTAAGCTCTAGCGATCTTCCTCCGAGTCCACACTTTCATGACGTAATGCCACTTTGACTGTAGGGTAGAAGTCTGCTGCGGAGCTTGCAGGTTTGTGGGCTCTCCAAAAGTGCGCATCGAGGGCGTATATGGCCGCAAAGGGGGTGAAACCTGAAATGGGACACCCTGCGGTCTTGTGGACTTAATGTACATGTGCACGCGTGGCCATTGTAAGTCCACAAGACCGCAAGTGCACATGAAGTGTGTCATTTGGGACAGGGCCTTTCTGATATTCATGCCTTCTTTCAATCTTTCAATTCAACCTTCCACTCAAATTGTAATGCTGAAAATATAACTGGTAAAAATAAATTAAATTAGAAAAAAAGCTCTCAGACTATTGGACCCCACTGAACTCAAAATTTAACTTCTTTAGTTCATATCAGGCAAAGAAACATTTTTGAGGTTGGTCCACATGATGCTTTTACTAATAAGATAGTTAGTTATTTTAATCAAAAGACAAGTCTTTCTTTCCTACGGCTACCATGTTGTGCATTGCACTTTGTTCCATTCATTTTTCATTGAGTGGCATGTGTCCTCCTTATTACTGTCTCTGACTATTACCGCATAAAAAGCACGAGCTAATGTGACAGCGACAAGGGGACACTTCCCAAAATGTTAGGAAGAATAGTTCACCCAAAAATAAAAGTTCTGCTATTATTTATTCATCCTCATGTCAAGTCTTAAATGTTAGTGCAGTGTTTCCCAACCACTGTGCCAAGGTATACTAGTGTGCAGTGACAGGTTGTCAGGTGTGCGGTATAAAATTATCAAATTCCAAAAAATAAGTAAAAAATAAAGGCTACAAATAAGAATATATCATCGCGCTATCGGGACGAAACCTTGTATCTCTATATTTCGTCATTGTTTTATCAAATTAATGCTATTGGTCATCCTTTAGGGACTGTTCGTTTTTTATTTAAGGAGCCACCGGAGGAGTTTTGAGATCTGTTGTCAAAAAAGACATGACCCTCCCTTCGCCAGCAATAAATTTTTCTATGACCCTCCAAAATGATTGTGAAAAAAGGCATGACCCTCCCCGATAATTTATTGATTAGCCTACTTCTGTACTGGTTTGCGCTTGGCAAAGATGTTCAGATAGCCATTGTTTTGTTTTTTTAAAACCATAAACTCTTGCTTTCTCATCTTACTAGGGCTGTGCCGATAGACCAAACCTACGATTCGGTTCGTATCACGATTTTTGATTTTAGATTTAAAAAAAATCATGTTTTCGGTGCTGATGCGGTGTGACTCGTTCAACATGTGGGTGGCGCTGCCAACAAAGCATCTAAAAGCTGTCACAAAGAACCGGCAAAAGTAATGATTATTAATATGTCAAATATAGCAAGGAGACATTTTAATTGTTTATTAATAAACAAGTGTTTTCTGTGTCGACTGCAAAGATGAAGTTGACGATGCATCGCGATCTTCTCAGAACGCGCCAGAGAGAAATGCACATTTCATAAGCAGAAAGCAGTCTGTTTTCCTTCGTTTTGAATTGTTCTGTTTAAAAGTAGACATTTCAAGCTTTCTATATATTTCTCAGGTCTGTGAGGCAAGTAGCCTACCTTACGCTGAGTTTCGGTTCATTTATGAGACAAGAGTCCAGTTCACTCGCCCGCGCCTCCGTGTCATGATTATCTATTTTCTACTATATTAGTAGAAATACTATACTATACTTCTTATTTATTAAATCCAGGCATTTGGTTGATGAAACATTGATTAAAATTAGGATACAATTAATAAAAAAAACGAAATTCACTTTAAAGAAAGGCTTTGTGCTTTCTGTTTGAGGTCTCTGTGAAATTTTTAAAGTCGCTTTCAGAGCAGTCATGTCCGTAATGGAGAACTGTCACGCGCGTAACATTGTTTTTTTTTGTTTTTTTTTCCCTAAAAATCCGAACACGAAAAATAAAATAAAAATAATATTTTATGTTCTGTGGAGGCCAATCTTTATTCATCCGGTGAGTATATCTTTTGGTTTGCACAGTGTAATTCATAGAATTACTAAAAAATATTTTGCCACCTAAAAGTTAAAGATTTTTTGTGTCACGTCACATGTGTATTTCCCTCATATTAAATATAAAATGCATGTGTAGACTGATATTTTTCTAATGTCTTGACTCCTTTCTTAAGGGAGTATGGATATATTACCAGACGTTTCAAAATATTGGTATTAAATGCATTTTCTGAGAATTTATATTTCAAGTTTTGACTGCAAATGTCACGTCCATAACACCATAATCGCCCAATTTTAACGAATTTATCCTCAACTAGTTTTTGTGGTGTAGGTCTACGTATTTTATTATGTTAACTTAAATAATACTAATAGTAATTTAAAGATGTGGTAGCCCTACATCTTACACATCGTGGAAACAAAATAAGAATGGAAACTAAAATATGGTAGTATCGCGCTACAGCGCACATTCTATCAGCTGCAGTTCTGGCGCCTCAGTCCCAATACTGTAAAACTCGACGTACATTCACATCACATGTTAATGCAGCGGTAGAGTTACACTCACTGGACACTGTGCACTTATTCGCAATCACAAAAGTTCATTATTTGCTCGTGCTTTAAAGCTTTGCCGGGTAAACATTTCATTGGCATTCTGTTCTGACATGATGCACTTTTTCTGAGCGCGAACGGAAGTGCGAGCACACTGTTAAACAGCGCCAAACTGGATATTTGTTGGGTCAGACCCATCTGATATCGAAGGGGGGCTGATAACGCAAGATCAACATGGAGCTAAATGGGAAAAAATAGCACCAAATAAGCCACTTTGAAATGTTGCTGTTTTCATGAATATAAAAGTTGGGTGACCCTCCCCTTAGACTAAAAAAAGTTGGATGACCCTCCCCTCAACAAAGAATTAAAAGACATGACCCTCCCCTATTTTCCTCCGGTGGTCCGTTCCATAAATACCGAACGGTCCCTTACGTCTGTATGTGTGTGTGTGTATTTTTTTTTATTTTTTTTTTTACAAATATTTAAATGTGAGTAGGCCTACTACTTTTAATATAATATCTAGTTTTTATATGCCATTTGAAGCAATGCATGTTTGTACAATTTTGTTAGCCTATATTTTTATATAGTGGTGTGCTGTGGGATTTTTTACTTATCAAAACTCTGCCGTGGGCCGTGGCAAAAAAAGGTTGGGAAACACTGTGTTAGTGTATGTGTCAGTGATGGGAATAACGGCGTTATCTTTTTTTTTTTTTTAAATAACGCAATAGTTACTTTCCCTGGTAATTAGTTACTTTTATAATGATGTAACTCAGTTACTAACTAAATTCATATGCAGGTGAAACTTTAAGTTTGTCTTTAAAACATTAATTTCAAGCAGTCAAGCACTAATTTCAAGCATTTCAGCATAACATTTTTAGATCAAAAGGTTTAAACTCTTTCCACGCTATTGACGGAATTTTCCGCAATCCATGTTTTCACTGTTATATGGTGGGGGGTGCTATTACGCATTTTTCTAAAAAAGTCTAAAAAACAAAACAAAGGCGACTTCTTCCAGATGTTTAGAGCAAAATACATCTCTTTTTTAATGATCCTTGCAAATTTGTTTGTCAAATAATTTGGCTAATAAGATTATGTTTCCATTACCGGTAATAGAGTAGTATTCTCAGCCTCATTTAACACATTCCATTCAGCTGAATTCCACAGATTTTCTAACAAAACTACTACATAAAATGGTAAAAAACCTAGCAAATTCCATCTGCTCCCATGAGAGCTTTCTCCATGTGCAAACATTACATCTTATCTCATCATCCGATCTCTAACACATTATTTATCTATTTACATACATGTCAGACATGCCGTCAGCCAGTTTAGTGCCTTGGTCAGACACACCTAGAGGAAGCGACAAAAACACACACACACACACACGCACAATTAAATGGGCCATGATCTGACATTAGAAAGCTCAGATGTGCAGGCTTTCTGTGGGGCCTGAGGGCTTTAAGCTGATCAATATTGCACAGGTGTTGGATCAGAGGAGTATATGTGGTAATAATACATATCAAAAACTTCTGCTTTAACCTCCTGCGGTACCCGTAGAGAGCAAAGGAGTGTGTGTCTCCACTGGTTTATATCACAGTTTTTGCTCAAAAGGGTGCAACTGTTGTTGATGTCTTTCCATATGAGCACTTTCTTATTTAGCTTCATATATATTTTACATGCAACACAGAGAGGAGTGAGAGTATGAGAGATATATTTTAGAAAATAAGACAGGAACCTCTCCATCTCTGCCATTCTGACTTCGACAATCTCTCCCACAAATACGTGCACATGATTTGAAGGCACTCTAGTAGCTTCAATATTAAATTCCCTGTGTTTGACAATGCTGAAGATCTAGGGCGTATCTGTCCACAGCCAAAAACTCACGCTTCACTCTGAGTACTTTGAGTAGACAGAATGCTACTTCTCTATCCTTCCACTTCATTGCTGAAATGAAAAAGCAACTTCCAGAGAAAAAGTATTTCAGATGGATCTCTACCTGTCACGATAATATAAAACTCTCCTGATATTAGAGTAACGATTATAAAATAATAAAATAAAGCATATTTTGTTACCTTTTGGAGCTTGGAAGGGTAGAGCAGATGTTTTATACCATAATCACTGTCCTCGTCAGAGCTCATTTCCCAGTACATTCAGCATCTGGCTAATATTCACAAACTCTCAAATATTTTCTCAAAACTATCATTTTCAACAACTTGAAAATTACAGCTTCTTCACCAGATCCATCATCAACTGACAGTGACACTAACAGTCTACTACTCGAATGTGAGTTATGTAGTTGCAAATTAATGAGTTAGCTAACATATGGTTGAAAGGTTACTTTGTAGAATGTTTAAAGTGGACTATTGAAATAAAGTTTAACCAAAACTTTTTTTTTTTAAATAAATAAATACATTACATACATAAATCATGAATACAGTAAATACACTTACAATTTATGTAAACCAGAGCAGCATTCTGGAAGGTTTAAAAGCCCAAATGTGAAGCTTGTATTTCTGTTAAAGCACTTTCATGAATTATTCAGGCAAAGCCCATTATTATTTGAGATGTAAAGTTGTCTAAATCATTCATTTTTATGTGGGACATCTTTTCTGGATAGATGAGCTAACAAGCTACCATTGCAATTCCTGCGGGTGGAATTTTACTCTTTGTAAACAGTGCTTCTAATATACAGATGCGTCACACCTCTTTCTGGTGTCTTAGCACATATTGTGAGAAAGTTACCAGATTTACCAAAGCTGCATTGTCATGACAAATTTAAAAGATTGGATATAACTTTAAACAGACAAGGTGTCATGCTAACACCTTGAGGATATATATACATTTGAAAAGTGTCATTTATTTAAAATGTACCACTTGGTCAAGTGTACTTCAATTTTAAGTGCCTTAACTGTAACCATGATTTGTGCTTGGGAAAAAAAGGATTATTTTCAGTGGTAACAGACATAGAAGAAGAAGAAGTTTTATTTACAGTATATAGCACCTTTCCGTAGCTCAAGGTCGCTTTACATTGTACATTACAATACATTTACACACCCGCACACACATTACAATCACAGAAGGACACAGTCACATTATCCAAAATACAGGTTAAATAGATATGTTTTCAGCTGAGTCTTGAATGTAGCCACAGGTGAGATATTACAAAGTGTAAGGGGTAGTGAATTCCATAGTTTAGGAGCATTAACACTAAATTCCACCTAAGGTAGGTACCTTCCACCTACATTAGACAACTGGAAATGAGTGATGGACAATAAACCAGGTTCAGCTGATCTAAGGGACCAGGCAGGGCGCTAAGAGTAAAGTAGATCAGACAGATATGGAGGTGCAAGACCATTTAAACATTAGAAGTAATACCTTAAAGTGAATACGTGATGTCATGAAGCAGAGGAGTAATGTGAGCAGAATGCCTGGTGGAGGTGATAACTCTTGCTGCTGAGTTTTGAACATACTGTAATCTTGAAATAAGTTTTTTGAGATGATGTCACTGATGTCATACCTGCGACTTCCTGAGTGAGAACGCTAGGCGCGCTTGTGCTGCCACTTCACGCTGGTACCTGTCTGTCTGGTATCGTTGACTGTTACGTTTGTTTTTGGATATGTTTTTTTCTGGGAATCGACATTCTTGGATTATTTCCTGGACTACTTTACAAACTCAAAAAGTTTTGGATAACTGACCCGGCAGTCTCCGTGATCCTGTCACACAGATCGGCTGCGAGCCCTCTCCATTCCCATCCTTGTATCCCTCTCGACATCTGATACAGTGAGTCTCCAGTCTCCACTCTCTTTATCTTTTTGTGGTGTCAATCCTTGGTATGGTTGGGTAGCCTTCCCTTCAGTGGATTGTGGATCCGATAAGGTTCTGGCTAACGTAGTTAAACCGATAAAATGTTGTGTGGGTCACATTGGTCATCACTGGTCATGTCGTTGCGCATCCACTTGCAGGTTTTGTTTTTTGGTCTTTTTGTGCTGTTTTTGGATGACGTTAATCAAATTACTTTTCCCAAGATGGCTTTACAATTTTCTGCTGCTCAACTCAGAACATTAAAAGGATCTTTCCGCTTGGCTCCGGACACTTATAAATGGTGTGAACAACTTGGAGTTTTACGTCGGCCTCGCTACATACACCGTTCGTGGAAGAAACTTCGGATTTATTATTGCTCTTCAAATAATATTCTTGTTGTCTGTACCAACACCCGTGCCTTCGGGTAAAACACAGCAGGAAAATCGACTTATCAGCTTTGGAAATCTAAGATCATTGCGTTTTGATCCCGACCTCGGAACCTACAGACGGCATCAGTGTTGAATGACATCATGATACAAACCTGGACATGCTACTTTTGACGGAAACCTGGCAGGTGCCTAATGACCTTTTCAACTTGAATCTGGGTACATCTATTTCTCTCAACCACGTCTTCATTGCAGAGGTGGCTGTAGTTTGCCGTGAGACTATTAAAATATCCAAGATCGAGTTTCATGACGTTGCAGAATTTGAATACCTAGCGCTGAAAATGACTGGCCAAACATCACTGGCTGTAATCTTAATTTACCGACCTCCAAAATTTCCCTCTGATTTTTTCTCTGAGATAAGTGAGTTACTTAACTCTTGTCTGTGGTAGTCATTCATCTGTTATTTTGCTTGGTGATTTTAATATACATGAAAACACTGCACAATGCAAAGAATTGATGTCTGTGCTGGACTGTTTCAGCTTAACTTTTGCTACTCACTCCAGGGGTCATATACTGGATCTCATACGTACATCTGGCTTATATAACATTCTTGTTAGTGGCTCTGATTTTGCTTTCTCAGATCACAAACTTATAAACTTCAGTTTTAATTTTCCAGTATCTATATCACCACTGGAGAAAATGCTCACCTATCGTAAAATCAATTCTGTGAATCCAATTTCAATAAGGGCTTCAACCTTGTCAGAATGTTTACTATCTAACTGTCCATCAGAAATCTGCTGTATTTACAATGCTTTTTCTCAAATACTTGAGAGGCATGCTCCTGTTAAAACTAGACTGGTTCCATCTACTCGTGCCTCACCCTGGTTCACTCCTGAACTTCGAACGATGAAAACTGAGGGTCGCCGCCTAGAAAGACTATACAGGAAAACTGGTCTCACTGGCTTTTAAAGAACATTTGCTCAACTACCGTACAGCACTCAACGATGCAAGATCCTCCTATTTCTCCTCTACCATTAGGAATTCCACATGCAGGCCCAAATCACTCTTTGCTATGGTTAACAAACTCACTAATCCACTACAACATGTTATTTCGGGCTCTGGGGTGCTTGTGAATAGCTTGTCCCAATTCTTTTCAGACAAATTGAAGTCAATCACTGAATCCATCACCAAGGACACCCCTCATACAAGTGACTCAAATGTTCATTTGATGTTATCTGATTCAGCTCACTCAACAAACTCTCTCTGCTTTTATTCTTGACTACTCCTGTTGCCATAAGTAATCTAATTGTGAAGTCTAATTCCATATCCTGCCAGCTTGATCCTACACCTACTGTTTTGCTTAAGATGTGTGTCCTCGAGGTTGCACCCTTCATAACACATATGATAAACTGTAGTTTGGCTTCCGCCATTGTCCCAGCAGAATTAAAAATGGCTATGGTGACCCCCATTCTTAAAAATACAGGCCATTATCTAATTTAACATTCTTAAGCAAAATCCTTGAAAAAGTTGTGACTTCGCAATTGCGATCATATTTAGATGTTAATGGTCTTTTTAAACCTTTTCAGTCAGGATTTCGCCCATCTCATAGCACTGAAACTGCTCTTCTTCGGGTGGTTAACGACATTCTTTTGTCCGTGGATTCAGGGTTAATAAACATCTTGATGCTTCTCAATCTAAGCGCTTTTGACAAAGTTTGCCAAGAAATACTGATCTCTCGGCTTTCTGATATCTCATTTTCTGGAGCGAGATTACCATTATGAGTTGCACAGAGGCAAGAACAAAAAGACAATAAGAGAGAGAGAGAAAGAGAGAGTGAGGATTTGTCAAATCTGTCTTCATCTGAAACATTACAGAGCAGAGGCTAATGGACGTCACACTCCATTAAATTTGAGTTGGAACCACTGGTGAACACATGCAGGCAGATTCGTTAAACCCTTGTAGGGGATCAATATGTCAGATCCTTCAAACAGCCACCGTCTGCGTCAGGCTAACGGTCTAGGTTCATTTCATCTCCTTACAGCTAAATAGGGGTATATGAAAAAACATCACAAGCGTTTTACAGGACAGAGGGGCTACAACTGAGGAAGCAGAATCATCCAAAATTAACATTTGCCAATCACCAAATGCAAGTAAAAAAAAAATTGGGTTTTATGTAACTGCAAAGTAATAAATTGTTTGAAACAAATTAAGAGAGTTACATAAAGATATAGAAGAACATCTCAGTAACACTTTATTTTACAGAGTCCTTGTTACGTTACATGTTCTTACCATAGTAATAACAGTAAATTCTGCATGAACATGCAACTAACCCTCAACCAAATGCTAATCCTAACCCCATAGTAAGTACATGTAGTTAATTAATATTACTCAGTAGTACTTAAATATATAATTATACTTTTGTAATTTTGCATTGAAGTACTGAGTATAGAATAATAATTAATGCACAATTTATAGTAATTACTATAGTAACTACATGTAACGTGTAACAAGGACACTGTAAATTTAAGTGTTATCCAGTTTATTCCTTTGACAGAAAAGCTGAATTTTCAGCAGACATTTCTCCAGTCTTCAGTGTCACATGATCCATCAGAAACCATTATGCTGATTTATTGCTCAAGAAACATTTCTTATAATCAATGTTCAAAGTTGTGCAGATTCATATTTTTGTGGAAACCATGATTTTTAAAGATGTTTTGATTAATAGAGAAATCAAAAGGATGGCATTTATTTGAAATCTTTTTTGTAACAATGTAAATTCTTACTGTCACTTTACTGTCAATTTAATGAATCCTAAATAAAAGTATCAATTACTGACCACAAACTAATGGTAGTGTAAGATATTCAAATCAAGACATGAAAGCTTCAACTAAAGTGCACATTTATCACTTGCACATTGCCAATGGAAAGTTTGCAATCAAAAGTATCTAGGATGCATAAAAGTTTTATATACATTTAAAATAAATGAGAAACAGAATCATGATGTCTCTTTATGTTTTTGTGCCAGGTGCAGTTTCACTGTGAGACAGCAAGCGACTCATCTTGCTGTGAGTGACATGAAAAATAAGACAAATATAGATTTTTAGAATAATGCAAAGACAGTTTCATGGCCAGAATAAGACATATATGGAAGGTATAGTTTCTCAACTCACCCAGGTGTGGCAAAAAGTTCATTTTAGGCTCTAATCTTCTGTCAACAGCTGTGAATGATGGGTCACTGGAGGCAATTGTATTTGGGATGAACGAGTTTCAAAGCCTTAGCCTTAAACTGCAAAAAAAATTTTTACATTTACCCCAAAGAGAACAGCAAGCACTATGGCATTACAAAACCACGTTTGCCGAAAGACTTGAAAATCAATTCATATTCAATAGTGTGCGGGTGCCATTCGGAACAAGCTAGGCGCATTTAAATAAGCTAGGCCTATTTTCCTTGGTATTCCTCGCCACGCTTTCCTGCTTCTGTCACTTGACATATTCTCTCTAATTCCTATTCCTCTTTTATAAGTAAGAGAGTGAGTGAGTTGTTCAACAAAGCTTGGGCACCTCACGTATTTCAAGATTTCTGTGTGAAAATCCCTGCTGAAGTTAGCAGCATTTGAGGTATTTCCATCGCTCGCATATAGAGTTTCAAACAACATATTTCCAATCAAATATTTAGTCAGAATGGAATGATGAAATCCCACATCAAAGCAGCTTGTCACTTTTCATGTGCGCTCACGTTCCAGCTTGTTTTCCCAATGGGAAGCGGAGAAAGGTAAACAAGAGCCGGTATTGGTTTTAAAATAAACAAACCCTGATTCCAGGAACAATTTTCGATTACAGTAGTTAAATTTAAGTGCCATACTGAGCCCTGAAATAAGCACTTGAACTTGCATCCCTTTTGGTCACCAGTCAGAAATGGCAGTTAGCCAAAACCCGCAAATGGGGGAATGAATACATCTGAAACAGCACAGACTGCGTTATTTAATACATGTTCCACATAGAGCACAGTGGGCATATAGGCCATACAGACACACAATGCCTTCTGACAGACTCTCCAATACACTGTAGTGACCCACAAGGAAGTCTGAAAGAGACATTCACCAAGGGACGGTACCTTTAAGGAAAGGGGGGTTTAGACGATGACGAGTTCCGGTTTTGACGTTGTTTTATGTTTTGATATCACTCGCTGTACTGTGTGATAGAAATATTGAAGTGGATAGTAAAGTTGACTCGACGCATCTCCGTCTCTTGTCTCCTCACTTACTGCACTCCACATTTGGTGACCCTGACGCGAGTTGAACACGGCTGAATTATGTCACACAACGACGGTGGTGAAAACGCTGCGGCCGCGGCTAATGTCGGCGCTATCTACGCAGCCACCATCAAGTTACCGGACTTTTGGCAGCACAATCCGCGGCCGTGGTTTCAGCACATCGAGGCACAGTTCCAGCTGAGAGGAATAACACAGGACGTTACAAAGTATTTCCACGTGGTAGCGGCCTTAGATGCCTCGACGACGGCCAGGGCTATGGCGCTGTTAGAGGCTCCTCCAGCTGACGGCAAGTACGACGCGCTTAAAACGTTCCTGTTGAGCCTCTTTGAACTGTCAGAACTGGAGAAGGCAGACCGCCTGCTGTCCCTGAACGGCCTTGGCGACAGCAAGCCATCCGAGTTAATGGAGAGGATGCTGGCGGTGCTGGGCGCGGCAGATCCCTCATTCCTTTTCGCCCACATATTCCTGCGGCAGCTTCCAGCACCCGTGCGCACCGCACTGGCTAGTTCCCCCCTCCCTTCCTCCAGAGACTACCGAGCACTGGCCGTGGAGGCAGACAGGATTTTCCTCGCCAACCGACAGCAGTTTGTCCATGCACTGCTGCCTACCCAGCGCACGTCTGTTCCACCCTCGGAGGACGACCCGGACACTGCAGCTGCTGTGACGGCCCGTCGACAGCGTGAGGACGGGTGGTGTTATTACCATTCCAGGTTTGGGGCCAAAGCCAAGCAGTGTCGTCAGCCTTGCAGTTTTGGAGCCCAGGGAAAAGCCAGGGCCGGCGCTCATTAGCAGCTATGGGCGCTGGCCGTGACTGCAAGCTGTTGTTCATCACTGACACCTTATCCGGCCGGCGGCTGCTGGTCGATTCTGGGGCTCAGCGCAGCATCCTGCCAGCGCAGCCTGTGGACACCATGGCTGGCGGGCACGGCCCCCCGATGGACGCCGCTAACGGCACACCCATTCGTACCTATGGCACGAGGCATGTGGAAGTGTGTTTCGGCGGGCGGCGTTTCGGCTGGGACTTCGTAATGGCTGCTGTATCTACGTCGCTCCTGGGGGCGGATTTTCTCTGCGCTTATAGGCTGTTGGTGGATGTTACAAACTGCCGCCTGATTGACGCCCTCTCTTTTGCTTCGTACCCCTGCACGCTGGGAGGGACAGGGGCGCTTTGTCTGTCAAACACGCTGGCCAACGGGGACCTGTATCAACGCCTACTTGCTGAGTTCCCTGACATCACCACGCCCACGTTTTCATCGGCGGTGGCTAAGCATGGCGTGGAGCACTACATCACCACGGTGGGCCCCCCAGTCTACGCACGAGCCCGGCGCCTCGACTCTGCCAAGCTCGCTATCGCCAGGGAAGAGTTCGCCACCATGGAGCACCTCGGCATCGTGCGCCGCTCCAACAGCCCGTGGGCTTCCCCCCTGCACATGGTGACCAAGTCTGATGGCGGATGGCGTCCCTGTGGAGATTTCCGTCGCCTGAACGACGCCACCACACCCGACCGGTACCCAGTGCCGCACATCCAGGACTTCTCCGCCCACCTAGCCGGCGCCACCATTTTCTCAAAGGTGGACCTGGTGCGCGGTTACCACCAGGTGCCTGTCCACCCGCAGGATGTCCCCAAAACAGCAGTCATCACACCCTTTGGCCTTTTCGAATTCCTACGGATGCCTTTTGGCCTCAAGGGGGCAGCGCAGACGTTTCAGCGTCTCATGGACTCGGTGCTGCGAGATATGCCGTTCATGTTTGTTTACTTGGACGACATTCTCGTGGCCAGCGCGTCCGCAGACGACCACCGGACGCATCTCCGGCAGCTGTTCGGTCGGCTCAGTGAGCATGGCCTCATCATCAACCCGGCCAAGTGCGAGTTTGGCCGGTCATCCATCACTTTCCTCGGCCACCACGTCACCCCACAGGGGGCAGTCCCCCTCCCTGCCAAGGTGGAGGCCGTCGCCAGTTTTCCACGCCCACGCACTGTGAAGTCCCTGCAGGAGTTCCTGGGCATGGTGAACTTCTACAACCGTTTCCTCCCCCGTGCGGCCCAGCTCATGCGTCCATTGTACTACGCCTTGCGGGGTAGGAGACCGGCGGACGCGTTGGATTGGTCCCCAGAGATGACTGATGCGTTTGATGCTGCCAAAACTGCGCTGGCCAACGCTGCTCTGCTGGCGCACCCGTCTCCGACCGCCCCAGTTGCTCTTACTACGGACGCCTCTGATTACGCCGTGGGGGCTGTGTGTGAGCAGTGGGTGAGCGGAGCCTGGCAGCCGCTGGCTTTTTTCAGCAGGAAGCTCCGGGACAATGAGAGGAAGTACAGCGCCTTCGACAGGGAGCTCCTGGGTCTTTTCCTCGCCACCCGTCATTTCCGTTTCCTGTTGGAGGGTCGGCGGTTCACGGCTTTCGTTGACCACAAGCCGCTGACGTTTGCTATGGCCAAGTCTACGGAGCCATGGTCTGGTCGACAGCAGCGTCAGCTCTCGGCCATCTCCGAGTTTACCACTGACATTCAGCACGTGGCTGGCAAGGACAATTTCGTCGCCGACTGCCTCTCCCGGGCGGTCGCTGGTTCCGTCCACTTGGGCCTCGACTATGCGGCTATGGCTGCGGACCAAATGGCGGACTCTGAGGTGCAAGCCTACAGGACGGCCCCCACGGCGCTGCGCATGGAAGATGTAATGTTTGACGCAGCCAACGCTACACTCCTCTGCGACGTCTCCACTGGGCAACCGCGCCCCATGGTACCTGCTGCCTGGAGGCATAAAGTTTTTGATGCCATCCATGGTCTTTCCCATCCGGGGGTGAAGGCCTCTACCAAGCTGGTGGGGGCCAAGTTCGTCTGGCCGGGCCTGCGGAGGGACGTCAGGGCCTGGGCTGCGACCTGTGTGGCGTGCCAGCGCGCAAAGGTGACTCGTCATACCAAGGCTCCTTTGGCACCCTTCAAAGTGCCAGAGAGACGTTTTGATCATGTGAATATGGACCTGGTGGGCCCACTTCCCCCCTCCCGTGGTTACACCTACCTCCTCACCATGGTGGACAGGACCACCAGGTGGCCAGAAGTGGTTCCCCTGTCCTCCACTACATCAGCGGAAGTGGCCCGGGCGTTCATTATGGCTTGGGTGGCCCGTTTCGGCACACCGTCTGACCTCTCCTCGGACCGGGGTCCGCAGTTCACATCGGAGCTTTGGTCTGCGGTCGCCGAGGTCCTTGGGGTGAAGGTCCATCGTACCACAGCCTATAACCCACAGAGCAACGGATTGTGCGAGCGGTTTCATCGTGACATGAAGGCCGCGCTCAGGGCCAGCCTTACGGGCAGCGACTGGGCTGACCGCCTCCCATGGGTTATGCTTGGCCTTCGCTCCGCCCCCAAGGAAGATCTTCAAGCCTCATCGGCCGAGCTGGTGTATGGCCAGCCGCTGCGTGTCCCGGGGGAGTTTCTTCCAGATGCCACGGCCCCGTGGTCAGTGGCCTCACATAGGGCTGCGTCTCGGGACATTGCAGACGCTTTTGTTCCTATTTCAACGTCTCACCATGGCCTTCCCCGGTCCTACGTGCCCAAGGATTTACCATCAGCCAAGTATGTTTTCATTCGCCACGATGGCCATCGGACACCGCTGCAGCCCCCATACGATGGGCCCTTCCGTGTCCTGGTGGGGGGGTCGAAGAACTTTGTTGTGGATATGGGGGGCAGGCCTGAGCGGGTGGCTATTGACCGTCTCAAGCCTGCTCATGTGGATATTGGCGAACCGCTTCAGCTGGCCCTGCCCCCACGGCGAGGGCGCCCACCTGCGGCAACCTCGCCCCCTGCTCCTGCCCCGCCCCTTGCCCTTGGCCCCTCTACTGTTAGGCGCAGCCGGTATGGCCGCCCGGTCCGCCCCCCTGTACGTTGACTTTGTTGGAGGGACTGTTATGTGCTGGACTGTTCTGTTTTGCACTAGTGCATAGTGTCACATGTTCTATTTGAGGTGCATGTTCGGCCTGGCCCTGTTATTATGGGTGAATTCTGGGGGGGCCTGTGTAGTGACCCACAAGGAAGTCTGAAAGAGACATTCACCAAGGGACGGTACCTTTAAGGAAAGGGGGGTTTAGACGATGACGAGTTCCGGTTTTGACGTTGTTTTATGTTTTGATATCACTCGCTGTACTGTGTGATAGAAATATTGAAGTGGATAGTAAAGTTGACTCGACGCATCTCCGTCTCTTGTCTCCTCACTTACTGCACTCCACAACACCCTTAATAAAGCTCCAGAGAATTGAAGCAGGAAAAATAGCTCTTCAAACACAAGAACAGAGAGTATTATTATCAGAGAAAATTTCAATCAAAAGTTTGGACATAATTTGCTGCATTTTTTGTGAGCTTGAATCTCTCTATTTCTCTTTCTCTCTCTCTATATATATACACACACAGGGCTTGACATTAACTTTTTAGCTCAACAGCCACTGTAACTAGTGGTTTTCCAAAGTAACTAGCCACTCAGCATCGATAGATACCATGGGGAAAAACTGCCATATATATATTTTTAATATTATCTCATAATTTGGCAGCCGGTATACTAGGCTCGCTGTCAGAGAGATGAGAGAGAGAACGTGCAGCTGGTATTGTGTATCCTGCGGAAGAGAGTTCAGTATCAATATGTATTGAACATTTTTGACAACACTAGATTGCACTTAGTATATTATTTCAGATGCCTTTTTAAAAGACTACAATTGAAAATGTATATTATATAAAATTCAACCCCCCAAAGTGGCTAGTAAAAGTGACTGCGTTACACGCCACCGTTGAAATCCACCTGCATTTGGTGGTTGTTAATGTCAAATATATATATATATATATTTGACAAAATGTTTTGCAACAAAACATTATGACCAGTCACAGGTGTGACCACTCCACTGTGCTGGATATTGGACTTCCTCACTGATAGACCCCAGAAAGTACAAGTTGAGAACAAAACCTCTGAAACCATCATCCTGAACACCGGGGTCCCCCAAGGTTGTGTCTTGTGCCCACTGTTGTTCACCCTGATGACACACAACAGTTGCGTCAGATACAATTCGAACCACATCGTTCGCAGACGACAACAGTGGTGGGCCTCATCAGCAATGATGATGAATCGGCCTACAGAGAAGAACTTAACCAGCTCGTCATCTGGTGTGATAAACTACTGTACCATTCACTGAACGTCAACAAGACTAAATAGATCAGGAGGAAGCATACGGTTCATAACCCACTCATAATCAATGGCAGCACTGTGGAGTCAGTGAGAAGTACCAAGTGCTTGGGGGTGCATATAACTGAGGACTTGTCATGGTCATGGACTACTAATACCACATCACTGGTCAAGAGGGCTCAGCTTTTTATAGAGGCACGATAGAGAGCATTTTGACCAGCAACCTCCCAAACAGCTGCACGGCCACAGACCAGAAGTCCCTCCAGAGAGTGGTGAGGACAGCAGAAAAAAATCATCTGCTCGCTGCCTTAACAAAGCCACCAAAATAATCAGAGACTCCACCCACCCCGCCCATGGTCTATTAACCATTCTGCCTTCTGGCAAATGCTATCGTAGCATGCGATGCAAGACTGCCAGACTTAGTAATAGCTTCTTCCCACAGGCCAAACAAAAGGAAAAACAAAGGAAAACAAAAGCTGAAACTTATTCATGGAACCTTGCTAAAGCAGCACGTTACAGTGGTGAGAGAAAAGTTCCATGTATTGCGTGTAATCATAACAACAAAGTTTGTCAGACGTCTATGTCAGCTGAGGAGATTAACGCTACAAAGATTAACCGAGTGTTTTATTATACATCATAGAAATTACTTGGTTTTGTTTAACTCTGAAACTTGAAATGTGGAGTTATCTGCTTTTGCCAAAAAATGACTATTGGAGTTATCTGGTTTGCTAAAAAATGAACTTTTAATATATATATAAAATACTTTCAAAGAACGTTAATTTTGTGTATTTTTTTTTAGTTATTATTACTTAATCAAAACAACCCAACTGCATTTTGAGTGATGCTACTTGAAATGCACAATAAAAAAAAAAAAAAAACTTCTAATTATGAAAATTAACAAAAACAGAGATATCTGTTTTTGCAAATGAACTCTTCATATATAAATGGGGCTGGGGGGGGGGGGGATCTTTGGTCTTATTAATATCCCTCCCTCTACTGAATTATTATTATCCCCTATAGATAGATAGATAGATAGATAGATAGATAGATATGAAGTTACTGTGCCGGTGTTCTATCAGATAATGCTACCTACCAGATTGTACACTTATCAGTCCCTCTAACTTCTGATGTCCTCAGAGCTTTGTCCTGCACAGTTGCGGTCAGAACATTTGGTATGGTCTGAACCCGCCGTCGACAAACGTGCGATATCGATCGCGAAGGATTATGCAGAGTTGACAAGAATTAAAGCCCCGCCTCACTCAGTTCGGGTACAGGACCTGGTTGAAACACTCGTGCATCTAGCTGGTAGAGTGCCAAAACTTCGCCGGCGCCTTCAGCCCCACCCTAAACACGGTCGAGCCAATGCTGGACTAATATATCTATGGAGGTAATTTGTCATGTCAAATGTATTAATAATGCCATCAGAATGCAACCAAACAAAGCCCATGCTAGCAATAAGTAGATGGCTATAAATAATTGTAAATCATACAAAATAAATGCCATGATCACTAAATTTTATACAGGTGTTACTATAATGATTTTGTTAATGGTGATCAGCAACCAAATATTGATAATGTGGAAGTTACTGCCTTTTGCCTTGGCATGACTTCTCACTTTTTGCTGACAATACAAAGGCAGAGTACAGTAACTTTAAAATAGTGGTCAAAAGTCAAGTTTGACCTCAAGATTTTTTTATGTATATAATTTCCATTACTAAAACATCTATTTGCCAGATTTCCAGTGTCCTACCTATAATTAATTTGACGGGACAACTAAAAATCTTTAAAGTCATTTTTCTCAGTTCCACACTCTAGCGACTTAAGGTCTTTTGCCTTTGTAGGGCAGTATAGATAGATAGAGATAGATAGATAGAAGAATGTGTCCAATCTTTTGACTTATACTTTACAAAAAAGCCTTTTGATGGGTTCTATCTATGGTGGAACACCGATGCACTTCTAGAACAGCTGTCGCGGTCAGACACATCATTGTGATGGAGATTAACTTGCACACACAGAGCCTGGAAGCGTTCTGTCTGAGACAGACCTGAGGAATGGTGGCAACTGGGGCTGAGTGTTGACAGGAGAATATGTGTATTCATAGACATGAACAAATGCCTAGGAAGATATGAAAAGTTGCAGTCAACTTTAACTTTCTTTGTACACGCTGTCTTCTGCATTAGACTGACAAATGTCACAGTTTGATGAATACTGAATGCACAATGTAATAAGATACGTTTTGTTACTTGTTTACACTATCAACCAAGGAAGCTTTTACTTTTACTTGAATAACTTGAAATATATTTTGGGAGAATTGTATGAAACATTCGCACTGCTAAATGGGCAAATTTCTTGTCTTGGGCAAATTTCCATTCTTGTGATAATATTTAACCCTAACCCAAAACAAACAAACATACACCGCTGAATACAGTGACTTCGTTAGGAAGGTGTAAAAATAGCTTTTGTGTCCTTGTCAGAATGGGTGAATCAATTTTTGCAGAACGCTCTGAACCAGATGAAAATAGATGTCTTCTGCTTCTGTATATCGTGCAGGAGAAGGGGGCGAGTTTTTTTTTTTTGTGGATGAGCCTGTGCGATCAGGGAAGGTCCATTATATCATTAGAGAGGCCACAACAAAAGACAGATTCCTATCCATTCTCATGTTCCAAATCATCCCAGGGCCCTGAGCTACAAACGACTAATTAGCTCATAATTCCTATCTTTTCTGGGGCCAGACTCATGAGTCCTGTGACGTAAGCATTGGGCCTCGCTTCAGGGCACTTCAACAAAGCAGAACCACGGATGCTCACTTTGAAGCAGATAAATGTACGGAACAGAAGCACACAGGTGATTGATGAGAAGGCCACCCTGGAAAATAACATGTTCTCTAATGTCGCTTTTGTCAACCAAATGAGTCCCGACCAGAGAAGGTCAACTCTACAGTAAAATTAGTTTATGAAATTACCCAAAGGTTCTGTGGGGTAATGAAAAATTTAAAACTGAAACAAGAGTCTGTGACTTTACAATTCAAGATGTTACGATGTTTAAATGTCAGCAAATACATCAACATCTACAAAACATGAAAAAGGGCTAAATTATATTTGATTGTTTTCAGGGCCTAGTATCTAGTAGGCTAGCATTTTTGAAAGTCAATTTCTGCACATACCTATGGAAACCTGTTCCTGTCTGTCTATATATATATAAGTCTCATTCTATTAAGTTACATATAAGCAATAAAGTTTCAATTTGGGGAAATAAAGTCACAATTGTGAGAGATAGTCACAGTTTAGAGAAATCATGTTACTATTGTGAGAAATAGTAACAAAAGTGAGATCTAAAATCACAATTGTGAGATAATAAAGTGCCATTGTGAGATATAAAGCTACAATTATGAGACAAAAGGTCACAATTATAAGAAATAAAGTCATAATTACCATATTATTGTTTTACAGCAGAAACAGTGTTTCATACATATCATAAAGTTTTAGCTACAAAGGAAAAACTATTGAACATTGCATTATTGGCCAAGAAACAAAAAAGTTTCAGTTAATTAAATGTGAATTGACCTTTGGGACGTTGTCATGCTATATGTGGTAAGTTGATACAATGGAACCTGCCATTAAACAACCTATTATTGGCATTTCAACAGAATGTAAACATTTATAACATTTAAAAGCATTTGAGCTGACATTTATGAAAATGATTTAATAATTTCCATTTGTTGAATGCTCTAAAAATAAACTTCCAATCCAATTTAAGAGGATTTTGAACTTACAAAACCACTTGTGGAGAGAAAACACATTTGTCTAATTAAAAACCTTCTGGTTACAGCCCTTGTGACAACTGACCCATGTGTTGCGGTCTCCTCTGTCTTTAGATTCAGTTTATATTTCATGTACTGTAGTGAGAGTTACCTTCCAATATTTAAAAAGATAACTATCAACAAACTAAAGGCTTTGTTTTATACTTATCTGTGAAACCGAATGGGCTAAAAGAGCAATGAGCAACTGAGCACTACACACACATCGCTTGCAGAAGATTTCTGACCCTTCTAAATGAAAAGAAGCAGAGAAAATAGATATTCTTTGCAGAAGCATCGACTATACATACAGCTTCTGCCATGCTTTGATATTGCCTTTGCAAAGCATCACTACAACAGACTCTCTCTTATATCTTACAGTTTACTCAATAGATTTCTGTAACTTGAGTAATGCGTTGGCACTAAGTTCTCCAAAGTCTTCAGTTCTTACCAAAGACTTTAGATATACAAAGACAGTGCACTCATACACTCATACACACTCATACATCTCATACATTTCATTTGTACAGAGAGTCTGGCCACTCTCCATTGACAAGCGTTAACTTCCTTGAAGGCAGGTACTCTGTTGAAGTTTAAAACTATCGGATCTGCCCAGAGCCACTCTGGATCTGCCATAACCAATCGCTAACGTTTGGTCGTGACGTAACCCTACAACTCGAACTAGCGCACGACCTCAACGTCATCGTTCTCAGAATTTCTCATGAGAATTTCTCCGCAAACCCAGACGGAGTACTGAAGGAAAATGAAAATTGAGCAGAAGTACGTAGGAGGGCGGAGCCAGGCTACACTCATATTACCATGAATGGGAGAAAGTGCAACGTGCAATATGGCGAAATAAGTCCCGCCTTCTAAATAAAAGAGCCAATCGCCAATTTGTAAAGTTATTGTAATAAAAACAGCCAGTACATGCTGGCTGGCCAAGCCTGAAAAATTCAGTTTTTTTATCGTCGTTTGAGCATTTAGAAACAAAGTCTATGAGACTGTTTTTGTCAGATTTCATTGAAGATTTCAGATTTCAACCTTGTTTGCAAGGCTCAGACTAGGTGCGTCAATTACAAGATCATTCTCTTCCTAACTACCAACAATACCACAACATCTCAAAGCAACAGGAGACTAGGCTATTCTTGATAATGTCATAAGACATGGAGGGAAAACTTTAAGAACATAAAAAAAGTACATCAACCAACACAGAAGTCTTTTAATGTGCTCTTAGTTACTCCCCAACACTGTTCAGAGATAAGATATTCACCTTAATTTTGGCTGCTGTGAACTGTAATTTTTATTTAGTGCTTTATGCGTTCTGTATTTCATCTCCCTGAGATGCTAAGAACAGAAATTATCATAAAAGCACACTTAAAACTGCTATTTTTCCCTTGCGACAGATCAATTGACCCAACTACTCTTCGTAGCAATCCAAGTGAGAAAAGAAATTCTGAAAAAATTGCCCAAAAGCCCTCGTTTAGCGACTGAGAGACATTAACATGATAAACAAGTAGTCCAAAAAGTTCATAACAGCCACAAGAGGCTCCTGATAAACAAACAAACAGAAGAATGTGATAATTTGCTTCCTTGGCTACTAATGGTACTGAATCATATCCAATAATGATTCTACCCCATTGGTGGGCTCTGTAGGGATTACAGAATTCCTTTTGAGACATGCAAATTTCATGACAAATAATACAAGTGACTTAGCTAGTGGGGACAGGCATGGATGTGTGCCTCCTGAATCATTTCTGTTTTGTCTACCTCCACCATATGTGTGCCATCATAACCAAGCTGTTGCTAGATGATGTGGGTGTCATCCATATTTTGAACATATGCTGGATTCATTCTATACATCTTTTCAGCTGATCTTTGTAGTGATCGTTAGCCTGAAAATTGCATGATGGTAAAGATGTTCTCATCCAGTCTAAAGTTCACATCTACACTACTGTCTTCAGGTTCCTTGGGGCAAGTTATGCAATACACAGTCTTAATAGCAAAGATGCCAGCATGCAGTCCTGACTCATCTGGAAGTGACTCATAATTGAACTAAGATACAACAGAGTTTCAGCAGAAAACCCTACAGCAGTTCCCTGTTCCCCATGTCAAATGCTGTGGAAAGGTCAGCTAAGGGACAAAAACACTTCTGGGGCCCTATTTTAACGATCTGAAACGCAAGTATCAAGTGCAAAACTCAAGTAACTTTGTGGGCGGGTCTTGGGCGCTGTTGCTATTATACCAGCGGGATAAATGACTCTTGCGCCCGACGCAAATCTAAAATGGGTTGGTCTGAAGTAGCTTCATTATTCATAGGTGTGGTTTGGGCGTAACGTGAAATAAACCAATCAGAGCGTCATCTCACATTCCCTTTAAGAGCAGGCGCGCTTGTTCTAAAGCGGATTCCTATTGTAATGGTGGATTTGCCAGGCGCACGCGAGGAGCGGTCCACAGCCGAGGAGACCGACGTTCTCGTCAGGGACGTTGGGGATGGAGAAACACACCCAAATTAACTTCGGTTAAACAGGCGTATGATAATTTGGGTAAATGTGTAAGCTAGATGTATGCTTTTATAATAAACTGTCTATCTATCTATCTATCTATCTATCTATCTATCTATCTATCTATCTATCTATCGTAATAATGTATGATTTGCAAAAATGATAACTGGTGCGTCTGTGTGTAGATGAGAGAATCAAAGTGTATGCTTGTGACACTTAAAGCACACGCTACATTGATTAAGGCCAAGCATGCGCCCTTAAAATAGCATATGAATAACATGCGCAACGCGCCACTGACTTTAAACTGTTTTTTTCCGGTCAGTGGTGGAATTGTTTTCTAAACCTGTAAAATAGCATGAGAGAATGTTTGCGCCGGAACACGCCTCCTCTTTGCGCTGAACCGCACCAGGGAGCGCAAGTGTATTTCTTAGTTAACCGACGTGCGTCTGTGGAGGGAAAAGTCTGCTTTGCGCGGGTGCAAAATAGGAATGATACATGCGTCGGTGTACAAGTCAATTGCACTGGGTGCAAGATAGGGCCCCTTGAGTTATTGTGCCACGAAAATCACGAATGCACTGGTCAACAAAACTTTCACTTCTGCCATGATACTGCCAATGCCTTTTATTGCACATAAAGCGTTATTTACATATTTAAAAAAAATGTCCTTTTTTCCCCCAATGGGGTCCAATGTTGTTTTGGGTCCCAATGACTTGTCTGGACAAAAACAGTTGAAACATTCTTCAAAACATCTTATTTCGTGTTCCACAGAATAAAGTGCGTCATGCGGGTTTGGAACAACCCAAGGGTGAGAAAATTATGTCAAGTTTATCATTTTTGGGTGACCTAGACGTGCCAGATCATGCCTCATAATAGCTAGACTTGAGCATTTCAGCAACATTAAGACTAATATCTCACTAGAACACAAATATTAGGCGACTCATTCAATTTTTTATAGAAAATTTCATTTTTAACAATAATATATAAATCTTTCAAGACAAACCTACCATGACCTCTGGGATTAAGCAATGATATATCCTATGCTGCAGTAGGAGGAAATTCATTTTTTCAACACTGTTTGAATTGCGAATGATATGTCAGTCTACCTATACTCTCTAACTACTTGTCTATTGTATACTAAATGTTTTCCAATACACTTCAAATACTTTTCTGTAAAACAAAATATGTACAGCTGTGATTCATCTGGGAGTGGGTTTGTTCAGTTCATGGCTTAAAACTCTTTGTTGAAAGTCTCATTCTTTTTTTTCTTTTTTTCATGGAAATAAATGTGACAAAAAACATTCCGGAACCAAGGTCGCTTAAAAAGTGGACAGTCACTGTTAATCCTTAATCCTTCACTCTGCACTAAAAAATATTAGATGTTAGATTTACATCAAAATGCCTTGTCCTAAAAAGACAGTACAGTACATTTATTAATTCCTCCCTGAGCCTTGCTCAAAGGCACATGCCACTCCTACACCACCGGCACTGACACAAAATGGGCAGTACTGATATAAAATAAATGCTGTGTAATGTAGTTATTTATCCAAATCTAGGTAACTAATTAACTAAACCTAATCTCTCCAATGGAAAGGCCTGCTGAAAAACTAGTTTGAGTTCTGACTGTGCTCCTTTCCTGATCCCATTCCCTATCGCTTCCTGTCTCTCCTTCAATTGTCCTGTCAAACAGACTAAAGCCCCAAAATTATAATTGATATACAAAAACCAACTCCACTTAATAAAATACATTACTTTGAGGAATGGCAATAGACTAGATTGTGTTGCAGCAAAACTTCTAAATTTTTGGTTGCATGAGTGAGCGTCACTTTTCACAAACCCTTGTGTTTCTCCTCTACGTTCTTGTGACACACAATCCCCATTGAAATCAATATATCATGGTGTGCCGGCACCCTAACTCTGTTTCTCCATGAAAACCTTTGTATTAATGAGGTCATTTCAATAAAGCTTAAATCTAACAATGCTGATATTTCTTTTCTTTTTTTTTACTGTGGAAAAATTAAAATGCTGCGGCAAGTCCTCAATTTTTGGTGAAACAGAGAGAATACCTTATTATACTGCCTCTCTTATCTCATGCATCTTGAATCTCTCTAAACCTTCAAGTTTTAGGCTAGGTCCTAAACCTATCCAAAAAAAGCCTTGCTACTGGCTCAAACATACCTTTTCTTTCTCACTGCCATTTTCACAGGCACAAGACAGGGAAGGAGCCGTGTCATTTAAACTTTACAGTGTCTTGAATCTTTTTTTCCCCGCACATCAAAAGCCTTTATCCTCGCAAAATGATTTCTCCTGCACTCCTTGCATCCGAGAAGGCCTTTCTTCCACCCTACTCTAAGCTTGTTCTGTCATCTTGTTAGGAACTGAAAAAATGCAAATGAGAGACAAACCACAGGAGCACCTGCTGCGTGCCTCTGAAGACCTGGAAAATGTACTGACTTAGTAGAGGCTCGGGGTTGTCACCAAAACCTACATAGTGCTTTTTAAAATCATTTGGCCTTTTGCCGACGTCTTTATAGTGGGGATGGCTGTTGAGCTAAATAAAGAAAAAACAACTCTCTTACAAACTTCACAGCAACTGTTTAAACAATTCTGCAAGCAATTTAAGACAAGCTCTGTTGTTGCTGTTTTTTTATGGTTGCCTGTTTCTCGATAGATTCGTGGGTTACTTTCAGCTGCTAAAGAGCACACCAACCCAACACAAAACCACCAAAATTATAAGAGCCAGTTGGTTGTTTATACAACCATAGCATAGATGCCCTTGATCTCAGCCTGCCTGGGTAGGATAGGGGTACCCCTTGCCTAAAATAAGACCAAGGGTACACATGGAGATGATTTGGGGTTTTCTTTAGAGAGACTTGGACTGGAGAATTAAGCCTGAAGTGCTGCAATCGGTGTGATCCAATGGAAAGCACATAATATTGCGTGCAGCTACAGTCTGTCCTTCTTACTTCCTTTACCACACAGTTTGATCTGTTACTACTGAGAGCTAGCTGCTGGTGTAAGGTCCCGCTCTTTTCATTCCCTCATGCATTTAACTTATTACAGGGCACTGTTTCCTCCTGAGGTTTATCCATTGAGGCTTTCAGTATAATCATACCCTGGCCTGTAATGTTCAGAGAGCCCATACCAAAAATACATCATTACCTTGCATAGAGGACTAGCTATTTTTTGCCAGTGTACATGTTGAACATGTTGCTTGCTTGCACACTTCAGTATACGTATGTCAATATACATACGTTATATCAGGCAGAAATGCATAAAATATACTATTTATCTATTATATATTACATCTACAGGGTTCTCAACTTTTTGTTTCCTTCCCAAAATATGAGTTAATATAAATGGTTGCTATTCCCCTGTTCAGAAGAGTCAGAGTTAGAAAGGACAATGTATACAAGCTTTTACCAAAGCCTTTAGAATTACACATGTTTGCCACCAGTAATGGATCTCATTACAGGGCACTAACCATGTGCCTGACCCTGCATCCAGATTGCTGCTCGTGTCATTTAGATAGGCTACAGGGTCAGGATGAAGCACAAGCCCTGCAAAGTATTTGTCTCAGGGAGATGAGCCGCGCTGGGTGCCAATGAGAAACAGCACCTTAAAGGTCTGCCTATCTGACACTCTATATATCTAGAGACAGCATCCAGGGCTTCTTTCGAATGGGTTACAATATAGGAGTGTGAAGAGAGTGATGAGCCTCCATCGTTTTCTATTCCTCCCTGGTGTTTTTCTCTACTCTGGGCTGGACATAATCAAAAACAGTGTGATAGCTTGGTACAAAGATACATCAGTGTTGTTGTTGTTGGGCAGCTACTCTTGACTCCCAAACTTTTAACTAGATTTCCTGCTGTATTGTGCACCGTGACTTCCAGGTTGTGAGAAAATCTAATTAGGCAGCCTAATATTCGTTAACCCCCCCCCCCCCCCACAGTTTTAGCAGGTGCTTAATTCTACACATCTTATTCTCCTGCCTCACTGTGCCAAATCTATTCTCATCAACACCTCTGCCACCTCTCCACAGACTCGTTCCTGAAATAAACTCCTTGTCCCAAATCCCAAACTCCAGATGCCTGGGAATGGACTTGAGGTCATGAGAATCCAGAACGACAGCTAAAAGTAGGACATGAACCAAACTAAAGGCCCCGAACAGCTTTGTTTTCCTTGCGGAAATGCACAAGGGAGCTGATTCCAACTGACAGGTACAATTATTGGGAGGTTTTATCCAGAAAAATCACCTGATCTACTGAAGCTGCAAATCAATCCACAGTACATTATTCCAGAGAGACATGAGCAAGAGAAATGCTATTGATTTAATGTTTACCAGTTCTCTAAATGCTGTTGCCCTTTTTAGTCTCCAAGGCTGTGCTTTCATACTCATCCCTTTCTCTTGATTACTCTGTGTTGGCTCTCAGCCACCTTGCATTGGATGTCAATCGCTGGCCCACTCCACTCATTCTTAAGTCTTTCTGGGTAATTAGAAGTGAGAGCCAGTAAGTGAGCACATTGGTCAAATTGACATTGTGAATGATGGACAGGCTCATGACAGCAGATGTGGCTGGCTCTCTTTGGCTCAGTTGAGGATGTGCCACTCAGGGCTTGTGAGCTAATATGTGGTGTGTACTATAATGAGTATGGCACGGGTGAGGGTGGCAGGCAGTGGAGCTCATGCGCTGCTACATGCATCTGTTGACGAGTCCAGCTGGTTCTCTCGCTAAAGACCAGTGGTTTGACCAGAGTCATTGTTTGACCAGAGATGATCTTATTATTTGGAGATTTGAGGGTCCATGGCTCTACCAATGGAAAAAGTGTAACGACTAACTTAAATCACGTTTTCTTAGACAACCAATCACATTACAGCCTTGACGTCATAGAATTTCGTTTAAAGTTGTGCGACAATCAATCACTGTTGGTGGATACAATAGAAATGAATGAGAAGTGCCGTGAACTGAATCATACCCGTCACAGAATTGTCTGTGATTTCTCTTATAAAACCTTTTTCTACTTGGAGTAAACTCTAAAAATAGATCAATCCAAAACGAATGTTTAAGAGCAAACATGTTTAAGATTAGCCGATGGGTTGTCGATTCATTAAATGAGAATCTGTTAAGCTGTCCTCCATTGACATTCATTAAAAAAAGGCCTCTGGTCTCTTTTCCTTGCGTACCACAGCGATACTCGTTTTAAAGCTTGCAGGCTTGCCTTCAAGTGGCTTTGGTTCGACTCAGAGGATTTCAAAACAGAAATTAACCTGTAATGTGGAATAGAAAGGCAAGAAAAACATATATGCAGCATGTTACACAACTTATAAAAAAGAAGGGACATTTTTCATGCACACCACATATAATCTAACTGATTTTACCTATTTTGGTGATTCTCACAAAGAGGTGAACATTTCATCATTGATTAATCAATCTATTAATCAAAAGGCTTATTTTTTAATATATTTTTTTTACAATGTGACACTATTTTAAGCATGTGAGAATTAAGCATGTTACACTCCAATTCCCATTACTGTAAAGAATAAAAGGTTAATAAGATATGAATGTTGAAGTATTTATGCATGGTATAATTTGTTGTAGTGTCTTTAATTATTTAAAAAATAATTTAGTTTAATTCTAAAAACTCTTTGAAACACGATTACTGATACTGTTTTAACCTGTATAAGTAAAAAGAAAATGTGTAACCTATAATACAGATAATACCAGACACTAATGAGAACTAACAGATAAAGCGTGATTAAATATAGTGTTACCATGCAAAAATATGTTAAACGATCCTACTAGTAGATTACAATTTCTTCATGCAAAATGATGAAATGTGACTTGGACATTTACATATACATTATACAGTTTTTTTATAATTATGTTATTGGTCCAAGTACAGTGTGACCACGTGATGTAAAGTCGTGACTTTGAGATCCTATGTTGAGGGAAAGGCATATTTTTCTCAGAGCCACGACTTCATATGTTGAGGGAACGACATCTATTTCTCATGGCCATAGCAACCTGGAATTATCAGAAATGGATAGGCCTATGACCACGAGGTCGCGGCATAAAGATATCGTTACCTCGACAAAATGATCTTGTGGCCACGACTTATCACATTCCCAAGTTAATATGAATTTATATCTTGTGGTCATGACATATCACGTTCCCACGACTTAATATCTTGTGGCCACGACAAAACTAAGTGAACCGAACATGTCCCCTCCCGGTCACCTTATCCAAGAGATGCATTGTTCAAGGGGAGGGATGCTGACAGAGGTCCACTGTGTCACATGGGATTTGCAGTCACTATTGACCCATTCTGTACAGTCTGAGCAACAGTCTTAAAAACCAATCAATGTGCCACACGCCCATCTGCTCCATCACAACGCTCTCCCTTAACACCCGTCAACCCCAGCACAACAATACTCCGCCATCTGTGCCATCACCCATGGCTTTTAGATCTCTAGCAGCCTCCCTGGAGGTGGACATGACTCCTTAAGTCTTCATTCAAGCATGAATGGTCTGGGGTGCCAAGTTAATAACAACAGTGCTATGGTTGTGGTTTCGTCATATGGACACTGCAAGAAAGGGCGGGGTGGGAGATGTCATTTGGAAGAAGTGTTTCTGTAAGTGTCATGTTATTATCAGCTGCTGTCACTGAGAGCTGTAATTCATCAGAGATCCTTTGCAGAGTGTCTATGCCACATTTAATGATCAGAGGTTTGATGACATGCAGTCTCACACGCTGGCAGACATCAACGGCTTCATTATATGCGTGGACCAACTGCTCAGTAGCGTCACATTAGATTTGTGAGGGTCATTTATAAAGGTGGCTCTTACAGAGCCTTTAAACTCGCTGCCATTCATTTGCAAGTTTAAATGAAAAACTTATTGGACAAGGCTGAAAGTTTCTATTACAAGAGGGTATTGATCACTTGTGGTCAAATTTGCCTTATTTAAATAACCTCTTGTCGTAGAAACGTTTAGCAGCATCTTTATGAGCCCTATGTTCATGCCAAAAAATGTCTTGAAAAGTTACTGGATATGAAAGATAAAAGGATATTGACTGGTAAAATCAATTCCTTTGAAAAGAAAATCAATACAATACAACAACTTAACAAGCAAGTATTGGAGTACTCTTGTTAAATTAAATTACAAGCATCTGTTGCAACAGTAATGTATATTTAAGCAACTGCGCACACAAATATGATTGTCAGATCACAACCTCATGCAGGGAGGGATACAGACCACCTGGGACTAAAAAGTTCTGGGGAAGATTGAATGCTGAACTATTAAACTGAGTGAGCAACATTTTTCTCCCCCTTTTTCCAGTGTCCTTACCACATTGTTGCATTTCTGAAGGAATTGCAGGTTGGAAAAGTACAAATAAATCGTTCAACATATTGAGAAGTGGACAAATTAGCTGATGACCCAACAAATCCTATCCAATAAGCGAACATTTCTATATTTCTTAGTCAACTTCTCTTTCAAACGAACAGATGTGCACAGTTCACGCGCTCTCCAAAGCTCAGTGCGCGTGAAAATGGCACATCAACATTATTTCTGAGATCGCCCGCAGCATGAAAGTGTGTTTGAGGAAAAAAAGTACATAAGAGGTTGATTATGGCTCGGAAGACAAACACAAAAGAAAATTGTCTAACATGCACTACAATACGCATAATTCAAATAATAGAGTAACTAGTGAGCGGCTCGATATTTAAAGAGATAGTTCACCCATTCTGTCATCATTTACTCACACTCGTATTATTCCAAACCAGGGTGACATTTTCTTCAGCGGTACATAAAAGGAAATGACAGTCTCATAATAATCACCATGCAATCTCATTGTGTGGAAAGAAAAATGCAATGAAAGTAAAACTGCAATTAAAGAGAATGGTGACCGAGGCCGTCATTCTTCTGTGTGTGACAGAAAGTCATACTAGGTCTGGAACAAAATGATGGTGAGTAAACGATTACAGGATTTTCATTTGTGCCTGAACTATTTCTTTAAGACTCTCGTGCACGATTTGGTTCTGCTGAAACTTGACTTCTGTGAAGACATAATGAAGTAAAATCCGTTATGTGTGTCCATTCAGACGTGTGGGAGTGCAAGTGCGAATACATTTTCGATTTCATAGACGTGTCTAATACGTGTAATTATCAATACCTACAGGTTTTTCTTTCACGCCTTTCCCCTAAACGATAATTATTAGTCGGAAGACGGGCTTAAAGAGCACCTACCACCCCCATATCCATCTGCTCGGCTGTTATAGACGGGGCCGCCCGAGTTTGAGATAAAAACCAAAGAACTGGAAAAAGAATCATCTCTGGGTAAATAATCCAAATGGTCCGGGCGGAATTCCACTTTCTGAGACACTTCATATTGTCCCCGCTCCCGCTGATCACAGAACGGTCTTTCTTTCCGCCGCATCCACCGTATAGATCTCCCAAATCCGGATCCCGTGCATTTAACGGTCCGTGGGAACGCGTGTCAGTCAAACTACCTCAGTGTGGTGCGCAAACACGTGAAACACATATCACATACAACAACGGAGTAGGCTACAGGACAGTTCATTTCCTCAGGGATCTCTGTCTCCAAACGAAATGTCATTCACATTGGTCATCACGATTTACCAAAACTGCCTGAAAGATAAGCCGTGTAAGCATTCCCTCCCAAAAGACCAGAAGTCAAATGCCTTCGTTCAGTCCTAATCCGAAGCCCTTTGAGATCTGTGCGTGTTCTGTCAGAATAGAGGTGCCGCGCTCTCGGCGCTGAACGAAACGCGGACTGATGCGCGGTAAGTGCGAGGAGAACTTGTAGGTTATACTACCCGGATTGGGGGTGGGGGATGCGGGGGTACGGTCGTCCTGAAACCTTTGCGTTTTTATTTTTGTTACTTCACTAGTTTACTGTTAAATAAAATTAAAATTATAATAAAAAAAGTCAACAACAAAAAATCACTTTGGTTTAAAAAAAAGATAGAGACAGGTACCGTTCACAGACGTTCTTTGACGTCACCCATGCAAAAGCTTACTTCATTAAGTTGAATGCGTGAAAATAGCATGTTATTTGAATGTTTTAGGATGCAATTAACTTGGGATCGATTTAATTTGATAATTTAATTTGTACCCGTGAGTAGTGACCTACAGCAGTTTTAAGAATGTATGTATTGAACCTCTACATCTGCAGTCAGTTTGGAAGTCAGATGTCCAACAATAACCATCTTAAGAAACCAAAATTGAACTTGTATCTGGCTAGTGAACAACAGACTATCCAGATACATTAAGTATTAAACAAAGATATTTCGAGAGATTTTGTGTGTGTGTGTGTGTGTGTGTGAGAGAGTGAGTGAGAGAGAGAGAGAGAGAGAGAGAGAGAGAGTTAAAATTCTACAAGAGCCTTTTCCTGCTGTCATGAGAAAAGAAAGTAATCAACTTTCATGATACATGTGAGTTGAGGATAGATACAAGTTGAATCCAAAGATTAGAATTCATACTTACACTGTAAAAAAAATCTGTAGAAATTACAGTATTACTGGCAGCTGCTTGCCAGTAACTTACTGTAGATTTAAATTGATGTTATTTACTGGCAACAGTTTGTTCAAAGTTAAATGAACATTAAACATTAACAAGTCTTTATCTTTACAGAATAAAACTAAAATAACAGCCTCATGCAAAGCATTCTGGGAACCAAAATCTGAATGAAAAAAAACAGAAAAAGGTTGATGAAGATTTCTGGTTCCCAGAATGCTTTGCATTAGATTGTTATTTTATTCTGTAAAGACAAAGACTTGTTAATGTTTAATGTTCATTTAACTTTGAACAAACTGTTGCCAGTAAATAACATAAATTTAAATCTACAGTAAGTTACTGGCAAATAGCTGCATAACTACAGCAATTTTTTTACAGTGTAAAAGCATTTAAAGGGATAGTTCACCCAATATTTTAAATTCTGTCAAATTACTCACCCTCATGTCTTTCCAAACCGTTAAGACCTTTGTTCAACTTCGGAACACAAATTAAGATATACTGATGAAATTCGAGAGCTTTCTGACCCTAAGTTCTTGAACTTAAGAGACATCCCTGCCGCAAGCTAGTCGTGTCTAATGTTCCCACTGTAAATAATGCTTAAGGGCCAATAAGCAACAACCTAACAAGCACATACAGTAGCTATAGCAACCACCTACTGTAGCAATGCCCCATGAAAATGTTAAAAAACCACCGTGGTAACCTTCTACAACACCCTAACGTCTGAAACGAAATCTAGTTACACATAAAATACAAGCAGTACTCAAGTCAGTAATAATGTAATGTAATGTAAGTGTGACCTTTAATCCTTTTCAGTTCTTAAACCTTTTTGTGCCTTCTCTTAATATCACAATATGTGAGTGTTTAAAGTTAAAAACTTTTTGTAGCGTACAAAGAACAGTGCTGCACAAAAATCTCTACATGAGTGAATAATCTAAAGGGAGCTGAGGGTAAAACATGCATCATAGGGAATGGCACACCTGACAGACCGTAAGAGCTCTTATCACTTAATCACGAGCCTGCACATTACAGAGTTATGGCTTTAAGCTTAATGCACATTTCAAGGGACACAACCCTGAAATGTAATGCAAAGACATATGAAATATTAGGCACTGGCCTCAGGTAATGAAGGACAGGAGCGGTGGAGCAAATCTGTTGACTGAAAAACACCATGTAACAGAGACTGGCATGTGGGGACGTGATGCAAAAAGGGAGACAGTGGTTTGAAGGCGGAATATTATTAATGGAGATCGTGTGGGGAAAGAGGACTTAGAGAGAGAGAGAGAGAGAGAGAGAGAGAGAGGGCAGAGGATTGCTGGTGTCAAGCACGTTTCTCATTCGCATGTGGATAATCAAATGCGCAGTTGAGCCACAAATGAAACATCTGTCAAGAAAAATCCAGAGGCATCAATGTGAAGATTATCAACGGTTTTAAGTCAGATAAATAACTTCCCTTTATGCAGGTGTCCAATGATTACCGCTTTAGACTTGACGTTTTGAAAAGACTGCTGAGCCAACACTTTAGGGAAAAAGTTAACTTAGCATACTTAATTCTGTTAACATCAGCTTTAATGAAACGTCTTAACGGCACCCTGCATGTATAGCTTACAAAGAGAGAAACAGCATTGGACGTATCTGATTTTTCACAATTTAAATGTAGAATACATAATTGTCTTTCTGAGGTGTGTAATAAATTACATTTTGCTTTTCATGATGCCAATAGATGGGTTAGATAAGGTTCTCTTTTCAAAGAGGGGCCACAACTGTCTACACTGCTTAATAGGATCATTACAATTCTACAAGAGCCTTTTAGCCTGCTGTCATGAGAAAAGAAACTAATCAACATTCATGATACATGTGAGTTGAGGATGGATACAAGTTGAATGCAAAGATTAGAATTTATACTTCAAAGTATTTAATATCAAAGAATGTTGATGCAAAAAAGCTATTGCTAATCTGACTAAACATGGAAAATTAGTCAATCAATATACTATCTATCAATAATTCAATCAATCAGCCAACCAATCAATGTAATCAACCAATAAGTTTGTTGAGAAGCACGGGAATACATTTGATTGCCCTTGTCTTTAAAGAGCAACAGGATCAGATTGCACTAGTGCATTCAGAGGAGCACATTGACAGCTTATTAAACATATATAGACTATAATTTTGCCAGAAGCAAACTCCTTGGACTGCAAAGTCTGTACCTCTAAAATATAAGCTGTTTTTTTCCACCCGAGCTCATTATAATTAAATTTCAAAAAACAGCTTAACAAGCACATCAGCGTTTCAAAAGCATGATCATCACAACTGTACTAATCTAAAGTACTTACAATTCAACATGTCTATCTCACACCTTAAATACTGTATAATTGTTGTACACTTTGCACAAAAGGCAAATGAAAAACTACTTTGTTGTAGCTTTCAAATCTGCAGAGGAATAAACAAGAGATGTGCCCCATTATAATGAGAACAATGGATCCATGCACGCTTTTTGTGGGGGTTATTTTGATTCATAACAGTGACTTGAACCTTTTAATTCTGTTAACCAAAACAGTTTGTTATTTTCAGTTGTTACAACCAACCAGTGAATGTCTTTCTGCATTACTAGTGAGTCATTGAATCTTCAGATCAACAAGCACTCAACAGAATGCTGAATCGTTAACAATCAAAAGAGCTATTTATTAAAATGGCATGTCTACAGATCTCTCTCTCTCTTTATACATATGTGTAGTAGGCTAGCTCTTTCCGTAGGTTACATCATTATGCCATTAGGTGTCGACAAATTACTTGCTTTATGAGTGAGGCCATGTCCACACTAATACGTTTTCGTTTGAAAACGTATATTTTTCTCTCCGTTTTGGCCTTCCGTCCACACTTTTTATTAATGAAAACGAAGCTTTTTTGAAAACGCACTCCAAAGTGGATACATTTGAAAATGCCGTTTTCGCGTTGTAGTGTGGACTGTGAAACCGGTGGTATTTAAAAACGATGACGTAAATTTAGTTCTGCATAATTAATGGTGTCCACTTTTGAGTGACAGGTGGATTCCAGCTGCTGTGGTCATTAGTCATCATTAGCCATTTGTCTGCTGTCTATTAGCCGTCACGTTACGTCTGACAAAATAAATAAATTCGGGAGTGACGTGCTACCAAGATGGCGACGGTCGGCCACGCCCACTTTAGGCTTCAAAAACGGTCTTCAGAAACCTACGGGTGATGTCACGGACACTACGTCCATATTTTTTTACAGTCTATGGGTTTTACGCATGTGCAGTAAGGTAAATTTAGCGTTTTCAGGTGTTTTTCAAAAGTTTCTCATCCACACTGAAACGTCCGAAAACGCCTGAAAAGCTAGTGTGGACGGAGAGCGTTTATAAACGAAAACGCCGTTTTCAAATGTATCTGGATTAATGTAGACGTAGCCTGAGTCACCGAAACAATTAGTCAACCGATTCGTTCAAAAACAATGATTAACTCAAAACAGTGATTCACTGAACAAATCAAATTACTGTCTTTATGAGTGAGTCATTGAATCATTCACTCATACGATTCGTTCACAAACTAAACAAATCTATATCCTCCATTTTTTCACTTTCTTGGACTGAGACTTTAAGCTATAAAAAAAATTGCTAAATTTAATAGCTTGAATAAATGCATTTTAAACTTTCTCATGTATAAAAATCTAAGATAGTGAATGAGAAGGGTTCATATTTGTTCATGACAAGCTGGGCTAGGCCTTGTGATGGAGAAATGTCACAGCAACAGATGACTAGAAATTGCTCCATCTGCTTGGCGGCTGTCCTTGCTAATAATTAAAAAAATAATAAAAGAAAAATAATACTGTTTTCTATTCCAAAGAAAGATTAAGTTCTTGGTGCAAGCAATACTCAGGACTTAAAATGCATAGTCAGAGACCTTTCTGAAAGTTTCTTAATGTTATGCACTGCTGGAGTTTGATTTGGTTGAGGAGAGAAAGGGAAAGAGAGAGACCATGTTCAATCTGTGTTCTTTAGTAAGACAAAAAGGTTGCATAGATAACAGCAAACGCTTACAGGAATTGAACAGTTGCACATAAAGACTGAATAGCAAAAGAGGACATCAAACAGGAGGACACACCGTGTGGATTCTTCAGCTGCAATGTGAAATTCCAGGCAACAAATCAATGACAAGCAGTCATATTCATTTGAATTTAAATCCCGTTGCTCCTTGGGAAACAGTCTAGAATCCATCTTATATTAGATATACAGTGAGGAAAATAAGTATTTGAACACCCTGCTATTTTGCCAGTTCTCCCACTTAGAAATCATGGAGGGGTCTGAAATTGTCATCGTAGGTGCATGTCCACTGTGAGAGACATAATCTAAAAAAAAAATCCAGAAATCACAATGTATGATTTTTTAACTATTTATTTGTATGATACAGCTGCAAATAAGTATTTGAACACCTGAGAAAATCAATGTTAATATTTGGTACAGTAGCCTTTGTTTGCAATTACAGAGGTCAAACGTTTCCTGTAGTTTTTCACCAGGTTTGCACACACTGCAGGAGGGATTTTGGCCCACTCCTCCACACAGATCTTCTCTAGATCAGTCAGGTTTCTGGGCTGTCGCTGAGAAACACGGAGTTTGAGCTCCCTCCAAAGATTCTCTATTGGGTTTAGGTCTGGAGACTGGCTAGGCCACGCCAGAACCTTGAAATGCTTCTTACAGAGCCACTCCTTGGTTATCCTGGCTGTGTGCTTCGGGTCATTGTCATGTTGGAAGACCCAGCCTTGACCCATCTTCAATGCTCTAACTGAGGGAAGGAGGTTGTTCCCCAAAATCTCGCAATACATGGCCCCGGTCATCCTCTCCTTAATACAGTGCAGTCGCCCTGTCCCATGTGCAAAAAAACACCCCCAAAGCATGATACTACCACCCCCATGCTTCACAGTAGGGATGGTGTTCTTGGGATGGTACTCATCATTCTTCTTCCTCCAAACACGTTTAGTGGAATTATGACCAAAAAGTTCTATTTTGGTCTCATCTGACCACATGACTTTCTCCCATGACTCCTCTGGATCATCCAAATGGTCATTGGCAAACTTAAGACGGGCCTTGACATGTGCTGGTTTAAGCAGGGGAACCTTCCGTGCCATGCATGATTTCAAACCATGACGTCTTAGTGTATTACCAACAGTAACCTTGGAAACGGTGGTCCCAGCTCTTTTCAGGTCATTGACCAGCTCCTCCCGTGTAGTTCTGGGCTGATTTCTCACCTTTCTTAGGATCATTGAGACCCCATGAGATGAGATCTTGCATGGAGCCCCAGTCCGAGGGAGACTGACAGTCATGTTTAGCTTCTTCCATTTTCTAATGATTGCTCCAACAGTGGACCTTTTTTCACCAAGCTGCTTGGCAATTTCCCCGTATCCCTTTCCAGCCTTGTGGAGGTGTACAATTTTGTCTCTAGTGTCTTTGGACAGCTCTTTGGTCTTGGCCATGTTAGTAGTTGGATTCTTACTGATTGTATGGGGTGGACAGGTGTCTTTATGCAGCTAACGACCTCAAACAGGTGCATCTAGTTTAGGATAATAAATGGAGTGGAGGTGGACATTTTAAAGGCAGACTAACAGGTCTTTGAGGGTCAGAATTCTAGCTGATAGACAGGTGTTCAAATACTTATTTGCAGCTGTATCATACAAATAAATAGTTAAAAAATCATACATTGTGATTTCTGGATTTTTTTTTTAGATTATGTCTCTCACAGTGGACATGCACCTACGATGACAATTTCAGACCCCTCCATGATTTCTAAGTGGGAGAACTTGCAAAATAGCAGGGTGTTCAAATACTTATTTTCCTCACTGTACATCTATCCTAATATAAAATTCTAAATCTGAGCTTTGAATGCAGCACATCGCACATATTTTCAGAAACTCATCTTGGTTCGTTTCATATTTTCCATGCACAACATTTTCATCCTGAAGCACAGAGAGCCAAATCCGCAGCTGCAGTAGAGGCCTAATGGGCATTCCCGTTGGACAGGTTAAGATTACAGTGTAAAAAAAACAAACAAACAGACAGAAATGTCAGCTGGGCATTAATTAATCTCTTCCTGTGGCCGAATGGGCGTTGAGATGGAGCGAGCAAAAGAGAATCGAGTGCTAAAGCAAACAGCTTAAGGACAAAGGGATGTTTTGTGGCATAGAAAATAAATCGAAATGCCCTATGAAAGTAAAAAACAACCACAATAAAAACTTAGAGACAGCTCGTCTACCTCGTTGATCAATAATATGGCCACTCTGCCAATGTCAACAAATGAGAAAACTGCATCATTTTAGATAAGCATCACATATACAAAGAAATTGCTTCTTTATTATATTACTGGTAGATACTTCATCATGTGCCCCATAAAGTCAAGGGGTTAGAAAAGTGATTTTAAAAGGTTTAAGGTTTTGAAGTACTGCACTAATTCTGTTTTTAACTTCAGCTGACCCTTATCTGGAGACCATCTTGCCAAAACCTATATTAAACACATTTAAATTGATCTAGATAAAAGTACAGTCCTATTAATGTAGATATGTATGCTTATCTACATTAATAGGACTGTACTTTTATCTAGATATAACAATTATGTTTGGAAGTCTAAATGAAATAAATAAAAAACATCTCTACAAAAACTGGTTATATAAATAGTACCCTTTTTTCGATGCATTTAATTTTTTTGCAAACTGCAACTGAAATGACTTTCCTGTTTGGATGACATCACCAATCCCTTTTCCTTTAACTTCTCCCCTCCAAACAAGTCACATATCACTTTTAACAATCTAATCGATTCCTGATAAAATATTCATGAAATACACCACATTATAGCAGTGAAACAGGCTGTGAACATTCCTATTGACTTGGAAGAACTGAAATGCCTTTTTTTAACAGATGATGTTGTCTCCACCACTTTGTGAACCTACATCGGACTCAAATTAAAAAGTTTGAGACTAAAACCCCCAGGATGCTATGGTTGGATTGGCATTTTTTTCAACCGCAAAACATCTCTTCTGCCATTCACATTTTGTCCAGTGATGTTTTTTTTTAAACACCTTATCTTAAAACCCCTCACTCTCGTCCTTTCAATTCGATTTCTTTTGGACACATAGCAGTTTGAAAGAAAGTACTGTTATCAACCTGTCAAGGCTTTTTTCAGTTTAGTGACACTTCTAATGTTACTAAGAGAGAGAATGGCGAGAGAAGGCACACTGGCAGTAAAGGAAGAAAATACCTCATGACAATGGACCAGACACAACAAGATTGAAGTTGGGAATGTGTAATTTAAGTGGCAGAACAAAACGCCAAAGCCAAAGTTTACCACAGACCTAATTTTATTAATAAAAGTGCAACTAAATGACTTTCTACCATAGTTTTTATACAACATTAACTATAAAACTCATTACAATTCAGAAAGAACAAAACACAGACCACACCTCAATGTTTAACCGAGTCATTTTGGATACAGAGCGTTTTACCTTAATTGCTGTCATTTATGAGCCCTTTTCATGCTGCTCCTATCTTGATGAGATTGTGTATTTCAATCAAAGAAAGGAAATTAAAATGGCTTGAGCATGTCAGCTTGAAGAAGATTTGATCAGACACGTTTGTCTTCGCAACACCGGCTTAGAGATGATGGGGGGAGGGGGTGTCAGACAGCCTCCTGATTTATGGTTGCTTGGACCTCTTCCATTTTCCTCTATGTGTCACCCTGTAGCTCACCTCTGATAACAGGCCTAGAGGCTAGTACATTACATCTGGAACAATTGTTCAAAGCGGGAAGGATACCTAGCATGATAGCAGGGAGACTGTGGTTAGTGTATTGTAAGTAGCTTTTTAAATGGCAAGTGACATGGAAGTCATAAAATCAATACTGAAATGTTCAGATCTGCGCTAGAGGTCAGGAGAATGGGACACATGGGGTCAAAGATGCCATTATGTTGCTAGCTGGTATTTGACCCCTCTTACTGTGTCACTTTTAAGTCAACATCAAGACTGCTGCTGTCTGATGCCCAGGTCTTCCTCTGACATAAGTGATTTTCTCTCAAACAACATGCATAACTGAAAAATAAGCTGCATTTTCGTAATAAAAAATAAAGAATGGAAATAAAAATCACAATTATTGTATCTTTAAATGTCCTTGATGCATAAGCTATTATTAAACTAGCAAAGATCCCTAATAATTATGAAAAAGTTCAGTTATGACTCAGACTCACACAATAACACATCCAATTTATTGACTTTACAGACTTATACAGACTTTATCTGCTTCAGACCTCTGATTGAAAAAAATCAGCTCGAATATAAAAAATAGGATATTAAAAATTATATTACCTGCATTAAGCAAGCTTTACATTGATTGTGTGAAAAGCTAATTGTTTGAAAGATTAATTCAATCCGCTAAATGAAGCTCTCTGATTGCCGTTGATTAATTATCTAATTAATCATATTAAACTGCAGGCATATTTGTTAAATTGTGAACATTAAGAATGATGAATGGAGAGGCAATGTGCTATGACCACAGATTCAGTTCCACTTTTTGAGGAAAACCTGAGGCTCGTATTAATCTATAAAACTGCAAATTATTCTCAGGGTCCGTTC